>NC_134279.1:21035240-21335240 GCF_949628215.1 Phalacrocorax aristotelis
TTTCTTTCCACTGGTCTGTTTCTTAGCAAACCATCAGGCTATATTAATTTTTAAACAAACAAACAAAAATGTGCTCCCCTTCACACTTTCACTCTTTGAAGTTATTTCATTATCTGTTTGTTGGGAGAGTTAGGAAAAGGCATAGAACTGGGTCATTTAGACCTCACAGCAGAAAGAAGGTAATAATAATACTAATTACATTATTATAGTATTTAATATATTATATTATAAAGTAAATACTTAGTATTATAAGCTTTATATTTATATTCCAGATAGATTAAAAAATACAGATAAATATACTTTATGTCCTATGATTTTATTTCTCATTTATTTACAGAGACATATCTATGGATTTAGTTGTAATTCTCCTGAGAGATTTTACCGTGCTTGTCCTAAATACGATTCTCTTCTTTAATCCTGGGAGTTGACAGAATAACCAGCTATCTAGGGCTTTTTGCATTCATTGAGTGTTCAGGAGTTGGAATATTTCTCTTCCAGGATAGTTGATGGAGTATAAGCAAGAGCAGTGCAATGGATTGGAAAGCAAGGGCCATCTCTATGTCTTGTCATGGCAATTCAGCACATCTCTGAGGATGAGGCAGCTTCAAACAAATGCCAGAGATTGTCTACCACTGTCTTTTATTTATTGTTAATTATTCTGCCTTTATTGAATTTAGACCTTGCCCAACTATGTAACAGAGAATCCAGGAACCCGGTAAGAAACTTTGTCAATATGTCATCAAAATATAAAGGCTAGCTGGTGCTGTCTAGCATGGGATGAGACTACCTCGAAATTCCTGACCAAATGGCTCCTGCTGCAGCTAGCCAAATGGAAGCTGGATGCCAGGGGAAGCAGAGCCCTGCCGCTGTTGTGGAAGCTGATTCCTGGTATGTATATATGTCTTACCTATGGCACAGGCAACATTTAAGTTTGGTTATACATGCTGGCAGAAAAGAGGTGTTCAGGGGTGACAGGTTTCTGCTTCTCAGCCTCTGCCACACAGCTTGGGATGGCCTGTGTCTTGATGTGTCTTGCATACTGCTATGTCAGATCAGCCATGGTTGCAGCAAAAATAGAGTCTGAAGAAGGCCAAATGCCTTTTTTTTTTTTTCCCTTGTGTATGATGTCAAGCAAAGCCTTCTTTTTGGGGTGGGACGTTCAGATAGCTTTGCCCCAAAGACCTTGCAGTCTTCCAGAAGCAAAAAGATGGGCCACATGGTGTTCAAAGTTTTTATTGTTTTGACAGTGAACAGGAAGCATACAGCCTAAGTTTCAACCTGTTGCCATAAGCATTAGACTGTACAGCTGTACTGTGGTGAGGTACATTTTATATCATGCATCATCCAAGTATATATCTTTTACATATATCCTTATACCCAGTCATGCATTTGAGAAGCACTGAGGTGACAGACTTATGTCCTCGGTTAGAGGCTTCACTTTGTGATGACAGGAAAAGGGTTTGATTTCACAGTGTCAAGTCAAGCAAGGAGCCAAGTGGGGGCACAAGAACTATCAACAAATGCTGCCCATTGCAAATATCCAAATCTGCATAGTTATTTCCCTAACTGCTTTTCTGCCGTTTTCCTAACAGCATGCACCTAAAGTCACATTTCAGGAATTCTCTTACACCTGAATCACTTGTCTTATAGGCAGTGTCAAATGCATCAGTTCCTCAATTTTGGCTAGTTAGGTCTCCTTTATACATGACTGCAATTATGTAGAACCGACTTAATGCTTGCTTCTCTGCCCTATGCATATGGAAAAACTTTTTTTTGTATGTGGAAGATACCACATGTATCTGCCCTGAGCCTTGAGCAATCTGGTCTTAAATGTCTTGGACAACTCTGCCTTGTACAAATGTGTAGTGACATTTGAGGGGAATTAGTGCCTATTTCTTCCTCCTCCTATCTGCTAAGTTAGACCTGCCAACTGATCTCTCAGCCCTGATGGGTGCTCCCGGCCATGCTTCAGGATCCTTTGCAGTCCATGTATTCAAAAAGGAAGAGAAGGGCCCAGACATCTGCCACAGAGGAAGTCTGCTTCCTCTTGCCTTTCTTTGTGGCATCTACTGGTTCAGTAGGAACATTTCTGTAGACTTGGCCATGCAATGGCCCAGTTGGTGATTTCTGGCTGAGGAAACACTTTCAGTATGTGCTTTGCTCTTAGAGTAATTTTCACAGGACATAGCCACTTCAGAGAAGTCTTTTTAGGATGGAATTTCAGCATTTGCTTAAGCTTCTGAAAACTTCATGCACCAGAAAAAAATAAAAACCTTTTTCTTTTTTTATTTGGCACTGATTTTACACTAAAACATACCACAGTGCTATGATTTATAGGCACTTTTTTTTTTTTTTAAATTTTGGGGGCACAAAAACATACTACCAAGCCGTGCAGTAGCATGTTTTTGGTATGTTCAGAGCTGCCTGGCTTCCTCTTCTAAAACTATTTTTTCCTCTATCAGTTTTGCTGCCACAAAACACACTTAGAGATGTGTTAAACTATAGCTCTGTTTTCTTTGTTTATAATATTTCCCCAGGACACAGCTTAATGAGAGGGAATGGGTTAATAGGATTTTGATACACATCACTTTATGGAGGGGTTTTCCCTGTCTGTCCTTGTTCAGGTATTTCAAGAAGTGTGTTCCTAATTTTTGCATTAATTACAACTGTTCCTGTGAGTATGCAGCCTGACTTTACATATTTTTAAAGCAGGCCACAGAACCTGATATTATTGCATCCATTTTTAGCAATAGGTGGCATTTACCAACTTAATTATCCTCTTAAGAATGGGCAAAGAGAACACTTCACTTTGATGGTATTTTTATCACAAAATGAACTGGGTTTAATATGGAATAAATTATTACTCATTTTTAATAGCATTGTAGTCCATCAGAGTGCATGAGCCTCAGATCTTCTGATTATTGTTCATGGGATGGCTAAAAACAAACATTGTGCTTGTAATTGTTAATAGATTATGGAAGTCTTTTAAGAGGGGAAGAAATCAAAATTTCTGTGCAACATTATTGTCTGTTCTAAAGACTGGCTACTTTTTCTATGCAAGCTATACTCTCTCTGGGACTGAAGTTCTTACCAAATATCTTGGTTGATTGTCTCCTCTTTGCTTCCTCTGGCATCTCTCTGAATATGTGTGTTTGATCCCTGCCAATAGTCTGCAGCTCTGCTCTTACACATCAATACATGCAGGATGCTCAAACTGGAGAATAAGAATGCCCTGGGATACTAGATGATGGCTGCAGGTCTAGATGCACTCCTTGTTCTTTCATAGGCTTCTACTAATAATATTGGTATGGCATTGTCTCAAGCCTCAGTCTTAAATTATTTGAGCTCTTTGATTGAGAAGTGGGGCAATAGCTGTATTGCTCCTCATATTTAGCAATATGCTCATTTAGATTAGCAATAAGATCAATTAGATTTGCCATAGTGGACACTATTCAATATCATGTTGAATAGGGACAGGGAGATTAAACATCTTTCTGGATCAGTCTGTAATTCCCCTGCACTTCAGTATCCCATTGTAAATCTGCAAACCTAAAATGTCAAAAAGACCTGTATATAATACATTTTGAGCCCCAGTGTTGACTAATCATAGGTTAGGCAGCTCTCTACCTGGACCTTTAGAAAAATTGGTACAACTCTTGAAATATTCCATTCCTCCTTTCTTTCTGCTGAGGTCGTATAATTTTTCAGGAAAGGACTGTCTCTACTTATGTTTGATTCACAGTGTAATAAGTCACTAGGCTCTAAAACAGAGAAGCAATGTAACAGAACTGAGACAATCCATGTGAACCAGAGAGCACATTATTAGTGTGCTTTTGGTTTCAAGGACTATTCAGAAAAATGCATTAACCACTGGGGAGAGAGGGATAATAGGGAGTGCACTGGCTTTTTCAAAACAACACAGCAAACTTTTAGAGTTTGCCCAGTCCATTAAAGGCCCGTGGCTGACTTTAAGTAAAACTCCTCCAACTAACTTTTCCACTAGTAAAGGACATTAGATTTTAAATGTTCTGTTATTTAACCTTTGTACTCACACTAACACTAACAGAAACAAACTCTGAATTTCCAAAGATCTTTAGATGTTTAAATACATAAGCATAGGTGCTGAAAAACCCTCTAGCAGATTGCCTGTGAGTAGGGATGTCTGAATTCCTGGATAAAGGCGGTTTCACTTGTATGTTGCTAATATTACTGTTTCTCCCAGATTCTCAGTGAATTTTCATCTCATTAGAGTGTGAGACTTCTGCAACATCAGGCAAGAGGTGAACAATTTTTAAAGCGAGAAAGTAGTTTTGGTGTAGGTTGTTGTCTTTGTGAAGGAGAATGAAAAACAGGAGAGGTAAAACAAAGTAGCCACAAATGAGATTAGACAATAGAAGAACTTAATTTTTCCTTCTTATTACACAAAACTTAGTGCTGTCTTCAGCAGGTACATCAGATGGTGTTTTCAAAGCCTTGCTCATCCAGGTGAGCTGAGCGAATATTTATTTTTTTTACTGTTGGGAGAAATAATTTGAGATTTGCATTGCTGTGTCTGAGAGGTGAAGAGCATGTTGCATGCATCCTTTGCTCTTCCTTTACCCAGATATTTTACTACAAATATGATTTCGGCTAATATGTCTTAGCTTTGTCAAACTTAAAAGCCATGCAATCTCTCTGAAAAATATCCAGAGCACTGTTACCACAGAAATGTTTCTGTGTTGAGAGAGAGTTCTCTGTTAAGCGCTGCTGTACCTGATACAAGGCCTGCGCCAGAAACTTCTCAGGGGAGGCTGTACTGAGCTGCCCTGAACAGGAATGAGTATTTGACCAAACTACTCTTCTTCTGCTATTCCACAGGAATGCATTAATCCTTACCCCCAGGTAGACTGCATTTTCATGGGTAATTTTACTCCCTTGTAATTTCACTTCACTTCAGATTTTTATATCTCCAAACTTGAAACAAAGTTTTATTTTATCTTCCCACAAGAAATTACAGGTTTCCTTTTGACTTCAAGCATCTGGGGTTTTGTCAGCTGGTTCATTTTTTCTCTTTTTCTGGGGACTGTAGAGCCAAAGTGAAATAACCTCTTATGTTATAATGTCCCAGACTAAAGGCCAGCAAAGTCTTTGTCTCAGATTTCCTATAGGTAAGAATGAGGTAGGTTCGAAAAATTGGTTTATCCAACTGTGAAAGAACAGGAAGGAAAAATGCTTTTGACGTCCTTTCAGTTAAATGGAAAAGCACTCCTTTTTTTACATGTATGAATACCTCTGAGATCTTATTTTCAAAGGCATTTTTAAAAAGTTTCTCTGCATTCTATCTCTTGTCTTAGCATTACACAACTCTGCTAGTGTTTTTTAGCAGAGCTGCACTGCGCTTCAGGGCTGTTGCCTTATTTTATACAAAGTCACGATGAACTTACCTGCCTTGTACCTTCAGTGCTTATAACCCTATGATGAAGGGAAAGCATGTCCTGAGAACCTCATGCTGCTTGGGGAGGATAGCTAAGGCTGTGAGGACTGAAAGTACCTTGTCCAATATGAAATTCCATCTGTTATCTGTACTTCTGAGTACACCTGAAGGTGCTTTAAGGGCAGAATTCTGCCCACTGGCATGAATACTGAATCCTATTACCTTCATGGATGTATCAGAAAGGTGGTAAAGGCTTAGAGTGCCTTATATTAGCATAATGAAGTTTGCCTGAGAAATTTCAGCTGGTTTATATTTCACAGTTGACCTAATAAAACATCTGCTGAATTGAGACCTGCAGTTTTCTCCCTGCAATAACTGCAAGAAGAATCCGTTTGGAGATACGGTTTGGGGAACAACAGTCTGAATGGGATCCATTCTTCTTCTTTGAGATTATACATTTACAAAGAACTGGCAAAATTTAGATATACTCAATTTTTGGATGTCATTCTCATGATCTTCAGGAGCAAAATACATCGACTTGGCTGGTTTGGCAGAGTCTCTTGGAAAAGTTTTTTTTTTCCTTCTTCAAAGTTCTGAAAAGATAATAATGGACTGGCATTCAAAGACAGTGATCACTGAGTTTTTTTTATAAAGCGAATATGTGTGGTTACCTCTGTTGGGAATGATCTCTGCTAACCTCAGCTGCCTACAAATAAGGAAATACTGATGTAAGGTGGTTGAGAGAGGAAAACAATGTTAATCTGTTTCATGCTGAAATGCTTGCCTTATATATTACACAAGAACTGAATTTTATTAAAGTCTAAAGCAGTGAGGAAAGTCCTTTCAGCCTCACAGGAAAGCACTGTATCTGTTTAGAAGCTGGTTTCTTGTCTAACACTGGGATTTGGGGAGCTGTACCAACAGGATCCTTTAGGAAAACACTCCTCTCGCAGTGTATGACTCAGCAGTAAGGATGTGTGGAGCAAGATATGCCTCTCTGTTAGTAAGCCTTGCTCTCCTAAATTGCCTAGTCTCTACCAAAGGGACTTAAAGCCTTTGTCTGAATTGTTTTGTGTATGTCTGCATATAGTGTGCTTTCACTGTCCCATCAAAACACTGAGCTGAGCTGTTTGGAGCAAAGGGGAGAATGGAAGATCATGAGAAGTCCTGGAGGACACAAAGCCCAGAAATGCTGCAATAATTCAGGTTAATTGGTTCTGGTACTTGGACTGCTGTCCATTTCTAGCATGAAAACTGCATTTTCCAACTTTGCTTGGAAATGGCTCTCACAGTATTCTCAGTTTAAAGAATGGAGACCCAAGGTAGTGTTCAAATCTCTGTGACTTGAGGACTCTGGACAAAGTCAGCCTCTCAGGGCCAAAGACAAACTTTAAATTGTGATTTTTAGTGACTAAATTTAATACCTGGTGAGAGTAAAATTTATTAATGATCAATATAATTAGCTATGGCTTCTCCAGCAAAATTTTCTTTACATACAGAAGGATCACATGTAGATGTCATCCCAGCTCTTCATTACAATTCTTCAGGAAAATAAGTTTTAAAAGTTCAGCGTCTTGTTCCATAGTACTTACGCTTGTTGAAGAACTGCTGAGCCTATACTGATGCAACAAGAAGCTGAATTGCCTCACCAAGCGATGTGCACAGACAGAGGAACTTTTGTGCAGATGGGAACAGTATTTAGAAGTATTTGCAGTCAGCTAGTTTACACAAGACTACAGGATTGGAGCTGTTAATTGCTATATAATGTTGTGTGTCATCACTACTATGGTTGCGATATGCCATATCAATGGTAGCATGGCGGGAATCTCCTGAATTAATTAAAAAATGACCTTTCATTGAACCAAGCAAAGTGCAGCGGTGCTAGAACAAGAACTAACAGTGCAGCGGTGATGGAAAAATGACTGACTTCAGCATGCAACAATCCAACACTACACACAACATCTCTCTGAATGACTCATACAATAGATGGAACCCAAAGCAATGGACTAGATGAACTCAATGGGCATTTCACAAACATTTTACAGGGGTGGTGCATAGACTAGGGGAATGACAAATGAAATCTCTATATTCTATTAAAAGATGAGAAGGTGGGTAGGGGTTATTGAAGTTGCATTGGGTAGTATGGGACCTGAGCATGACGTAAATGATATGGAATAAGGGGTGGATACTGTCATGGTTTTAGCTGGGATAGAGTTAATTTTCTTCACTGCAGCTGGCATAGTGCTGTGCTTTGGAATTAGTAAGAAAACAGTGTTGATAACACAGATGTTTTTGTTGTTGCTGGGTAGTGCTTGCACTAGTCAAGGACTTTTCCAGCTTCCCATGCTCTGCTGGGTGCACAAGAAGCCGGGAGGGGAGGGGGCACAGCTGAGAGAGCGGATTCAAACTGGCCAAAGGGATATTCCATATCATGTAACGTCATGCCCAGTATGTTACCTGGGAGGAGCTGGCCGGGGGAGGGAGGCAGAAGTCGCAACTGGGGGACCGGACCGGCAGCGTCAGTCGGTGGGTGGTGAGCAGTTGTATCGTTTGTGGTTTTGTTTCTTTCCTTTTGCCCTTTTCCTTTTAATTATATTATCATTATTGTTATTATTATCATAATTAATATTATTATCATTATTATTTTAATTATGAAACTGTTCTTATCTCAACCCACAAGATATTTTTTGTAGTTGTTTTTGCTCTTCCTATTCTCTTCCCCATCCCACAGGGGTGGGGGGAGTGAGCGAGCGGCTGTGTGGCGTTTAGTTGCCGACTGGGGCTGAACCACGACAGTCCTTTTTGGTGCCCAACATGGGTCCCAAAAGGTTTGAGGTAATAACAGTTGCTGGTCACAGCATAGACTCTGTTCTCAATATTAATTTATCTGATCTTCACCATACTATTGTGTTTGCTGTGTCTGTTAAAGATTGGTGTTGGTTTTTGTGGTCTGCTGTGCTCTGCAGTGATTAGTGATGTTTTGCCTGGGAGAGTTGTTTTTAAAACAATGGCCTTGAGTTTTATTTGGTATTTTAAGTTTATATTGAAGCTGTTACTGTACGTCGGGCACCACCTCATGGATAGAATTAACAATTATACCTCCTCCTCTGAGATTTTTTTTATGGAGGAAATACAGCATGGCACCTTAGCTGCTGACTTCTATAGTGCCTCCTTCCTCACTGCAACAACTTTTCAGTATCTTGAACAGCCTTGGGTAGTTAAGATACGTCTATTAGTATTTCTTTGGTAGATTGTTTCAATGTTGTCTAAGGTTAATAAGCAATTTAAGAATATCATCCAGAGATCTGCCCCAAGGCTTGATAGTTATGAGTGGCAGGGAATGTGGGATAGTATGGGCAAATACCTAGCACAGTGGGCACCTCTAGTGT
Source organism: Phalacrocorax aristotelis (assembly GCF_949628215.1). Taxonomy (NCBI): domain Eukaryota; kingdom Metazoa; phylum Chordata; class Aves; order Suliformes; family Phalacrocoracidae; genus Phalacrocorax; species Phalacrocorax aristotelis. Next base: position 21,044,043 of record NC_134279.1, read on the forward strand.
TCTGGAACTTCATGCCTGAATAAATGCAGAATCCTGAAAAGCTAGTAGAGTATTTTGAGAAAGTATTTTGTCACCCTGGCAACTCCAGAGAGACACAGATCACTGCAACATGCTGGGGCCTGGCCCAAGCCTACCGAGCTCTGTTCAACAGTATTCAGTGCTTCCAAGGGGAAGAGGCGGCCTCTGAACCTAAGACAACAAAGAAAAGGAAAACAACAGGGATTGAGGCCACTCCAACTCCAGCGACATACCACGGCCATCCCGGCCCCAGTGATAGGCACCGCGGCCATTCCTGCCCCCACAACAGGCCCACAGCCAATCAGGCCCCAGTGACAAGCACTGTGGCCACTCTAACCCCCACGACAGGCACTGCAGCTGAACCAGAGGAGGAACCTGTGCCAGTATCGTTGCCCCCATACACAAGAAGAAATCCTGGAAGAGAAAATCAACTCGGTTAGAAAGAGGTGATGGAAGATCACAAGGAGAGGAGGAGGAAGAGGAAGAACTCGTACAAGAAATGGAAACTACCTGATCCCTATCCTTCAGTGAGATGTGAGATATGCAAAAATATTTTGGCTGTCATTCAGGTGAGCACACAGTCACCTGGCTGCTCTGATGCTGGGAAAAAAGGGCCAGCAGTCTGGAATTGGAGGGGAAGGAAGCCAAACAACCGGGATCCCTTTCTAGGGAAGGGGGCATTGGCAAAGCAATTGGAAAAGGGACACAAGACCTCAGCCTCTGGAGGCAACTCCCGTCTGGTATGAGAGAAAGCTATCCCTTCAAGGTTGATGTTACATATCGCCCAGGAAAATGGACAACTATGGAGAAAGGCATCCAGTATCTAAGGGAATTAGCTGTGCTTGAGGTGATTTATAGTGACCTGGACGATCAACGGCCATCCAAAGATCCAGATGAAGCTGAGTGCACACGACCCATGTGGCGGAAGCTTATATGGACTGCAACATCCTCGTATGAAAACTCATTGGCAGTAATGTCCTGGAAAGATGACAAGGCACCAATGGTGGTGGAGGTGATAGATAAACTCTAGGATTAACAAGGAAATCCCTCTTCCTCTCTTGTCTCAGCTGTGGAGAAACTGTCCCGGAAGGTTCAGCAACTCGAAGAAGATACGTCCTACTCCCCACCTGTACGGACCAGCATCTCAGCCGTTAGGAGTAAGCGTCCCTTTGCTCAAGAGAGAGGAAATACACCAAGGGACACCTTATGCTTTTACCTACATGACCAGGGAGAGGACATGAAGAAGTGGGATAGAAAACTTACTTCAACCCTAGAGGCATGGATACATGAGCTGCAAGGAAAAACAAGCACTCAGGGAGGTTCTTCCAGGAAAGCTGCCACTCCAGTTTCCAGTGAGCAGGTCCCCAGACAAAGGAGTAGAAGTGCTGATTTTATTTCTGATCCTAATAGAGATTCTTCTGATTTGCATTTACTAGAAGACAGTTGCAAACACTGCAATCAGGACTAGAGGGGCCCTGCCTCCAGCCAGTGGAGGAAAGGTATAACTGGGTTTACTGGACCATGTGGATCCAATGGCCTGGCACATCAGACCCACAGGAGCATAAAGCTTTAGTGGACACTGGTGCACAGTGCACCCTAATGCCATTGAACTATATGGGGGCAGAACCCGTCAGTATTGCTTGAGTGACAGGGGGATCCCAAGAGCTAACTGTATCGGAGGCCAAAGTGAGCCTAACTGGGAATGAGTGGCAAAAGCACCCCATTGTGACTGGCGCAGAGGCTCCGTGCATCCATGGCATAGACTACTTCGGGAGAGGGTATTTCAAGGGCCCAAAAGGGTACAGGTGGGCTTTTGGTGTAGCTGTCTTGGAGATGGAGGAAATTAGACAGCTGTATACCTTGCCCAGTCTCTCAAAGGACCCTTCTGTTGTGGGGTTGCTGAAGGTCGAAGAACAACAGGTGCCGATCGCCACCACAACAGTGCACCGTCGGCAATATCGCACCGAGACTCCCTGATTGCCATCCATGAGCTCATTCACCGACTGGAGAGCCAAGGAATCATCAGCAAGACCCACTCACCCTTTAACAGTCCCATATGGCCAGTGTGGAAGTCTAATGGAGAGTGGAAGCTAACAGTAGACCATTGTGGCCTGAATGAAGTCACTCCACCATTGAGTGCTGCTGTGCCAGAAATGCTAGAGCTTAAATAGGAACTGGAGTCAAAGGCAGCCAAGTGGTATGCCACAACTGATATTGCTAATGCATTCTTCTCAATCCCTCTGGCAGCAGAGTGCAGGCCACAGTTTGCTTTCACGTGGAGGGGCGTCCAGTACACCTGCAATCGACTGCCCCAGGGGTTGAAACACAGCCCTACCATTTGTCATGGACTGATTCAGACTGTACTGGAACAGGGAGAAGCTCCAGAACACCTTCAATATATTGATGACATCATCGTGTGGGGCAATACAGCAGAAGAATTTTTTGAGAAAGGAAAGAAAATAGTCCAAATCCTTCTGAAGGCCAGTTTTGCCATAAAACAAAGTAAGGTGAAGGGACCCGCACAAGAGATCCAGTTCTCAGGAATCAAATGGCAGGATGGGCCTTGTCAGATATCAATGGATGTGATCAACAAAATAGCAGCCATGTCTCCAACAACTAGCAAAAAGGAAATGCAAGCCGTTTTGGATGTTGTGGGTTTTTGGAGAATGCATATTCCACACTACAGTCTGATCGTAAGCCCTCTCTATCAAGTGACCCGGAAGAAGAATTATTTCAAACGGGGCCCCGAACAATGACAAGCCTTTGAACAGATTAAACAGGTGACAGTTCATGCAGTAGCCCTTGGGCCACTCTGGGCAGGATGAGATGTAAAAAACGTGCTCTACACTGCAGCCGGGGAGAATGGTCCTACCTGGAGCCCCTGGCAGAAAGCACCAGAAGTTCAGCTTTCAATCAAAATACTGCTTTGACAAACAGCACTATGTTGGGCATTGCCCTGCCAACAACAGCTAATTGAAAAATTGAACCAGAAGCAACAACAGGAACAAATCATGGTGGACCAGGCCTTGTATAAGGAATTCTGTAGGATCTGTTGGCCTTTGTATACGCTTGTCACTTGGAAATAGTAGCTGTGACTGCAGGAATAGACATGATTTGCAAAGGTCTTTAGTATTGTTTGAGCACTGACAGGAGCTGGATTTTTGTCTTGCAGAAAGTTTCAACCCAGATGATGGTGGTTGGCACTCGGAGCAAAGATGGTTCAGCCTTGTTACTGCTGAAGCCAAATGCAAATTTCCCAGGTTTCCTCAGGACAGGGTGTCACGTTCCATTTGGATCTCTCAAATTTACAGGACAACGTACTCTGTGATTTAAACTTTATTTAATGAGCTCACTGAGAAATAAAACAAACAAACATGACAGAGGTTCAGTCCCCTTTTAACTAGACTAATCTATCACATGAATTCTCTTATTCTCCATTCAGGTCATAAGGTTTCATAACTTATAACCAGTACCTCTTAATGTCATGCACCCAAGAGAAAAAGAATAGAATTATTTATCTAGCTGACAGTGAGAGTGCTCATGCTTCCTCCTCTGTCATGGTGCAGGCACCCCCTGTATCACACCGGGAAACATGAAAGCCTGACAGTCCAGATTGCTGTTGGATCTGCTTCAAAAGGGGTAAGATAATGTTTTATGCTCTTCAGCTTGGAGGTTTGATCTGTACCATTTCCATAAGTTAGTGGATTCTGAGGAAACTGTCAGACAAAATATAATAGCTGCTGGAGACAGCAATTTCCAGGCAACCTTGGCTGCGTAACAGACCTTTAGCTCTGTCTTGCCACCTGTCTTGCCTAAGTGATGCTCTGGCATTCACCTAATGAGGCAGTTCCTAGCATACATCAAGCTCTGGCATGAGCTAGGTTAGCCAAATATCTAAGCAGGATTTGAATGAACGGTCACACAGGGACCTGGAGAACATGTGTGATTATGATGTACTGTTGCAGAGAAGTCAGGTGATGCTAGCTGTGGCCAGTTTCCTGAAGAGTTTTGAGATAAGAAAGTGAATTGAAGAAGAGGTCTGGGAAAAGGTCAGAATGTTGCTGGGATTTCTTCAGCATAGAAATCATCCTCCTTGACATCTGAAAGCTTGCTGGAACTCATGGGCAACTCTGACTGCTACTACACATGTTTGTCTGTAAGGTCCTGTGTGAGAAAGAGGCATTCCGGCTTGATCAGTGTACAGCAATAGCCTTATTTTGCCACGGTCCACGACAAAAAGGTAAAAAAGTACTTCCCACTCCAATGCACAAAAGAAAGTAGAAACAAAGAGAAAAGGGGAAAGAAGTTAAACATGGCATAACATCCACCACTGCCTCCTACTCCCTCTACATGGAGCAAACATGCCTATGAAGTTGCTGAACATGAGCAGGAAGCACTGTGAGAACACTGAAAGAAGGCCAGCGTGGTCATCTTAGAGATGGGGTGCAGTATGGGTAGTACAGGCCACCTAAGCCATTGTCGAAATAATTTTACTTACAACTGGCTAATTAATTCATACAGGCAATTTTCAGTACTGGGCATTTCTGAAGAACCTATGTCTTGCTTCCATGTGAACACCCAAATGGAATGAAACGTGGGAAAAAATGAATGGAAAAGAGAGGTGATGCATAGAGACAATATTGAACAGGACAAAAATCCAGTGTTAAGTAGGAACTGTAATTCCCAGAGTGAAAAATTGGTACAAAACAAATTACTCACAGTTGTGCTGAGAATACTCCTTCCCCAGTTTCAAGTAGCTGACAACCTTGTAAGACACACTATTGAAAACGTAGACACTGAAGGTTTGTGGCAGAAATTGCAGGACAAATCTGTCTGGCTCAAAACACTGGATTATGTGACCATAATAACCCTCTGACCTGGAAATCTTGGAAATACCAAAAATGCACTGTCTCTTGGTCTTTCTGTGACCCTGAAACAGGAAACGGTTTTCAGGAGTTATTTGGGATTGGGTTCTTATGTCTTTTTCAAGATGAAGGAATGTACAAAAAAATACAGCCAAGTATCCATGGCTGTTCATGCTCCTTGTGGCTAGATCGTTGCCATTTGGGACAAATGCTGTGCTTACTCTTGAGGTATTTGCCCCATCCTCTTATTGCAGGAACACTCCCAAACCGTGCCTCTGTTTTTAGCTTTTATTGCCCATCTTTGTGGTGCAAAATAGCACGTATAAAACTTGGGCCAAGACTACTCTTTGAAAACAACTTGTGCATAGAGCACCTCCAATGAGCAGCACAGTGGTGAGCAAGGAAATCTATGCACGCCCCATGGGGCAGGTGGGCACCTCTAGGCAACGTGCTGTAGCAAGGTGTCTGATACCCTCATGACTTATTTGCCTTTCTCAAAACACAAATGGGATTCCCTCCCCACTACAGCTTCTCAACCCCTTGGTCAGGGTTTCTGCTTTGCCCTTAGGAGGGCACATTACAGAAAATAATTCTAGCAATGGATAATGAAGCTGACAAGTGGGGCAGAGTTGCAGTACCGATTCATTGACAGTACTATGAAATTTCTAAAGAATATAACTGACTTGAAATAATGTAATCTTTTTGGTTTATTACACTTTTTATGAAGCTGTGCTGAACACGGGGAACTGTCATAACCATTGGTGTCCTGCCAATAGATAGAATTAAATTCAAACCTAACCAGAAATCATACTTTTACACTCTGAAATCTGTTTTACCTGGAAAAAAATCTTTTATGATGCTTCAGTTTATCTGGAGAACTATGTATGATCATAAGTTTTAACATGCTTTTTCAATTTCCATGACAAGGGAGTATAACTTGCTATACAAAAAGGGTGTGGACAGGCTGGAAGGGGTTCACAGAAGGGCCACCAAGATGATCAAAGGACTGGGAAGCTGCCATATGAGGGTAGGCTGGGAGAGCTGGGTTTGTTCAGCCTTGAGAAAAGGAGGCTCAGAGGGGATCTCATCACCACATACCAGTACTTAAGGGGCAGCTACAAAGAAGATGGAGACTCCCTTTTTACACAGAGTCACATGGAGAGGACAAGAGGGAATGGACACAAGTTGCTCTTGGGGAGATTCCGACTGGACACCAGAGGAAAATTCTTCACATTGAGGACAGTCACCCATTGGAATAATCTCCCCAGGGAAGTGGTTGACTCGGCCACGTTGGACACCTGCAAGAGTCGTCTGGACAGGGTGCTGGGCCATCTTGCCTAGATTGCGCTCTTCCTAGAAAGGTTGGACTAGATGATCCCTGAGGTCCCTTCCAATCTGTGATTCTGTGAACTCTTTCCATTTAGCTTTCCCTCATTTTGAGGCCAAATAGCGGCTTACACTGATTTGTAAAGTGATGCTGTAAATCATTGTAAGTGTTTAAAAACAAAAAAAAATAAGGGAGTGAAGAGGCCTCATTGCTTCACACTCTGCCTCACAGTGAAAGCATAAAAGGTCTGTTAAGCAAAATTTGAAATAGTTCAGGAGGAGCCCAGAAGGTTATTTCAGCCAGTAAGTAGCTTTAACTGTTTCAATAAGGACTTAGAGATTCTTTGATGTGAGGGTGGTAGAGGGGCTTAGGTATTGTGGGAAGGTGTGAACTCAACATGGAGGCCATCCTCCTGCAGTCACATTGGCGCTGGATGCAATTCTCTCTGATGAACCTTTGATACCTCCTTTATTGTAAATAATTTAAAAAATTGTTGGTTCTCTCACTTATTTCACTTATTTGTTTTCCTCACTTGACCTTTGCCTACAGAAGAGCACACTCTCCTGTCCAACTTGTGCTTTAGCTTTAATTATTAGGCCAATGAAAAGTGAGAGGAAGGGAAAATGATAGGTTTGCCATCACTCTGATGGCTTTGACTAGAAGTTAGTGAGAGAGCGAGACTGCCATGCACTATTTCCTATTCCACATTGTGGTGTGTTTAACATAAATAAGACTATGGCTGTGCTGTAGCATGGAAATATGCAGTATTGCTAACACTATTGGCCCTGTTGATGTTTTTAAACATAAATGTTTAGCTACTTTGCCAAGATCTAACACTATGTCATGTTTGGCTTAGAGTAAAATGAAATATAGGGCTTTGACTTGTATGATGACAGACCGGCATATACTGCTAAGCTAAAAAGCTTGTTTAGCTTCTCAACATTGTTGCTGGGCAAATCCATGGTCTGGAAAAAAAGTCTCTGTTGGATTTCTTGATATTGTGAAGCCACATCCACTAATGAGCCTCTTTTTTAAGAGTTTTCTTGCATTGAATCCAGTGTTTATTTTTGTAATAATGAGAACTAACATCAATTTATAAAACTGTGTGGCAACGACAACTTTCAAAACTAGTGTGCTTACTATAATTTCAGTTACAGCTGCAAGGTTATGCTAGCAACATTAATAAGATTATGAAGCGCGTTTTAATAACATTATATATATTATATATAACATGCATCTAACATAGAAGCCAAAATGTGCTTAGCTTATTAACAGAGCTCTGATTTTGTTATGTTAAGGGTTTTAATGTTGGGAATTTTTATTATTTTTAATTTCTGGAACAAAAAAAGGCAAATAAAAAATAGCTTTGTTTTAGATATTTTTATGTGGCCTGAAAGTGGCAGGCATAGACAGGTACATCTATTCCAGGTGTGACCAGCTCAAGATAGAATATGTGGAGGTTAGGTCTTTCCCTAGGGAATGTTCATGTCTCTGGGCCAGACCTGTTAAGAGAAGAGAGCCCCTGTAAATTTTGAGGTACTTCTGTGAAAAATGCAATTGAATTACTGTTTCTCTCTCAACTTCCTTTAGGAAAAAACAAAACAAAACAAAACACCACCACATTACTGAGGTCATATTCTAAGAGGTGCAAAGAATGCTAAAGTGCCATTACGGTTTACTAGGTACACTGCCATAATCTCAATTGTACAGGAATATTCATGTTTAAATACTGAAATTTCCATCTCTGGATGTGGAAGTTCTTGCAAACTATATGTATATGATGTGAGAAACTAAAAGAAAATAGTTCTTGTGCTGAAAATAAAAAAAAAACCTGCTTAGTGTATTCAATTAGGAATTTAAAAAGAAATATCCCTTAGAATTTTGAAAGAATTAACTTGCCATACTTGTAACTATTTTGCAGATAAACAGATTTAGAAACATTTACCTAATTAATGAGTGACATTTTTAGAGCAAAAAACCCCCAGTGCGATTAGGGTTTTCTTAATTTATATGGAAAGCCAAAAACCAAAATGGCTTTCAATTGAAAAGAAATTAAAATATATATTTAAGTGAATGCAAAAATTAAAATACAAATATTTCTCATAGTGAATGTAAATGGAAAGAGCTTGATAACGAAAAATCTTTAATTACTGGGATAGAATTGAGTAGAAAATTGATGTGTTCTTTCATAAGTCTTTATTGCTTAATTGATTATTGTGTTCCGTATGAAGATGTAATCAGGAGACTGAGATAAGCACTATCTTGTAACCTTTAACATTTAAGGGAAATATGTGCCCCTACAGTTTAACATAGCGAGGCATATGGACTGATCCCCTCAGGGACTGCTCTACAAAACACAAATCAGGTGTGCCATCGAGGCTTTGTGGAAAGTCAGGATAATATCTGATTTGCTCTGCCTTTATCCTATCCCTGTAATACAGCGGCAATATGCATTAATACAGTGCCAAAATGGCTAAGTGTTGCCTAATGCTGTAAAATCACTGCATCAAAAGCTGGCAGAGCACTAAGGCAACTACAGTCATGGTGATACGAGCCACGGTGGAAGTAGCACTTCACAATATTGTCCTGGCTATCACACTATTTCTTCTGCATCTTCTTCATTCTGAATAGGAACTTACTTACAGCAAAGTACTGGACTTCAGCACCTCCATCCTTGCACAGAACTGCTCTTTCTTGTCTCTCCAGATGCAGGCAGCTAAAAAGAGGAGCTAGATTAAATGCTGTTGGATGCAAAGTCAAAGCCTACTGGGGCTAGTTAAGGAGAAAACTCAGTCTTTAGTGGCATGTACTCTCCAGGAAATGCAGTAGGTTAAAGCTTTACATTAAGAGCAGAGTTTTGATTAGCAGTAGTAACACGCAGTCTGGATAAAACAGAGAATAGGATGACATAAAAGTTCTGCTGTAGATCCCTCAGAATCACATTTGTGTTTGACCCTAGACCTCCACATTGCACAAACACTCTGTGGGGAATTGCGTCAGGAGAATTTTTTTTTTTAAGTGGTTGGCAAAAGTTGGAGAAAAAGTGAGGTCAACAGTGGAATGACACAAATAGCCCTGGATGTGACAGCTCAACAATTTCTTTGTCAAAGAAAGAAATAATGAGAAGTGAAGCCATTTCATTGCTGTATGGGAGGGAAGTGTGTGCTGGTTTTGGCTGAGAAGGGGTTAATTCTCTTCACTGTAGCACCTGTAGTACTCAGGGACCTTTCCAGCTTCCCGCACTCTGCCACGTGGGTGGGGGGGCTGGGAGGGGCAGGGTCATGGCCGGGGCAGCTGACCCCGACTGGCCAATGGGATGTTCATTCCATACCATGTGACGCCACGGCCAGTATATTAACGGGGGTGGTTGGGCAGGCAGGCAGTTGTGGCTTGGGGGCTGGTGATGTCAGGTTGGTGGGTGGTTGTGTCATGTGTGGTTTGTTTTGGTGGTTCATTCCCCTTCCCCCTCTGCCCTGAGTTTTGTGCCTCTCATTGTTTTCCTTTCCATTGCATTGTTGTTGTTGTTGTTGATTTAATTATTAAACTGTTCTTATCTCAACCCAGGAGTGTTACCCTTCTGATTCTCTCCCCCATCCCACTGGTGGGGGAGTGAGTGAGCAGCTGTGTGGGGCTGAGTTGTTGGCTAAACCACAACAAAGTGAATAAGTTAAAAAAATGAAGAAAGATATTGATCAGAAGAAATAAATAACCCTGAAACAGATAATGATGAGACAATCCAGTTCAATTTAAAAAGAACAACAAGGAGGCCAAACTTTGGGAATAAGAAGTCAAGTCCCAGGCAAGCTGAAAAATACTCTAGGGACAACATCACCGACTGCCTTGAGACAGATACTAGGAATAAGTAGCGAGACTACAAGGAAAAGAAGATTGATTGGCAAGGTCACAGCTGAAAGGATAGGAACTACAGGGTAAAATAAGGATTGCCAAGAGTCATGCTGGCTTACACCTTGAGAAAAGATTGATGGCAGTAGACTAACTTTAGTCCTTTCCAAATAAAAGGAGAACAACAGAAACCAGACTGATGCTGAATACAGGGAGGAGGTAAATTTGGGGTGGCTTGGTGTTTTCTCTCAGGTTTTTTATGATGATGTTGAACTGAGACAAAGACTTTAAATGGCAATGAATGGACAAAAATGAAAAGGTCCTCTTGGAGAGGTGAATTAGATTTTGGGAATAAGTGATGTTACATACTGCTGGAGAGAAAGTAATTTTGTTCAGATTCCATTAGAGAAATAATGTTTCCCTGAAAGAAATGGTTGAATGATGGGATTATAATAGGATAATAAGATAATTGGATTATCTTTAGGGATTCATTATTCAAAAGAAAAGCAATGTAAATAGCTTGACAAGGGCCTTATCATGTGTGCTGCTTCATCATTTCCTGCAACATGCTTGCTGGTTAATGAATCTTTCCTGTCACATACATAGGAGGGATGGTAGTGTTAGGTTAATGGCTGGACCTGATGATCTTAGAGGTCTTTTCTAACCTTAATGATTCTTTGATTCTATCATACGGTTATAATAATTTCTCTTCTCTAAAGAAAAAAATTTTTCTTCTCTGCTTTTCATCTTCAACTACCTTGGAGCTGACCGAATGGACCAGTAGCTCTTTCTCTAGCAGATTGTTCCAATAGGTTGATTTTTCATTTCCTGTTTTGCTGAAATACAGGCTTTATTGGAGGGGGTATGTTCAAAGTTCAAAGCCAAGGAACAAATTTTTAAGCTTTGCAGCTGCTCCTTCTCAAAGATGCTTCAGCAGTGAATTCACAGACTAACACCTTTTTCTCTCTAAGTCCTGTAACTAAAATCCTTTTTCTGCCTTTTTCTCCCCATGTAAAATGTTTCCCCTGTATTTCTCAAAAACTGACATAATCAATGTTAATTTCTGAGGTTTCCCCTTCACCTATGAGATCCTGCAATTTCCTCTTCATGTATACTTATTTTACCATATTGCTCCTATCCAAAGCCTCATTACAATTTCACAGAGAGCACAATGGCTCACCTATAATTTTGTTTTGTTGTAATTTCCAGGAAGATAAGATTTCTAGAGACTGCCTGAAAACATGTTATTTTATGTTTCCTTTTTTCTTTTTTTTCTTCTCTGTTCTTTCATTTATACAGTTGGGCACATTATTGGAATACTTATGATAGTGCCCTGCATACGTCCTGCTGTTTCCTTTATTTATCGCACAATTTCTCATAACTTTGTCATCGTAGACCCTAATTGGGCACCTACTTCTTGCAGTACCTTTGTATGGGACCTGTCATTGTTCTTATTCCCTGTGTTGGTCAGACATGCCTTCTAATCCTAACTGTGACTCTGGTAAAAAGTTTTTGCAATTGTAACAGAAGATGATGACCTTACACAGTGATTGCAGTATTAGTTTGTTCACACCCTCCTCCTGAAAAGACCAGTCAGATAAAGAACACAAGTGTAACCGCTTCAGTTGGTACATCCAGAAGCCCAGGCCTAACTCCCTGATGTTCACCTCGGTCTGCAAATTCCACCTTCTTCAGACTGATCTCCTCTAGTATTTAGCCAGATATTACCCTCCCTTCCCGCTGCCCCCACCTCTGCCAATAAGGAAAGCAACTCAGCTGCCTCTGAAAGGTGAGAACTGTGCTTACCTTATGACTGCTGAAATATATATATTCTTTTTAAAGGGGGAATGACACTCATCTGGTCAGGTACTGTGGGAGCCTCATGCTGGATTCAGAGGCAAACTACCACCCCATTTGAAATAGTGTTGGGGAACACCAAAGATATCCTGAACCTCCTGAATTACGAAAATAGGCAAACTGCTAGAGAAGAGAGCACTTCACAAGGTGTCCACCCAGCGAAAAGATGCTTCATTCTCTCCTTAAGGAATTAAGGAATGGCTAAGCCGTGTCAGAAACCACTACAAGTATGACAAGTTTTCCTGTCCAGGGAAAGATGCAATTTATTTCTGATACTGGATGAAAACATTATTTTTCTCTCCCTATCTGTCCCAGCATCAAATACATGATCATTAGAGTGATAGACTGCAATCAAGCATTCACATAAAAATCTTTGCACAGCATAGATATATTGGGGTAAAGGATGACTTTATCAACCTTATCCTGGATTAGTGAAGGACAGCTTGGCTCCCAGAAGCTGCCTCTGGGTTCCTGATGGCTCTGTTACAATGCAGCAGTTTAGTGAATTGACAATGTCCATCCCTGAAGGTGTTAAAGTTCATAAATATTAAAGACAATTGCAAGAAACTGAAGAACAGTGTTGGAGAATAGTGTGGGTGAGTACATGAGAGATACAACTCAGTGTTCTTGAAGACAATATAAGGCACAGGTGAAAAAAACAATCATAGCTATGCATGTGCACAAATAGTCTCAGGAAGAAGAGGTGGGGGAGATCTGCTGTTGACAGAGTTACAAAGACATCAGCCTCTTGTTCAACAATGGAGAGGGAGATATGAAGAGCATACCATACAGGCTATTCAATTGTTGTAGGCATATTATAGGCAGAGGTTGAAAAATCTGATAGCCTAGGCAGATTTACTTCCTCTGTCGGAAAAGGCGATATAGTTAATTTATAATCACACAGACAAAACAAGAATGATCTGCAAAATGGAATGATTTATATGCAAGGAGGGACTGAATAGCCCATCACTTTAAGTCAGAAAGAAAAGGTATATAAGTGAGCTCTGCAATGGCAGAATCTCTGAAGGGAGTGTTAGGCAACAGATACTCCCTGTTATTCTCAAAAAAAAAAAAAAGGAATTAAGCCCTCAGGGAGCAATTTAAACAACATAAAAATAATCTTTCTGCTTAGCACATGCTTAACAATTGTGGCCCCTTGCCACAGGAGGCTGAGGGTCTAAAGAGTTAAGTGAATGCATAAAGCACACAAAAGCATTAAAAAGTCCACTGTGGTTTATTAACCATGAAGACTCAGGAACAAACTGCAGCTGAGGAAGTCTCTGAGTTACAGGTGGGGAAGTTCTGGAAAGACATTATTATTCTATTAGGTTATCTAAGCACTGTTCTATTAGGTTACTAAAGACTGTCATATCTGTCTAAAATAGCATGACATTACCTGTACTACTTCTTCAGAACTACACTGCTGGTCTCTGTCAGAGACAGGACATGGCTTAGATGGTCCTTTCATAGGACCCAGCCCAGCTGCTTTTCCTCTCCAGCCAAAAGGAATCTGACACTTGCCAGCGGGAGACTAAACAAGGACTATGTTTTGTGGTCACTCTGGTTTAGTGAAAGGATATGATCTGTCTTTGGTAAGGTGGCAAAGGAAAGAAATACTGAACATCGCATCTACCTTATTTTTCACTTCCTTGTATTTCTTTACCTTATAGATGGCGACTGTTCTAAGTGTAAGGATTTATTATCAGCATCTTTTCAGAAATTGATTGTGAAACTGCACATCTGTCTTACCTTGTTTTCTTGAAAACTTTCTTCTGCTTTCTGAGCCCCATGGTCCACTCAGGGGCCAGTCCCTCTTATGTTGCTTTAGCTGAAGCAGTTGTGACTGATCCACTGCTGGTTCTTCTATCAGCCCTGTTTTTTGCCTTGCTCCATGTGCTGCCAAAGCAGCCTGCCTGAGCTATTCCATAGGCACAGGGAGCACAGCAGCTAGGGGAACAACTGCCCTGTATAATGCTTTCATATCACTTCACTACACCAGAATGTAGTTAGGCCACATGAGAGAGAAATTACCACAAAGGCTTCAGCAGGCACAATAGCATCAATGAAGTCAGGGAATTACTCCTGCAGATGTCTGACATGATCAATCCTACTTAGTTTAATTACACTGCTCAATGAACAACAAAACAGATGTTCCTGTAGTCCACTCCTTTTTATTTTTCTGTGTAGGGTATTTCCCCCAACACATCTGGCTAATTTAGTATTCAATGAAGAATGGTAAATTAATTAATTGAACTTATAATTATTTAAAAAGCAAACTGTGCTCTAAGAGTTTGCATTTTTCCACATAACTGCATTCACCAGGCAGCTTTAGGATACAACCAAATTCACACTACAGGAAAAGATATCAGTTCAATGATCTTAAGAGTTAATAAGGATATTGTGATGTTTGGAAGGTTGTGCTACTAGACTGTTCAGTGCGTTAAGATAGGGCTTCTCTGAAAGGAAGTCCTCAGGGCTTTCACACACATCCCAGAGCCTATTTGAAAGCTCCGACAGTCTCTGGTCAAAGCTAAATTGAGACAACCTGCTTAAATCTGCAGGGTGATGACAGAGGCACTCAAAACCTTTTGCGTCCTGGCAAGGTTTGCAGTCTATACTTTTTCTGTCTGTTCCCAAGGCAGATCCCTCCACATTATATGCAGCACAAAGTTACTCAGAGACCATTCCTGCTGAAAAGTACAAGGTGGAAGTAGCGTTATAATTATTTAAAATACCGTGCTTTTAACTCATCAGTAGCCAGAGCTCCCCAGGAAGTTTATACAACACAGCTGTTTTGGAGATCAGAACAAAATGTAACTCTCTTGTAGCTGTGAGTCAAAATAAATGGGGCACACAAAGCTGAAGAGATGAGCAGACATGCAAATGACAGACCAGGTCAGTTCTGCAAAAGAGTTAACTTCTAGGCCCCCCTCCAAATCCCAAGTCACAGCTACTTGATTAGCATTCTTCTGCAGGCCAGCTCCTCCTTGAGTCTAAGAGGAGCCCAGAAACACCAGCAGAAGGATGTTGTCAGAGCTGTGGGAACAAGGATCTCTTGTGGCTTGGGATTAAATATGATGAAGGGGATCTTCTCAAATTCACCTAGCTGTTCCCAGTTTTTGTTGGGTACTAAGGTGTCCAATTAACTGTGAATTTAATGTCAAGCTAGCTGAATATTTTCTATCTGGCAAGGCAGGGAGGTGGTTCTGTTTTGCAAATGGTTGTACCCCAAATCCTTCAGTCATGGAAGCAGGAAGCCCTGAGAACCAGGGCTGGTGTCGGGCCCAGTCTGAGTCTGGGCTCAATGCAGCCTGGGGGCAGAGGTAACGTTTCAGCAGCCTTTTAATTTCCCTTCAGCAGGTTGTCACCTCTGTGACATTTTTTATGTCTTCTAGTCATCTCTTCCATATTATCCAAGTGGAGTCTTCTTCCCCTCACTTCTCATGCCATATAGGCCATGCTTGGCTACTCCACATCCCAGGAAGCCCCATACTTGGTTTGGTAGTCTGCACATAGCTGAAAACAGTCAGTTCTTGGTTCTACATAGCTGGGTCTAGGGTGAGAAGGAAGGAGGGAAAATGTGGTTCTGGATAGGGAGAGACAAGACCTCTGACTGAAGTTAGGTTAAATTTTACGTCACCTTTAAAACTGGAATTAAGTAATTGTATTAAAGCATGAGTTTTAATTACCTGTTGCCTCACAAACCACATAAAAGCAAATTTTCAATACTTTGGATAAAAAAAGGTATGAGTTTTTTTTGCCAGGAAGCACTGTTATATAGATTTCTGACTCCCTATCCAAGATGAGCAGAGATGTTGGCGTCAGACCCTTTGATCAATGGTAAACCTGTGCTCTTACTCAGGGACTTATTCCCACTGGTGCTTTAGCAAGAAAGCACCAGTGTGCAGGTTGTGGCTACCTCTCTCTTAGTGCTCACTCTATGTATGTGGAGATCAGGCAGCTGAAGTCTGCCCTTGTGGGAAGTTTGGCACTGCTGTTGCAGTATGCTTAGCTCACCCAAATATTGCTCTCCATCATGACACAAATAGAAGCAGCAATCCAGCAAACTGCCCATCAGAAATGAAAGCCACATTTAGAACCGAAGCAGAAACATTTCTTCAAAAATTTTTTCAGTAGAACTCCAGAAAGATGTCAGAGAGACAGGTGGCTGGAGGTTGTAACTTTAAGAGGTTCCTCGTTTTTCTCTTCCACTTAGTGTCCAAGGCCCATCTTACTGTGAGCAGCTGAAGGTCAGGTACCTCTGAAGGGAGGGTGAGATACCAAAATATTCATAAAGTTCCCCCAGCACGAAAGTTCTTTGCTAGTGTATGAATCAACACATTGAAAGCTGATAGCATTATGCCTAGTGCATTTTGGTTCAACTCAACACTTTCACCAGGGCTTTTATACAGTCTTTGTGCTACCAAGCCTTTTAAAAGCAGAAGATCAGGCTCTATAAAGAAAGATATTTCCTTAGAAACTGCAAGCGGTAAGAAATAAGTATATTTTGGAGTACTTTTCCATTACCTTTTTTTTTCTTTCTGTCTTTAAGGAAGAGTTGGGTTACATTTTTATGTTTACTTTATAGCCCGAAGTCTCCATTTTAATGAAAAGCAAAAGTTATGTTTCTTGTGGACTCCTCTATTCCTGAAACTGAGACAGGGAGTTGCACATCTGCTTTCCGAGGTTCACCTCTGCAATCAGGACAATTAGAAGGGTGTCTTTGAAAATTACTGTGGCTGGATTGTGCAGGCTCTGGCTAAAGATTTTACTGTCATTTTTTTGGATCCTGCCCTGGCTTGGCACTGAGCAAAAAAAAGGGAATGCAAGAATATGATCAGCTTTGATGCAATGCTTGTTGTTTGAAACTAATATTATGCACTGGGAAGCTGTTATCATTAGAACAGTTACAGCAACAATGGGAAATGATCTGTGCAGATGCCAGGAAGCATGACTATAATCTTGCCCTTCCATGTGCCTTTGGTGCACACGGATTTCTCCAAGTCTTGAATGTAGCATGGTTCACTGCACCAATAGAAAAGCAGGTGTCAGGTGCTGCAGAAAAGTGTATTTGCAACACAAGGTACTCACTGGCAGTGTGCCTGGTAGTGCTTGGAGGCTTGTGCGCAGTATTAAGATGCCACACAGAGCCATCAGTCTGGATCTGGTATGTACAAGGTCATTATGCAGCAGTGCAAATGGACACTATTTTAAAAAAAGGTCAACTGCACCTTTGCTTACTTCTAGCAGTGCAGTAAAGGTGGCTGTTTTCTGCTCTTGAGAACTGATGGCATGGCCATCCTCCATAGCTGAGGGTAGTGCCCTTTCATGAGGTTGTAATGACTTATGGCACTGACTGCCAAATGAATATTAGGAATCCAGGTCTTACAAGCTGCATAGAAAAAGAAATGTCATGAAAGTTTTCAGGCCATACCTTATGTTGCGTTAATAGTAGGAGTCTGAGAAGTGGCTAGGGGGAGGCCCTACCGTTGAGTCACAAAGTTCAGACAGGACCCCCTTGTTTTCTAAACTCCTTCTCAGAGAGGAGTCTAGGTGTGGCTAAGTCCAGTCTTAGTCTCAGACTTGGTCAACGGTTTATTTTCTAAGGATTGTAGATGTAACCACCCATCAGAGTATTTGTTGTTAGTAACTAATTTGGCATCTGCCTAGGATGGTCACATTCAATGAGAATGATCACGGCTAGATTAATGTATTGTATGATTTGTTAAAGCAACAGGTACACAGGTTCTTTGAATTACTGGTGATAGAATTGCTGCTTACAAGACACACACAAATACTAGGAAAATTAGTAACACTGCTAGGCTACAAGTGCATTAAGCAAATATGAATATAAAGTGACTCTAATGCATTGGAGATTTAAAGTGAAACTATAGAGAATTTTCTAAGTTCTCCCGGGGAAACACTTGGTGTAGCCAAGTGCTCAAGTCTTACCCAACAGCGTCCCAATGTGGGGGGGAAGAGAGGCTCAGCCTGTCAACTGATCCCAGAAGTCAGAGTGGTACGCGATGGTATCTCCCCTAACACCCTTTTTCTCTTAACCTAATTTATACTATTTTTTACCTTTCAGGTGGAGCTTGAGTGACTCTAGTCATACATACTTTTATTATGATTGGTGTAAAATTTCCTTGCTTCACCCAGTGAGGGGTGGTTGCACCTTAGAGGCAGGTAGCTTTTGGGATGGAGGTGTGTTTTGGTTTTATAATGATAAAAATGACAGCATTTTGTCAAAAGCATGACAGACTGTTGGCTCAGGGTAGCAAACGTGCCGTGTACCAGCTCCATGGTAGTGCGAGTTCCCATTTGTCACAGAGCCTGGCCAAGTGTGCAGTGTACCAGCACCATGGTGACAGAGCCTGGCCAAATGTGCAGCGTACCAGTTCCATGGTCACAGAGCCTGGCCATGGTGTCTCCACACCACTCCACGCTTGACTGAAGAGGGAGCTTTGGCTGGAACTCAAGAAAAAAAGGAGAGCTTACTGCCTTTGGAAGAAGGGGCAGGTGACTCAGGAGGACTACAAGGATGTTGTGAGGTTATGCAGGGAAAAGATTAAGAAGGCGAAAGCCAAGCTGGAACTTAAACTGGCCACCACCGTTAAAGGTAACAAAAAATGCTTTTATAAATATATCAGTGATAAAAGGAGGGCAAGGGAGAATCTCCCTCCTTTATTGGATGCAGCAGGTAACCTTGCCAGGAAAGATGAGGAGAAGGCTGAGGTACTTAATGCTTTCTTTGCCTTAGTCTTTAATAGTCAGACTGGTCATCCTCAGGGTTGTCAGGCCCCTGTGCTGGGGGATGGAGCTATTATGCGGAATGAAGTCCCAGTTGTCGAAGAGGTGGCAGTCACTGACCTGCTCCTTCACCTGGATGTTCACAAGTCCATGGGGCTGGATGGGATCCACCCAAGGATACTGAGGGAGCTGGCAGAGGAGCTTGCCAAGCCACTCTCCATCATTTATCAGCAGTCCTGGTCAACCGGGGAGGTCTCAGATGACTGGAAACTAGCGAATGTGATGCCCCTCTACAAGAAGGGTTGGAAGGAGGATCCAGGGAACTACAGGTCTGTCAGCCTGACCTTGGTGCCGGGAAAGGTCATGGAGCAGATCATCTTGAATGCCATTATGCAGAACATGTGGGACAACCAGGAGATCGGGCTCAGCCAGCAGGGGTTTATGAAAGGGAGGTCCTGCCTCACTAACATGGTCTCCTTCTATGATAAGGTGACCCACTTAGTGGATGAGGGGAAGGCTGTGGACGTTGTCTGCCTGGACTTTAGTAAGGCCTTTGACACTGTCTCCCACAGCATTCTCCTGGAGAAGCTGGATGCTCACGGCTTGGACAAGTGCACTCTGTGCTGGGTTAAAAACTGGCTGGACAGCCAAGCCCAGAGAGTGGTGGTGAAGGGAGTCAAATCCAGTTGGCGGCCGCTCACGAGTGGTGTTCCCCAGGGCTCAATGTTGGGGCCGGTCCTGTTCAATATCTTCATTGATGATCTGGATGAGGGGATTAAGTGCACCCTCAGTAAGTTTGCAGATGACACCAAGCTGGGTGGAAGTGTCGATCTGCTGGAGGGCAGGAAGGCCCTACAGAGGGACCTGGACAGGCTGGATCAATGGGCCGGAGCCAACGGTATGAGATTCAACAAGGCTAAATGCTGGGTCCTGCACTTGGGTCACAACAACCCTGTGCAACGCTACAGGCTTGGGGAGGAGAGGCTGGAGAGCTGCCTGGAGGAAAAGGACCTGGGGGTGTTGGTTGACAGCTGGCTGGACATGAGCTGGCAGTGTGCTCAGGCGGCCAAGAAAGCCAATGGCGTCCGGGCTTCTATCAGGAATAGTGTGGCCAGCAGGAGCAGGGAGGTGATCGTGCCCCTGTACTCGGCACTGGTGAGGCCATACCTCGAGTACTGTGTGCAGTTTTGGGCCCCTCACTACAAGAAAGACATCGAGTTGCTGGAGCGTGTCCAGAGAAGGGCAATGAAGCTGGTGAAGGGTCTGGACAGCAGGTCTTATGAGGAGCGGCTGAGGGAACTGGGGTTGTTTAGCCTGGAGAAGAGGAGGCTGAAGGGAGACCTTATCGCTCTCTACAACTACCTAAAAGGAGGTTGTAGCAAGGCGGGGGTCGGTCTCTTCTCCCTAGTAACAAGCGATAGGATGAGAGGAAATGGCCTCAAGCTGGACCAGGGGAATTTTAGGTGGATATTAGGAAAAATGTCTTCTCCAAAAGGGTTGTCAGGCATTGGAACAGGCAGCCCAGGGAGGTGGTTGAGTCTCCATCCCTGGAGGTATTTAAAAGAAGGGTAGATGTGGTGCTTGAGGATATGGTTTAGTGGTGGACTTGGCAGTCATAGGTTAGCGGTAGGACTTGATGATCTTAAGGGTCTTTTCCAACCTTAATGATTCTATGATTCTATGTTTCAGCTCAAAATTTTATTGTCTTGCAGTAAGTTTCAAACAATAATGAGATCTTGTGAGACAGAAATAGGATTCCTCCTTCACTTTCCTCTTTCTTCCAATTCTTCTTTCCCCTCTCCCTGAGAAACATATTTCACTACTCTCAGACTTTGATAATATTTTGATCTGTGGGTCTTTCAATGTTGATTACTAAAATTCCTTTGTGCATAAATAACAAAGGAGATGTCAGACACTGGTTGACATTTAAAAATACACTGTTAGTGTTGCTGTCAAAAGCACAGTTTGCAATCTTTGGGTAATAAAAGCCCAGCTCAAAGTTCTGCAGGCAAATATGACTCTACAGGGGAAAAGCAAATCTAAACATTCAGGAATATTTGAATAACATTATTTGTACTTTCTCTTTTTAATTTAAAATGTTGATGTGCTGTTCAAAACAACTTTTCCCACTGTGTAAACGTGTGGGGATTAGGAACTGAAAGCTCTGACTTTGCTTACTTTCTTCAGTCAGTACTTTAATGTTGAAAAGTCACCAGCTGGTGCCACTGAGCACAGGCTGTAAATGAATAATAAATAATGATAAATGAATAATTAGTAGTTCTGCTAAGGTGAGGAAGGAGCTGACACCATGGTGACTTTATTTGGCAACTGAAAGGGTCTAACCTTTGACATTGTGCTGTGCAGACATGAGTTGCAGAAGCTGTGTTCACCCAACAGAAACTAATGTGTGCAAGGGGTCTATGGGCTATGATCTTACATGGCTGTGTGTCTGCTGGATCACTGGTCCATATCTGAGGAGGTGCAAATGCTAGGTAAGTTTTTTTTCAATTAACTTGGGATATCTGTGATTTTCTCTTCTGTGCCTTCTTTTGCATCTGATATCAATGTTGAATTCATTTGGCTGCCTTTCTAAGTAAAGAGTGTTAGGTCACACATTCAATTTTTCTTTCTTTATTCAACTGTCTATTGACATGTTTTTAAAGGAGTTCTATTTTCTGGAACTTCAACTGTTCTGCTAAATTTGCTTTAAAAGTAGGCATGGAAGCTGGAGTGCCAGGAACACTGCTTCAGCACAGAATCTGTTCTGGAAGCTAGAGTATGAATTAAAATAGAATCACACACAGGAGTTCACACAATACTTAAAAATTTCAAAGTAGTAGAAGTGGGATGTGACCTCTGCAGGTTTCTAGTCCAGGAACTCTGCTCAAACTCTGCAACCACAGTCCTTTCCAGTTAGGTCTTGAAAAACTGCAAAAGTGGATATACCAGCATGTGGCTGTGTCCTTCACCAGGGACTTCACCACTGTCAGTATATAAAGTTGTCCTCATTATATTGAATTTGAATTTCATCTCGCCAGAGGACAGCCCAACATCTTACCCTGTCACTTGGTCCATTATCTCCTTCAAGTGTCACATAGCATTTCTTTTCCTACTTTTCATGTGGCGGACCAGCAACACAATGTATAAATGGCAGGGAACTGAGTGCACTGACTGAGTGACAGCTACCTGATGACCAGCCATCTCTCTGCATCTCTAAGTGGAGAAGAGGTTGAATCTGGTCTGCTTTTCCATCATTGGATTTTTAAGCTCATACTCCTTGCCTCTCTCTTCACTCAGCTGCTGATTTTTCAGTCCATGTGTAGTCTTTTTTAGTGTTAAGCCTCTGACAATGCTGAAAAACTCAAGGACATAAACGACACAGAGTCTGATGAAAGGATAGAGGGACAGAAGGCTTAGTGGAAAACCATGCTGAAATCTAAGTCAGATAGTGGCTCTGCTGTTTTTGACAGCACAGATTCTGCTAACCAGGACAGGGCAGAAACCCATGTCTTTCAGTCACTCCCTGGAAGATATGTGACAGGGGAATGTGCTGCTACTCTTTATATCAGCACTGCAGGGAGCAGCAATGCTGGTAAATGAGTGTATTACATTTTCCAACACAGGATGGGAAGCCCATCAACTCTGAATATTGTACCTCTGCCAAGTGTCAATATCAGCTCCTCCTGGTGAGTTCATTAGCAAAACGTTCTGGATGGAAGGCCACCAGCCAAGGGTGGTCATCCTGGGAGTGCTTGGACTGACAGCTGGAGCCATTCTGCTCTGTTAATTGTGATTTAAAACCACACTGATAATCTTGACAGTTGGTATCTGGCTCCAGTGGTCCTCGATTCATGTTAGCTCAGTGCAAATTCAAAGGAGATCCTATGCCTGAGCAGACCAAGAATGGCAAAAGCTTGGACCTCACTGAGGTGTAATCCATGTTTTATCTGAGATGTCCCCAGGTGCAAGAGTGGCAGCAGGAGCTATTGTTGCTTGTCTGTTTAGACACAATTTGTTTACCTGATACCGTGCTGGGGCTTGGTTCCTGATAAAGTGCCTTTGAAAAGCCACAGAGTGATAAGGGCCAGCCAAAAATAACCAGGTGATAGGTTTGACTTCCTCCCTACTACTCTAAGCAATAAGGGATTAATATGGTGTTCAAGACCAACCCAATATGTGCTAGTTGACTGTATCATGGTTTCTACAGTAGCACAGCATATTGCCTCCTCTGCATTCAGTCTGATGTGGTTGGCATGTTTCAGAGGTTTTTTTTTTTTTTTTTTTTAAATAGAGCTTTGGGAAAAGGGAAGTCCAGCTCCTACAGCATGTTGCACCAAATCCTCTCAGACCATTTTTAATGTAAGTATCAGCAATATGAAATATTGGATCAGTGAAGCAGAAAGGAGACTTTTTTTTTTTTTGTGAGAAGTGCTAATACTTCCAGTGTTTGTCCAGGCTTAAAGTTAGACGAATGTTTTATTAAGTGGATGTCTGACACTATAGTGGAAGAAATATGTGTGAACCAGCACTTTATACTACCTGTGTTATCTCATTTCCTTCACATCTTTTCCAAAAAAGTCTTCCTGCAATAGAATCAGGGAAAACCTATTGTAGGCTCCTCATGGTTAGCAGGGTAGTGTGAAACACACTCTCACAGTCATCAGACTGTCCCTTTCAAAAGACCAAGGCAGGATCCTTTTTTTGTTATTATTGTTCTTTCATAATTTTTCCTGGAAGGGTGAGTTCTGCAATTTGACTTTGAATCTTTGTGGGGTGATAGCACTGAAGAACTGCCCTCTTCTTTGTTTCAATCTCAAGAGCTACTTGTGCCTGATGGTTTTTTGACATGTGATTCCTAAGTCAAAAGACCGATTAAAGACTGAAGTTGTGCTGAAAGACTAAAGGGGAAAGATGAAGATACCTAGAATCCATGTTCCATGTGTTACACATTATTCAAGAAAGCCAGAAAAAGAACTCTATACAGGCTACTTCTGCTTTTAGCAAGAGGGAAACAAATACATGTGAAGCTAAATTTGTATTAGGCAACACGTTGCCAAAAGAGGTTAATTTGGTCCTTATTTCTTCAAGATGTCCCGATGGATAATAAAGAGGAGAAAAAAATTACCAAGAGGCATAAGAAAGTGCATTGCTCTTTTACCAAGGACTTAGCGTTCCTCATTTGAGAAAAAATAATGCTCACTGAGGGGGAGATACTGGTTCCTTCAGAAAGTGATTTCACCCTCTCTGTTACACACTGCTGACAACACAGGAAAAATTGCTCTCTGGACTTTCTTATCCCTCGAGGGTGCTACCACACTCTGTGGGACAGACATTTTGTGCAGGCAGTTCATCTCACTGGTCTGTGACAGTCAGCTGAGGACAGGATAATGTCCCCCCCCACTCCCCAATATATCTTGGCTATAAGAATAGAAATAAAATTGTGGCAATTGGCAAGACTAAGTTTGTGTGCTTCAGAACTGGTCTCTTTTAAACTTTCTCATTTTCCAAAGTAAAACTTACTGGACTACAGATCTTTATAATTGATTCATAACATGATATTCTTTTCTGGTTTTTAATAACAGAGTACCTCTGAGGTTTTCAACTGAGAAACTGCTGCTGTTAAATAATCTCACATTTTTTTTTTTTTAATGAAGAGATGCTCTCATTGTCTCTAAGGTACAATTCTGCAAAAGCAAATACCTCTTCATAATTTCATTTTTGAGGACAGCATCATTAACATCTCATTATTTGGGGACCTCAGAGTTTCCAGAATTGGGCCATTAAAGTTGTGTCTTATTAGTTAGTACTAACATCCCAAAATTGCTTTGTATTTTAACCTAAAGCTTTATTAAGGCTTACAGCAATATGAAACTTCAATTGTATAAAACACATGTATAAGTAATGAAGAAGCCCTTTTTCTTTCTTATGGAAATATCACTCAGTCTGGAGGGACTCCCTGCAATATTGTCTGTTGATTAAACTAAGATCAAGATTAAAACTAAGAAAAGACTTTTGTATTTATACTGCTCTGGCATCCAAGCACAGTTCAGAGGAGCAAGTTATGTATGCAATGGGCACTCAAGTAGTTAGTATGTTTTGAAAGCAGAAGATTCTCCTTGCATCCACCAATAACAAGTACTGTTTGTGATCAACAGCCATGAACTCCTGCATGATTAAACCTTTCAGTTTTGTTTAGTTACACTCCAGGCATTGCTACAAAAACAGCGGCAATGCAGTTTCTACATTCTTTTAAGTGTGGTATCTGTGCATCCATGTATGCTGAAGTTCCTGTTCCCTGAAAACAGGGTTGGGCAGGGACACCAGGTGCCTCCACAGGCTTTTGCCAGGTAGACAAGGATCAGAGTTTGTCAGCAGGGTGTAAAACCAGACATAGTTCAATGCTTTGCAGCAATCTAGGCAGATTTTGCAGTTATAGTAACCATATGTGGTTTTTTTTGTCTCCTGTCACTGCTCTTGCCTGTCACAGGGAGGAAGAAAAGTTGTGAAGATGCCGCTAATCATCTTCCATGGCATTGCAGGACTATGTCTTTAAGAGGCTGTGCCTAACTTTTGGAACTGATGAGATATCCAGCCCCCATCTTTTGGGCTCCTATCAAGCCTGAATCATCAAATATCTATGATGAACTTACTGTCCACATTATTCCTGTATAGACTGTGTAGAAGTCAACTTGGTCTTCCAGCTGATCCTCTCAAACATAATCGTCTCTAGTCTTCACAGTCCATTTTTTTTAATCTTGTCCAGTCCAGCCTTTTGGATCTGAGGCAATGGTGCTGTCAGGCTTCCCTCCGGGATATGTCACGCAGTGCACTGGCTTGATTGAATAAGTCATTTGTGTGTGTTTGACTTTTGCGGCTCTTAACACATCTCTTCCTCCTTTGCACTGAGGATTCATACTATAAGTCTGTATAACCTCCCATACCTCCTTCTCTGAGTGAGAGGAAATCTTTTATACTAATCAAAGATGGTTTCAGTCCTCTCTGAAGCAGGGACAACCCTTTCATGGAAGTCATAGCCTTGTGGAGAGGCAGGGATGCTGAGGGGTGTCAAGGCCCACTGTGGCAGATGACATTACATCCCTATAGATTGGCTCTGATATATCACAGAGGGGGTCAGAAGAGCAGTACCCGTGCCCCTTCTGATTGTCAAAACCATGGTAGCTATTCCTGTTGCTACCCCGGCAGCTGGCTGCAGAAGGAAGTGTGGTGCGAGTGGGTTAAATCAGAGAAAATAGTCTACAGAAATCTAAAACAGAGCATCAACAGGTTTCGCAGGGATAACCATTTGAGGGTATAAACAAAAAGCAATTAAGAGCAAATTGACATATTGGGCTGGATTCACAGAAGGGAAGGAAAGGATATAACTTTTTGTCTGGAGACTTTGCAACAGCTTCTCTGTTCCCCATTTCTTTAAATGTTGAACAGTAGTGGTGTCATCTGTTGATCAATATTTAGGGGAAAGAGCTCAGAGGGAGAGTCTTAATGACTGATGGTTGTCTCTGTAAATACAACATTTATTTCACATTTATGCTATGCTTTAGGGCTCCTGCTAATTTCTACACAGCCTGGGAAGAACTTGCTGTCTGCATCTAGTTTTCTCTTTTCCTCTATATATGAGAGTCTCATTTTTTTCCTCTTCCCTAAGACAACAGAGGATTTGCCACAGCTATAAGAATAAGATGCAGAGCAGTGCAGTGACTCTACTCAGAGACAACCTCTTTGCTGGTCCATAGGTTGCTTTTACTCAGGCTAACTCAGAGTTAAGGCTACTGTATTGGGTTTGGGCCAGGCAGGACTTCTCCCCCAGACTGGATCAGCAGTGACGTTCCCCTGTGATTGCTGTTTTTTGAGCTCACCTGTATGCTTCTCCACTTGAAAATCACGCCCCTTTGGACTAGTGTTGTGGTTTAGCTCCAGTCAGCCACCAAGCACCGCACAGTCAATCGCTCACTCTCACCCAGTAGGACAGGGGAGAGAATCAGAAGAGTAAAAGTGAGAAAACTCATGGGTAGAGATCAAGACAGTTTAACGTGTAAAGCAAAAGCTGCACACGCAAGCAAAGCAAACCATGGAGTTTATTCACTACTTCCCATCAGCAGACAGGTGTTCAGCCATCTCCAGGAAAACAGGGCTCCATCACGCGTAATGGTTACTTGGGAAGACAAAATGCCGTAACTCCAAACATGTGCCCCCACACTTCTTCTTCCCCCCGCTTTATAGGCTGAGCATGATGTCATATTGTGTTCAATATCCCTTTGGTCAGTTGGGGTCAGCTGGCCCAGCTGTCTCCCCTCCCAACTTCTTGTGCACCTGGCAGAACATGAGAAGCTGAAAAAGTATTTGATTAGTGTAAGCACTGCTTTGCAACAACTAAAACATCAGTGTGTTATCAACACTATTCTCATTCTAAATCCAAAACACAGCACTATACCAGCTACTAGGGAGAAAATTAACTCTATCCCAGCCAAGACCATCACAGCTGGTGTTCCTTCTATATCAGCTCAAGCGACATGGTGGGATAACTCTTATGACTGGATTGCTGCAATGGATGGCTATCAGCTCCTCAGAAGGGGATAGGCAAGGAAGGAAAGGTGGTGGGGTGGCTCTGTATGTTAGGAAGGGTTTCGATTGTATAGAGCTTAGCGACTGTTGTGGTGAATGGAGCTAAATCCAGTTGGCAGCTGATCACGAGTGATGTTCCCAGGGCTCAGTTTTAGGGCCAGCCTTTTTCAATCTCTTTATCAATGATCTGGATGAGGGGTTTGAGTGCGCCCTCAGTAAATTTGCAGATGATACCAAGTTGGGTGGAAGTGTTGATCTGCTGGAGGGTAGAAAGGCTCTGCAGACGGACCTGGAGAGGCTGGATTGATGGGCTGAGGTCAATTTTATGGGGTTTAACAAGGCTAAGTGCCAGATCCTGCACTTGGGTCACAAGAACTCCATGAAATGATACAGGCCTGGGGAACAGTGGCTGGAAAGCAGACCTGGGGCTGCTGGCTGAATGTGAGCCAGCAGTGTGCCCAGGTGGCCAAGAAGGCCAACAGCATCCTGGCTTGTATCAAGAACAGTGTGGCCAGCAGGAATAGGGAAGTGATCGTGCCCCTGTACTCAGCACTGGTGAGGCTGCACCTTGAATACTCTGTTCAGTTTTGGGCCCCTCACTACAAGAAAGACATCGAGTTGCTGGAGCTTGTCCAGAGAAGGGCAATGAAGCTGGTGAAGGGTCTGGACAGCAGGTCTTATGAGGAGTGGCTGAGGGAACTGGGGTTGTTTAGCCTGGAGAAGAGGAGGCTGAAGGGAGACCTTATCGCTCTCTACAACTACCTGAAAGGAGGTTGTAGTGAGGTGGGTGTTGGTCTCTTCTCCCAGGTTACTACTGATAGGACGAGAAGAAATGACCTCAAGTTGCATCAGGGGAGGTTTATACTGGATATTAGGAAAAATGTCTTCACTGCAAGAGTGTTCAGGCATTGGAAGAGGCTGCCCGGAGTGGTGGTGGAATCACCATCCCTGGAGGTGTTAAAAACAATGTGTAGATATGGCACTTTGGGATATGGGGTTCAGGAGCCGTGGTGGTGTTGGGTTGATGGTTGCACTTGATAATCCTAGAGGTGTTTTCCAGCCTTAATGACTCTATGATTCTAAGTTAGTTGACACGAAGATGAAGGTGGTCAAAAACTATGTGCAGTAAGTCATTCTTTTCTGATACTTAGTAAGCCATTGTAGCTATGTCATGTGCAGCATAAAAGCTGAATTAAAAGATATAGTCAGTTACCCAGCCTCACCCTCTCTACAATCACTATGTAGTGGTGTATCACTGTTACTAGCACATACTGCAGAAAGAATTTTTTTTCACCAACTCTACCTTCACAGAGTGACTCCAAGTTACTTGTAAAGGTAATTTGATTCCTCACCTCTGGATATAAATGATTTTATTGAGCTTAATGGGAAAGATGCTGAACTGTCACTCCCCAGCTGTCATCAAATGGCTTTAATATCATTAAGTTACACTGCTAATTCAGCAAGTTCAGAGAAAATAAGATGACAAGTGCCATCTGATATCATAATAAGACTTATGTGGCATTAACTTCTGCAGTGATAAAGTTGGGATTGAATTTTCATGTAAAGTTCAGTTTTGTTTCCTGCCTTTATATACTATCTGCATTTTATTAAGGAGTTACTCTCACTTTGATGTTTTGTACAAGAGACGGAAAAGACCAGTTGGATCCCAAAATGTTCCTTAACACGTTCTTTAGAGAAACAACTAAGTTGGCTGAATGAGGCCACAGAAACTGGAAGACTACCTAGGAATTAATTATTGTAGTGTACATAATATGAGGGAGGAGTTGTGTCTTTTATACTCTGCTTTCTCAAGATTTGCCCAAGAAATTTTTAATGCTGACAGATCTCTTTTTAGATGTGTACTTAAAATGGACCTCAAACTGGCTTAGGGCAACCCAGTTTACCAAGCCAACGGTAATGAGAACAGAGGATATAGGATGGGGTTTGCTGGATGAGGAGGTCAACAGCAATCAGTGTGTGTGGAGAATTAGAATTTGTCCAGACCATGTTTTGATTTGCTTAATGGAGCAGCATGCAATATACGAGGATAGAGAAGTACACGCACGGGATTTTCTAACCAGCACCTCTTTTTATCTCTGCAGCACTGTAAATGGACAGATAAGAGTTGATGAGCAGTCTGCCTGAGCAGTGTGAGATCAGAGACGTGCACTGTTCTGGCAGGTAGCAAGCTGTTTATAAATTCAGAGTAGGCACTTCTAGTGCATAAATAAGTTGGTTACACTTCACAATCAACTGGAGGGGCAGTTTTGTGCACAGAACTGTGCACAGTAAGGACAAAAATATGCATAGACAAAGGAACAAAGTTCATTTTTGCCTAATGGGTTAGCAGCGTCTCCCTTGGTCAAGTGTGCAATGTTGAATTGAAGCTTCTGAATGTTGTTGTCACCACCCTTCCATTCCTGTGATAGCACGGTCTTGGAAACCTCTTACACTGATCTGTACTGATAGATGCATTACATAACTGCATCTGTCCACTGTGTCCTCCTTAGTCTACAGACTTCTCCTTTCTATGAAGATAAAGCAAACTCATTTTCCCACTGGAATCCTTTCTGTTAACTTCAGGTTTGGATAAAATTTTACATTGGCTAACACGTGCCTGAGAGAAGTAAGCAAACATGAGCAGTAGAACAGACAAATACCTATTTCCAGCATGTAAATCTAGACAGTTGTCTTGTGCTCAACACCTTGTGGCTGACAAAGTTAATTGCTGAGACTGCCAAAAGGACAGGCCTGGACATGTGCCATTTTCATTAGCTGGAGAGCTGTTTTTCCCAGTAATGCATTTCTTACAGCTTCTGTTACTCTCTCCCATCATAAACCACAGTCATCCATAGTCTCATCAAGTGTCATATTACACTAGGCTGCAAGAGCAAATTGAGAGCTAAGACACTGTAGGAGACAAGATGGTGTCATCCCTTTCATTGTATCGCATGCTATCTGTATCTCTGCAAGCATGTGCATAGATATTATCCTGACAACACAGTGCCTCGATCTTTGGTTAGAGTGATAACGAACATTATTTGAAAGAGTTGCTTTATGAGATTCAACTGTGTGCTGAAAGCCACAGAGAAGAAATGGATGGCTAGTTCCTTTCTTTGTTGTCAAACTATCAGTTATGCTTTACCCACCTTATTCCTGGCTTCTCTTTGTTTTAAATTGCTTTTACAGCTGATAAGATATTTCTGAAGCTGTTTTTGGTATTTGCATGAATTCTGAGATTTTCAAACTGGCCAAAGCAAATCAGTTCTTCAAAAGTACATGTGTCTAAAGTTCTGTGCTTTGTGAGGCTGTTTTGGGAGCTATCATGTATACCATGGATACAGTGAGCGCCTGGAAATTCAGAATGTGCATATCTGTCTATATTGCGTCATATCCAGCAAAACACAAACAAAAAGGACAAGTATATAAAACTACTAATGTCCTTACATAAAAAGCTTAGATTGTAGGAGTAACCAAAAGAGGGAAATCATCCCAGAGATCTGTATCACTACATGCACAGCTAATATCAATGCACATAAAAGAAAAGGAGCCTGAGGAGCGATACTCTGTGACTCTTACTGCATAGATGAGGATTTTGACAGAACTCTTTCAGAAGATGATCTTATATGTGTATAGTGCCCTAAACCCAAGATGAGGAAGGGACTGGTACTGAGATTGTCAGCTATGAGACAGCTTCACAGGTCTACAGAGTTAATTGAGGGTGGAATCTTACACAAGAATTGCAGCATTGCAGAGAGTGGCCCAAGAATCTTATGGTTCCATTCACAACATGACCAACGTTCATCTTAGAAAAAAAAAAACAACCCCAAAAAACAACAGTCATTTTTCTTGCCACTCTGTCCTCCTGAAAGATTGTCCCAGAACCCCACATACCTGTTCTCCTCATACTTCTTGGGGCCTGGAAAAAGGCTGCTGTAACTGTATGGTGTACTGCACCACTACAAGATGTAAAGTAGTAAATCAGTTGGGAAAAGCTCATGCTGATATCACTCTTCAGAAACTTAATGTTTTATATCAAGGCTGGCAAGAAAGATAATTTGTTTAGGTAATAATAGCCAGTTTTCATCTACTTTTAAATCTGCACCTGCTTAGCTAACAACCTCAGTCTTTATGAACTTAATGAAACTGATGTCAGTTTCGTGGGCTCCGTATATTGATTTCCAAGTAATTGTGCTGGTTTTGGCTGAGAAGGGGTTAATTCTCTTCACTGTAGCACCTGTAGTAGTCAGGGACCTTTGCAGCTTCCCATGCTTCCCATGCTCTGGTGCAGAAAGCACCAGGGGAGACCCGAGGTCGACCCCTAGGGTTTTGGAGTTGTGGATACAGAGGGTCCGAAGCCTGCTATACTCCAACCGAAAAAGAGATATTGGCAGCATATGAAGGGGTTTGAGCTGCTTCAGAAGTGGTTGGTACTGAAGCACAGCTGCTCCTGGCACCCCAACTGCCAGTGCTGGGCTGGATGTTCAAGGGAAATATCCCCTCCACACACCATCTCTCCCACCATGAAAGACTGATACGACGGAGCCCAGAGTCATGGAATGGGTGAACTCAATGGACATTTTTATGGGCATTTTACAGGGGTGGTCCATAAACTAAGGGAATGATGTCTGTGTATTATGTTAAAGGGTGGGAAGGGGAGGGGTGGTGGTTGGAAAGGTTGTATTGGATTTTATGGGACCTGGGCATGGTGTAAATGGTATGGAATAAGGGGTGGAGAATGTGCTGGTTTTGGCTGAGAAAGGGTTAATTCTCTTCACTGTAGCACCTGTAGTACTCAGGGACCTTTCCAGCTTCCCGCGCTCTGCCACGTGGGCAGGAGGCTGGGAGGGGCGGGGCCATGGCCGGGGCAGCTGTCCCCGACTGGCCAATGGGATGTTCATTCCATACCATGTGACTCCATGACCAGTATATTAACTGGGAGAGTTGGCAAGTGGGGAGGGCAGTTGTGTCTCAGGGGTTGGTGGTGTTGGGTGGTGAGTGGCTGTGTCATGTGCTGTTTCTTTTGGTTGTCCTTTCCCCACTCCCAGATTTTGTGCCTCTCACTGTTTTCCTTTCTGTGCATTATTGCTGCTGTTGTTATTGTTTTATTTTAATTATGAAACTGTTCTTATCTCAACCCATGATCTTTACCCTTCTGATTTTCTCCCCCATCCCACTGGTGGAGCGAGCGGCTGCATGGGGCTGAGTTGCCAGCCAAACCACAACAGTATTTTAAACTGTTATGGCACCAGTGGTTCAGTTCCAGCGAGCTGATAAAAATCTGTATACAAGTTCCCATGCACAAGTATTGTTATGTTATCTTTCAAAACACCTATGAAAGGCTTAAGCATCTGTGTACTGTGCAAATTGCTGTACCCCTTCATGCCTCTACTGGCCTGCTACTGAAGGTGATTACTAAAATTTACTGTCTCATCTGCTTTGCTGGCAGAGCTCACACGGGCCTTCTCTCATGTAGTTTTCACATCTACTGTGACAAGTGGGCTGGCTGTGCCCAATAAGGGATTTGAGATCAATGGCGTGAAGCAGACCCTGAGACTGATAGTTACTGATAGTTACTTCTGGTAGAGTGACACACACTTAGAGGGTGCTAAAACTTTTCCCAGCACTGCTTTATGGGGAAGAGGAATCAGTTTCCAGGTTTAAACTCCTAACATATCTCAGCTCAAACCATCATATTCTGTAGCCCAGTTGAGCACACATCTAAAAATGCTAAATATTGCCAGTCTGCACGAGCATTTGGCTTCCTGAGTAAAGCTTCTCTGGAAAGTCATGTATGTTAAATTGCTCTGGTTTTCATTTATTTCGTATCTCAGTGTGCTGCCTATTTATTTGTGCACTGGTATCTATTGGTAAGAACAGTGTGTTTTTCCAGTATGCCTAAGACACATCAAAGGCAATTTTGACTCTAGGTACTCCAATGGAATCTTATAAATGAGTTCGTAGTGGTGTAGGGGGATGGGGCTTAATGACAAAATCCTCTGATTTCTTGATTAAGTATTTGTTCATGTTTTTAGCACACAATCTAATAGGAGGGTATTTTAGTGCTTGAGTTATTCTTCAGTGGCTTCAACAATGCAGTAGGGCTAATTACAGAGGTAGATGCTATTCAAACCAGTTGAGGTATATGGGCTATGTCTACAGAGATATTTGGCTATCAAGCCAGGATTGTGCTCCCTTGCTATAGCTGTATAGTTCCTCTTATAGCTTGAGGATGGCAGGTGTTCGTTTGCTGGGGTTTGTGCTGCTTTGTAGGGCTTTCGAGACACAACCTCTCATGTCAACTTGCAGCACATGATAGTGGAGCCAGTGGTCTCAAAGCCATCAGAAGGATAGATGGCCTATGTAGGGGGTCTTCAAAAGCCCAAAATTATAAAAATAGCAGGAGCTAGAAAAATGCCTGGGGCTGGAGGGGGGGGGGGGAGGGGTGGGAGGGGAGTTGTGGCTTGGGGGCTGGTGATGTCAGGTTGGTGGGTGGTTGCATCATGTGTGGTTTGTTTTGGTGGTTCATTCCCTCCCCCCCCCCACCCCCCCCCCCCGCCCCAAGTTTTGTGCCTCTCATTGTTTTCCTTTCCATTGCATTGCATTTTTTTTGTTGTTGTTTTAATCATTAAACTGTTCTTATCTCAACCCAGGAGCATTACCCTTCTGATTCTCTCCCCCGTCCCACTGGTGGGGGAGTGAGCGAGAAGCTGTGTGGGGCTGAGTTGCTGGCTAAACCACAACAGATAGCAATCAGTTTTCCATCGAGGCAGTGGCTACTGTAGCAGGTGCAACCCACCCATATAGAGACCTTGGTTTTCCGCCTGTTGAAGCAGAGCTGCTGCTGCTTTTCACCCTTACTTTTGTGCCTTTACTTTCATGCCCTTGCTGTTTTGTTGTGACTCACTGTTGTCATGTGCACAGTTGCTGACAGATGGAGCCCTTGGCCAGTAGGAAACAGACATGACCATCTATGACCACAGGTCAGATTCGACTAAGGGTATAAACAGAGCCCTGCTGGGGGGGTGTCTATTGAGTCAGTCCTCCTTGGAGCAGCAGGTCTGCAGTCGGGGGCTCTCCCCTTAGGCTGGGATGCCGCCCAAGGTAATTTGTCTAGATTGAGAGCCCTTATCTTCTTAGGTGAGTGATTGTGCATTTTAGGTCCTCATTCTAAAACTGTAAGAATTCTTAAGTCAGCTGTGCAGTGAGAGTTTCCACCTGGCATTCTGAACTGGTGATTAACTAATTTTTGTTGGACTGCTGAAATGACCTTACTTGAAATAAATTTTATTGAAATACAATACAATATCTGTTTAGTTCATATTGAGCTCACACTGATTCCTTTAGGCAATTCACAGGTATATCTCTATTGCTTCCTAATGCTTCAGCAGTCCCTAGCTCTTCACCACTGCTTAGAACACCATCCCCTTCCCCTGCTAAACCTAGTTTAATTAGATCAAGTCAGGAAAGCCAAACAACAATTCAGATCAGACCTGTGTGGGCATGCCAACAACACATCTCAGGGAAGGAACAAAGCCCCACCTCTGAGCTTATATGGGGCCCAGGGGTAAGACTGTGGCTGGATGCCCCATGTTAGCTTGTTAAGGCAGTGAAGGTCTGCTAGTGTCCTAACAACTACAAGAAAATATTTGTTACAGAAATGTTACACTTACCATCTTTAAGTTTTTCTGAAGTCTTTATTTTTCAATAGGAATTTCTTACACAAACTTTTCTGACAGGTTGATGTAAGTGTTCACTTCTTGCTGTTTATGGTTTAGAAGAAACATAGGCTGCATACGAGCTGCAAAGGTATTTTAAGTACCAGCATTTAAAGCTGAGGATCATTTGTTCTAGCATCAAAAAAATCACCTGCCATATCTCATAGGAGAGGGCAGGTTCCTCCTAAATAAATGGTAATTTGGCTGCGACAAGATTCTTTTCTGAAAGGAAGATAGCACTGGCAAATATCTACATTTCAAAAGAGCTGCTTGTAGGAAGCAGCAAGAGGATGCTTTTTACACAGGGAAGTCTAAGACAAAAAACGAATGGCACTTAAAATATGGTGTAAGAAGAACTGGTTGCTTTGTCTTTTCCTCACACAGGGAAAGAATGATAGTTTTAAATGCTTTCTCCTTCCACAAATGAAATCTTTCTTGATTTGTTTTTGAAAGTGTAAACAGGCCTTTTTTGGGTCCAAGTAAAAAAACAACTTGGTCTTCTGTGTGGGTGCATGAATGTGGCAGTTTGCAGAGGTCCACATTCCAGCCTGCATCTCTAGCATTGTCCTTATTACTCCTTGGACTAAGTTTTCTTCATATATTTATATTAAAAATAATGTGTCTTCACATTATAGACAAGGTTCACAGGAGCAAAAGACTGTAGAGAACTTCTCACTTTTTCTTAATCCATGTTTGTCCTTAAAGAAGAGAATCTTTTTGTTTTTTTCCCTCAACTACTTTGAGGTTAAATAACCTTGATGCGTGTGTTTATTTATAAATATTTTCCATTTTTTGCAAGGTGTATAGCATAACTGCCTCAAACCTGTTTATGCGAACAAGTTTTCAATACAGTATAACACATAGAATGCCACTGTAATTGATCTACTTTTCCACAAAAATATATTCATAACAGTCAGCGTATTATCTACTTGGCCACTCTAATATAACTCCATAACACTATCACTATGACAACAAGAATGACCTCTCCAAGGATGTTATAGATAAAAATACAGGCATCCCTTTAAAGACTACTTGAAATCTAAACATTTTTGATAACTGTTAAAATCTGAAAAATATTTTGAGAGTGGGACAGCTTTTAGCAAGGAAATCAAAAAAGGAATTTCAACTGTCACTTGAAGTACAACTCGATTGAATGAAAATCTGAATTTACAATGGTTTCATATCTCCAGTACAAGTTCATACATGATAATCTTGCAAAGTATCCATCAGTGCATCACATATGTATAAGATGAGATGCTATAATCTTACTGAAGGGGAATTTCAAATTGTAAATACGCAGCAGTTTTAATTTGTGAGGGAAGAATCATTTGGCATGCCCCCAACTGTTGAAGGGGTTAAACTAGCTAGAAGTATGACTGCACGAGACTTAGTAAAGTTCTCTGGGTGATGAGATGAGAAACATGTGCAGCATTGTCTTGTAGCCATCCTGCAATGGGACTGTTCAAGGACCACCTTTGGATACCAGAGCTGAGCTGGGGTGATAGATCCAAGGCTGAGCTGCTTGGTGCAACCAGTCATGTGACTGGTGGTGGTGTCAGTGTAATTCAATCAACCCATGATGCATCTTTGCAGACTTTTTGTAGGACCACTTGTACAACTCTTCCTGGTGCATTGTTCATTAAATTATTTCCTTTATATTTAAACAGAAACATGTGTTTAATTCACCTCGAGCAGACCTTAAAAATTCCCCAATATTAACCATGGAAGGGTGGAGTTATGAAAGATTACTCTAGCCAAAACTGTGATAAAATTGTACTTACCTTTGATGAAATTAGGAAAAGAGTAAAAAATTCCTCTAAATATCTAATGTGTTTTTGATGTATGCACTCAGCTCTGCAAGTCTGATCATATCTCTGTGAAGAGGTTACCAGAATGAAAAAAAAAAAAAAAAAAGTTATGAAGTTACACAGAAAGCCTTCTAGCTTGGTATTGCTCCAGCAATGTGATCTCTTCACAAAAACGAAGCATTGGTGATGGAAAAAAATTCATAATAGCTCTGCCAAGAAATCAGTGCTTCATGCACTGGTAACAGAGTTGTAAAATGTAATTTAAATACTTGCTGGTTAGGTCAGATATTCCTGGAGAGCAGACACGAGGGTGATTTGGAGAAAATGTGTGAACAAATTAGAATATTGAGATTGTTCATACTTTCTGATTTGACTGTCACAGCACTATTACTTAAAAATCATTATTTCAATATCTAAAAAAAAAAACCCCATACCCCAGTATATTCTTATATGTTATCTGCCTTTGTGGAAGTAACTTACTCTTGTCCAAACAGTCTACACTATGAGAAATGCTTAATCATTCCATGCAGTATTGTCCTGCCAATCTCCAAACACTGAAGCAAGACTTCAGTGCTTCACTGGAGGACATGCAAGACTTGGAAGGAGTCTTTCTACCACCAGTCATAAAGGCATGCAAGTAATAGCAATCAAGCAGGCAAAGGTTCATGTAAGTTTATTCTTACCTAGGGGCAAAGTCTGCATGGATAGGAAGAAGGTCTTTAAAACAGTAGAGATCACACTGGCTTTTTCATTCCTGGTACTAAGGATGCTTTTCTACAAGCATGTCTTCCTTGCTCTGTGTTCACAGAGGCAGTTCCTATAACTTGGACCCTAACCTTCTGCATACTTCTCTGAGAAGATATGCAGGTTCCCTTGTCGTAGATGGTGTGGACTACGGCCCCCAAAGGGTCTTGGGAGGTCTTTTCAGAGCCAGGCCCCACAAAAGGCAGTTGGAGTATGTAGCTTGAAGGACACACAGAAAGGAGAACTAATTTCAGATCCCCTCTCTGTTTCCCTCACATCTCCAAGAGGTGAGTTTTCCACCTCTGTTCATGAGAGCTTTGGTCCCTACTTTGGCTGAAGGCAGTCCATACAATACTCAAAAACAATGTGGGCAATTCACATCATCTCTGCTGACCACATGCCTTCCAGATGCCCCTAATTTGATCAAATAAATTGACTTATTAGGAGACTAGTGTTATTCCTTTTTAAATTATCTGTATATATTTATTTACTTTGAATCTCCTAGTAGCCATAACAACTTAATGTTGTTGATCAGAGGGGAAGTTTGAGAATGGATGATTCATTTATCCCTCTAAGAGGCTGACGATAATAAAATATTGCAATTTGTTTCCTGCCTTTGTGCCTCCCACACTACCTTGAGATGCTTGTTTCTTGGCTAGGGCAGTCTGTAACCCATTGGTCTAGACGGAAACAGTAAGCTGCCTGGTTTGGATGATATTGAACGAAGAGCCTGTAATTCCCATAGCCTTTCATCCATCACTTTGGACAGAATTTATGAAGGTGTTGTGGTTTAACCCCAGCTGCCAACCAAGCACCACACAGCCACTCGCTCACTCCCTGCTGGGTGGGATGGGGAAGGGAAATAGAAGGGTAAAAGTGAGAAAACTCATGGGTTGAGATAAAGACAGTTTAACAGGTAAAGCAAAAGCCACACATGGAAGCAAAGCAAAACAAGGAATTAATTTACTACTACCCACCGGTGGGCAGGTGTTCCGCCCTCTCCAGGAAAGCAGGGCTCCATCACACATAACATACTTGGGAAGACAAATGCCATAACTCTGAATGTTCCCCCCTTTCTTCTTCAGCCCAGCTTTATAAGCTGAGCATGTGGTACGGAATATCCATTTGGTCAGTTGGGGTCAACTGTCTCAGTTGTTTCTCCTCCCAGCTTCTTGTGCAGCTGGCAGAGCATGGGAAGCTGAAAAAAATCCTTGACTAGTGTAAACACTACTTAGCAACAACTAAAACGCCTCTGCATTATCAATATTGTTTCCAACACAAATCCAAAACATAGCCTTATACTAGATGCTATGAAGAAAATCAACTCTATACCACCTAAAAACAGCAGAAAAGGTAGGTTTACACCTCCAGCAGGGCCCAGGCAATAGGCTTCCTTTCTGCTAACCCTGCCCTGACAAAATGTTTCAAGAAAGTACTGAATCCAGATTTGAAGACAGACAGAGGTGTGGGATGTACAGCATCCCAAGGTAGGAGAATGTCAGCCAGATGAGAATCCATGATGGAAATTCAGTGTATGATCTGAGCTCCTGGGGACATTAACGAAGGGGTAGATATGGCTTGGTTGTGCAAGTATGACCAGAGAACCTAACAGGACAGATTTGCTGAACTTACAGTCCTTTTTACATTTTTTTTACCCTGGATACTGCCTTCTGACAGGTAATGTAACTGCCAGGTATGGCCAGCTTAAGAAGCACTTTGCAAGGAAGAAAGATGCTTTCTTCTGTAGCACAGGATGCAGGCTACTTCTTGTGAGTCTGCCATGGTTTTCCAGGAATTTTATTTACTAAATCCCGAGCTTATGTAGGACCATCAGACACTGCCAGTGCTTTGACCCTCTTATTTGTGGTATAACTCCTGCCTCCAGACTGGATGCTTGTTATTTTTTACTTATGAATGAGCTGATAGGAGTATTCTCAGACCCCTGGGTTTGCAGGCCAGTTATCAAAGCAATTCATGAAAATTCACGCAAGTGACATGTCCCAGTTTCCCCTACAGTAGAGGTTGGGTTGACAGCTGTACTCATGATCTCAGGTGAGTTCAGCACATTGGTGATTATCCATATGATTTTACAATCTTCATGCACAGCTGAGTAGAGTTAGTCAGGTAAACAGAAAATATTCATCTCACTCCTGCAAGACATGTCAAAGGGCAGAAGGTGTTTCACTATAAGCATCTCTGTAACCTTCTAGTCTTTTCCAGCTTTTCTTGGATTTTCCAGAATTCTCCATCGATGAACGATTTTTTTTCTCCATATGTATATGATCTTTTAAACAGTGAATCTGCAGGTCTTGTCAATGCACAGGGACTGTCCATCAGTGCTGGTCTATATGGGCTTTCATACCTGGTAGCTTTCATATGTTAATTTGACCTCAAAAATGAAGGAATGAACCCACAAGACAGCATTCAAAATCAAGACATAAATCCCCCCAAGCAGTACAATGATGCACCTATAATTTGCCTTGTGGTATTGAAATTTGAAATTCCTAGTAAATCAGAAGGCTTTTGTGGGAAAGGCTTTAAAAAGGGGCTGTGGGTGGGGTGGAGCCTGGGGGTGGAAAACCTCTGCTGGTATTAGAAGACCGGACAATACTGCTCCTCCAGTCTTTCTTCCCTTCAGCACTTTCTTTCCTGCTGTTTCCTCTTGGGATCTGAAGGAGACGGGTAAAGTTTACTTCTTTACTGGGCAGATTCCTGTCATTTAAAGGTCAAGCAATTCACTTAGCTCAGGGTGGGTTTGCCTTCTCTTTTTCCAGCCACAGCCTGGCTGCCCTCCTGATTAGGCTCCGATTTTGTACTTTCAGTGACTCATTGCAGATGCTGGATGTAGCTCTTGTCAGTCTATAAATCATGTTTTATTGCTTACACTCATGGAATAGCAGTACACTTACCACGGTAAACCAAGGAGTTTGGAGTACCTGACATATCAGCCTTGGATGCATCCTGAGCTGAGTTTCTCTGCAGGGCTTTGCAAAGCTGCTTACAATTCAAAGCTGAGCAGTCTGCTGTTGTATCAACAGGACTGAATGCAGGGCCTGTGTGTACCAGAAATGTTCTCTGTGCTTCAAAATGTAAATGCAAATCTTTTATCCCTATCCATCAAGACCAGCTTCTTCTCCATCCATCTTATCCACTTAAATTGTCAACAGCAACCTCTATGTAGTGCATTCAAGGAGTGACAGCCAAAGAGGGTTAATAGACTGAGTTATATCTGAAGGCTGTCAATTCTTTGCAGACAGCATAAATCACTAAGAAATATCCTCTACCTTAATCATTATTGCTTAAGGGATTTTTTCTTTTTTCCTGACATTTGTCTGAAGTGATGTGGCAAGATGCAAATTATTCCTTGAGCTAAGGACTCCACAGGAGGATTTTCATAAATACATACTTATATTGTATTTTTAAGGAGTTATTTTGTTTTAAAAGTCTCACACCTGCAATGAATTTGACTGATGTTGCTGAAAAAGCTCAGTTTTGCCTGTGGTAAGAAGACAAGAGTAAGGTTTTAATTGTTTTTCCTCACCAGTGTTTGGGAGCAGGGGAGATTATGCTGATGATAGGTACCTTCTGTCTTTATATTGCTCAAAAGCTTTCCTGTTTTGTTTTTTTTTTTTATGTTTGCACACTTCAGATGCAGTCCTAATTTGCACAGACCCTAACTATTGCCTGCATCACTGTTAATAGGTGTGCATAAGGCACAGACGCAGCAAAGACTGACGTGAAAGGAGCAGGAAGGCTTGCGGTACTACTGGTGAAGAGAAGGGAATCACTGGTATTGACTGAACAAAGGGAACATGATTTATAAATGGCATATGTTGAGTTCTGGGCAGCTGCTTCATGGTATTTCTCTAGAAAAAAATATGCCCTCAGACTATGGACATATCACCCAGATGCAGTGAGCTCTTCCAGAAAAAGCCCATGGTAGCATCTTATCACATTGATCATGATTGGGGGCTGTGTCCAGGACACATCTGGATCACCTTCCACTGTCCCCCTGCCAGGAAAGCTGAACTGTGAGCCTCCACAATAGTGCAGGGAAGAGGCAGGACCATCCTGTAGCCTTGGGGCACAGAGTGCCTTCAAAGCCAATTTGTGGGAGATATTGGGTGAAGAACTTAATTGCAGTTCTCTAAAGGGTAGAACGAGTGTGCTTGGAGCAGGCAAAGGTGGGAAATCAGAGGATTCATGTTGCTGCCACAGGGCCATCTTCTGCTGTAACAGTGAGGTCCTTGCATGGGTCCAAAAGCCCCAGAGAGGGGAAGACAAGGGTTCCCAGCATTAGTTATATTATGTGTTAGGTGACAAGTAATTGATAGAATTGCTCCTGTTTCTAGATCTTTATTTTCCTTTCCTGAAAGCTGTTTGACTAAAATAGTATCTAGCAGTGATAGCAGATAAGATTGAGGAGATTTAGCTAAGGTATTTATATTATAAGGGACATAGTTAAAGTTGCTCTTTATTACTACAAGAGAATAAAGGTGTCACTTTGTGAAGTTAATGGCCGGTGCATTTAAAACAAATTAGGGGAGGTGGTGTGAAGTCACAAATGTAGCGTGAAGTCAGCCTACAGAATTCATTACCACAACAGGTCAGGGAGTCAAACTCTGCAGGCAGATTGAAAAAATGGGCTGGATAATTTCATGGCCAATAATAACATTTGTAGCTATGGTTATGGGATACAGTGGGAGTAACAGGTGGTATTCAAAATACGAAGTGTTGTCAGCAGGACTAGCCAAGCGAAGTGTTTCTCTGTGGGTTCTGCTGAATGAAAATGCTGCTCTTTCCTCTTGTCTGTGTCTGACTGAGGAGCGCACCAAGGTCAACCCACTCCACCATCTGGCCCAAGGAAAGCAGGGTACTTCGTTAACATTTGCTCAGAGGAATAAAGATGATGAGAAAACTAGCCTAGCAAACTTTGGCTGGACCAGTAAAATTTGTACCACTCTAAGAATAAGTGTTGTGCATAACTTCAGGAGACTGGTCTAAGTTCATCCTCTGTGTGTGTGTGTTTGTGTTTAAAGATGTGCTGGCAGGAACGGCCAGTACAGCTCAGACCAGGATAATAATAAGGCTCTGTTGGGGCCTGAAGCAGCTGCTTCTGAGGGAAAACCCAAGAAATCCTACAGTGGCCAGATATGCTCCCACAGAGGGATTGTCTTCTTGGTGTTCATCAAAGTTAAACAAGATCCTGTTCTGCATCCTGAAGGGCAAATTACCATCCATCGCATCTAGGATCGTATTACTGGCGCAGTAATTGCCTGCATAGCAGATATGTCAAGTGGAGAGGACACAGAGGACTTCCCCGTATACTCTTCTTTCCTGTGTTCAGTTTTCTTTCAGTCTCTTTTAGCCACACCGCTCTACTGTCAGATTTACTGTACACGCTTGTCCATGTACAAATCAAGTGATATTTTTGCCAGTGAGGAGAAGAAAAACTAAAATCCTACTGCTATCCAGGGACAGAACCCAATCCCAAAAATGGAAATGTCTAGAGATTGGCTTGGTTACTCCTACCCATTAGCTCTGGATCAAATTTGGTCTCCTTATTTATGTGTGACCCTACTTTGGAAAAACTCACTTCGCTCAGTTCACCTGTGCTTAATTAGTCTGTTCCCTGTTCTTCCACAGTCCTCTGCCGAGCAATGGTTGGGTGAAGTTGAAGCCCAGTGTTGGTATCCTGCATGGACTTTGCTGGTAATAGATAAGGACCCTGTCCTGTTCCATGGGACCATGCAAATACTCCCTGACTCCTTCTGAGCTCTTTTAGGGCTTACATTCAATGACAATTGACATCTGAATACTCTGCTGTCCTGACTGTCTTTTCTTATGCTACCCAGCATTTCAGAGTGAGGCAAATCTTTTTTTCCCAAATTGGGAATAAAGTAAAATTCAGTGGAAGCACTCCTGCACAAGTGAACAGTCATTTCTCAGGCCAGAGCTGAATACACTGAGCTTCACCTAGCCAAAAGAAAAAATTCAGACTGAAGAAGCTGAGACAAAGTGGGTTTGATTTGCTACACGGTAGAAGGTGTGACCTACCGAGCCCCATAGACTCCCAGTGTACAGCTGAACTGCCAGATTTGTTCTAAGCATTGCTATTTTTGAAGAAGATTGTCCACCTTCACACACACCCCGCCATCCCCTTCTCTTTCAACAGCTCAATACTCTGAACTTCAAAACACTATTACTGGGAAATTTAATATTTTTGCAATATATGGGTTTTTTTTTTTTGCCTTCTTTTTTAGTTATTTTTGGGGGTTTGTTTTCCAGTTTACTTGTTTGTTTCTCAGTCATCTTTGGTTTATGCCCAGAGTTGCTGGGCTCAGTATTCCAAACTGCCCCTCAGGAAAAGCCC
Source organism: Phalacrocorax aristotelis (assembly GCF_949628215.1). Taxonomy (NCBI): domain Eukaryota; kingdom Metazoa; phylum Chordata; class Aves; order Suliformes; family Phalacrocoracidae; genus Phalacrocorax; species Phalacrocorax aristotelis. The sequence goes on from NC_134279.1 coordinate 21,087,926, forward strand.
AAGACAGATGCTTTTGGTTTTTTTCCTTGTAAGTTGTTTTCAGTGTGTCAACTGCTTAATAACTCAAGTAATTTCATTCACCCATTCTGTGACATAATTTGAGTTGACTTTGTAAGCAACGGCTTAACTTGGAGGCTTACATTATTATTTGGGCAAAGAATATGAAGTTTCATTAACAAATATTCCCCTGTTTGAAATGGTCCCTTGAAACATTGGAATTGAAGTAACAGATTGGAGTCAAGGCCCACATATCTCAAAGTCCACCAGAGTCAACAGAAGAGGAATTTGTAAGAACCTCCTGCAGTAATTGGGTCTCCAGGCTGTTTCTTTCAGTAGCTAGAAATAAAGTCAAAGTATGACTCTTAAAGTCCCTTCCATGGTTTTTCTTATGCAGAATCATGATAATTCTGATGGTCCTTCACAGTGAGATAAATGATGTAACTTCAAAAGTTATTGGCTTGAAGGACGACTTCTGTTATGTCTATTGACTAATTACACTTTGGGCCAGAAAACATTTCCATCACTAAATTCTGAATTTCCCTCCTAGCAGACTTGCTAGAGATCTCATTATTTTTGTGTTTAGAGATATGATGGACACAAATTGCTATAGAGCTACATTTTCAGGAGAGCTGAATGTGGCTATGTTTCTGCCAGGGTCATGTGGAAATGGCATTCTGCATACTGTCAACCCAGAAGGTGTCTGGTGGTGTGGTCAATGTACAGTGGAAACATAGGAGCAATGGGCAGGAATGTGACAAGCCCAATCAATGTGACAAGACGATCTTTCTGATTGCTCTTCAGGGGTGAGTCCATCCAGCTCATTGCTTTCCTGCTTTTCAGGGTTGTCTGAGCACTTTCTATTCAGGGACACTGTTGAGCCTTGGAGACTTTCTGATATGGTGAAAAGTCACCTCTGCTTCAAAAGCAGGGAACTGAGGCACAGGAAGAAAAAAGGAAAAAAAAAAAAAAGAAGAAAGAAAACCAAAGATATTTGCTGAAAGTCTCCCTTGTAACCAAATGCAGATTGGAGGGGTCTGCATAGCCCTACTTCCTAGCTAACACCTCAGCCACTCTAGTCATCTCACTCTGCTATTTGTTTTCCCCAGTGTCTTAGAAAGTTTGCTCTTCTGCCTGCTAATAGGCCTTTTTCTTTTCTTCTTTTTTTTTTTTTAAGTTCATGCAAATCATTCTTTGTGCTTAACCTTTAAAAATTCCTAATCATAATGACTAGCAACAACATGAATAAGTATTCTAAAAACACCCATCCTGTTATGCTTGTTATTTGCATTATTCCCTGAGCACACGTAATAAGATACTAAAACCTGGTAAGATTCTCAGCCAGGGTTCACTCATCTGATATTTCTGTCACTTCAAATTGCTTTGTTGTTTATGCTCCTGCTCAGATCTCCACCCAGTGCTGGTTAATTACCCAGTCACTATGATTAGATCATAACAAATTTATCAGCATTTTAAATGGTGTAGTGTCATGGTATCAGAAAGGAATTGCAGAGATGGCTCATAGTTGATTGTTATCATTAAATGTGACACATAAAAACAAAGTTGGAATTTCAAAGTTTCCCCCTGTTCCTGGTGAAGCCATAAACAAAACTCCCTTTCAGGCACACTGACAATATGTGCCAGTAAACTTTGAGAGCACTGTAATGTTTATGAAGTGCAAATATGTCACAAAATCAATATTAATCAGAGAAAATGAAAGGCCGATGAAGTGAAATTCAGTCAGTTCAGGAACTGTTTCAAAGCTGAAATGCTTTGCGAGAAAACTATGACTTGCTTTACTGGAACTGAGGCTTTTCAGATTGTGATACCAATAGATGATCCACCATGCCTTTACTGTGTATCCCAGTCGCAGAGATCAGCATTTTTCAGATCATTATTCTTAGTGGCTATAACATCTTCTGACCTCCCCAGAATTCTGATGGCTCAGCCATTAAAAATAGTTTCAAAGAGCATGGAGCTAATGACTTGAAAGGTGGGGTATGTTTTATGTGCCAAGATAATCTGGAGGCCCAGAAAAAGACATATTCTCTAGCCAATGTCTGTGTACATATAGGTTCGCTGGGACCAAAAGTCTTTAAAAAGCCTTGACATTGTTGCTAGAGTTGCCACCTGCAGAAAAAAATGCTCAATTGAAATAGCTAATTCAGGTAATAGAAATCAGCTACTGCTCCCTGTCTCTGTCTTTCAGCTCAGAGGGCTGAGCACTCTGAGAACATTTGGTCTTACCATTAAAGTCTGAGGCAAAGAATGCATTAAGTGCCTCAGTCTTTTCCTCATCCTTTATCACTATATTTCCCCCTCACATCCAATAAAGGATGGAGAATCTCCTTAGCTCTCCTTTTGCTGCCAATGTATTTACAGAAACATTTATTGTCAAATCAAGTTCTAGCTGGGGCTTTGGCCCTTTGAATTTTCTCTCTGTATCACCTCGTGACATCCTTGTAGTTCTCCTGACCTCTGCCCCTCCTTCCAAAGCTCATAAACTCTTTTTTCCCCCTGAATTCCAGTAAAAGCTCTCTGTTCAGCCAGGCCAGTCTTCTTCCCCGCTGGATCATCTTTTGGCACATAGGGAAAGCCCGTTCCTGCACCTTTAGGATTTCATTCTTTAAGAATGTCCAGCCTTCCCAGATTCCTTTGTTTTTCAGGACTGCTTCACAAGGGACTCTGTCAACCAGGCCCCTAAACAAGCTGAAGACTGCCCTCCAGAAATCCACGGCAACAGTTCTGCTAACCACCCTCCTTACTTCTCCAGTAATCAAAAACTCTATCGTTTCATGATCACTATGCCTAAGATGTCCTCCAACCATCACATCACTCACAAGTCTTCTCTGTTCATGAACAACAGATCCAGTGAGGCATCTTCCCTAGCTGGCTCACCCACCAGCTGCGTCAAGAAGTTACCTTCCATGCATCCCAGGGACCTCCTAGACTGTTTCCTCTCTGCTGTATTGTATTTCCAGCAGACATGTGGTAAATTGAAGTCCCCCATGAGAATGAGGGCTAGTGATTGTGAGGCTTCTCCCAGTTGTTTGTAGAATAATTCATCTGCCTCTTCATCCTGGTTGGGAGGTCCATAACAGAACCCTACCATGATATCTGTCTTGTTGCCTTTCCCCTTGATTCTTACCCATGAACACTCAGCACTATTGTCCCCATCATGAAGCTCTAGAGAGGTAAAAATATCCATGTGCATCTCACTATGCACAAGAAGTGAGACTGGAGGACCCTTTAGATTTGTTTGCCAATGAGTAGCAGAGGGATAGTTGAAGAAAGGTGCAGTGTTGAGTAAATTACTTAGCTGAAAGATAATCAATTGCATCTTTTATCAGATGCCATTAGCATGTGCCTCAAGGTGTCATGAAGGAGACATCTGAAAATTTTATGTGCTTTAGGGAGGGGCAAAAAAAAATTGCTTTTACTGGAAGCACAGAGACTAGGGAATCACTAGTTAAATGAAAACATGCATGCGACACTGACTTGGACTTGAAGTCCTTGAAATCCAGTTGATTATTCACATGGCTGAGCCCAGTAAGAGCCTTGCTCTTAATGACAAAGCCTGTTAGTCTGACCATTTGAGTTTTTAAGTTATATGTAGAAAATTGATTAAGTCAAAGAAATTAAATTTATGGCAAAAATTATGCTACCTGTCCACGCAGCTGTTCTACATTGTGCCCCAGGACCAGCCTAAGACAAATGTGGCTAGATTTTGCCTGGTTTGTTTTTGGTTTGTTTTTTTGTTTGTTTGTTGGTTGGTTTTTTTCCCACAGGGTGTCTTCATTTTCACCTTTAAGCTTTATCTCTGCTTCCACCAAACACTTATCTTGACTCAGGGGCCTGCTTGAGACTTGTAGAAGACCCAAGACAGAATAGACTAGACTACACTAGAATAATAGTATAGAATAGAATATTTCAGTTAGAAAGGACCACCTGCCTGACCACTTCAGGGCTGACCAAAAGTTAAAGCATATTATTACAGGCATTACCCAGGGATGGGTCATCAACCACCTCTCTAGGAAGCCTGTTCCAGCATTTGACCACCCTCTTGGTAAAGAAATGCTTCCTAATGTCCAATCTGAACCTCCCCTACTGCAGCTTTGAACCATTCCCACACATCCTATCACGGGATTCCAGGGAGAATAGACCAGCACCTCCCTCTCCACTTCCCCTCTTCAGGAAGCTGTAAAGAGCCATGAGGTCACCCCTCAGGCTGCTTTTCTCCAAACTAGACAGACACAGAGTCCTCAGCTGTTTCTCATATGATTTGCCTTCCAGCCCTTTCACTAGCTTTGTTATCCTCCTCTGGAAACATTCAGGTGCTTTAATATCGTTCCTAAATTGTGGGGCCCAGAACTTCACACAGTAATCAACACTGATAATCACTTTTTTTTTTGACAGGCTGGTTACACCATGTTTGATGCACCCCAGGATGCGGTTTGCCCTCTTGGCTGCCAGGGCACGCTGCTGACTCATACTGAGCCTGCTGTCAACCAGCACCTCCAGATCTCATTCTGCAGGGCTGCTCTCCAGCCGCTCATCTCCCAGTTTATACTTTTGCCCAGTGCTACTCCACCCCAGCTGTAGAATTCAGCATTTGGTCCTGTTAAATCTCATGCTATTGTTGATTGTCCAGTGTTTCAATCTATCAAAATCCCTCTGCAAGGCCTCTCATCCCTTGAGAGAGTCAACAGCACCTCCCAGTTTAGTATCATCAGCAAACTTGCCAATAGTACATTCAACTCCTGCATCCAAATAATTGATAAAAATACTGAACAGAAGTGGCTGTAGCTGTAAATTGAGCCACAAGGGGCATCACTGATGACCAGTCATCAAGCAGATGTAGCCCCATTCACTACAGCCCTTTGAGCCCTTCCATTCGGACAGTTCTTCACCCAGCAAACTGTGAACCCACTCATCTGCAGTTGGACAATTTGTCCAGAGGTTGCTGTGAGGAACAGTATCAAAAGCCCTACTAATATCTGGAGGAAAAAACCAAACAAACAAAACCCCAAAAAAACCCCAAACCACAAAATAACAAAACCAAAAAACCAAAAACCAACCAACAAACCAAAAAACCAACCAAAACCCAAACCCACCAAACTACATCCACTGCCTTCCCTTTATCCAGTAGGCATACCAAATTAGTTAAACAGGACTTTCCCTTTGTGAACCCATGTTGACTGTGTCTGATGATTGCATTGTCCTTTTTCCAGGAACTGCAAGTTAAACTAACAGGTGTTTACTTTCCTGAGTCTTCCCTCACACCCTTCTTGTAAATTTGAATAACACTGGCTGGCTTCCAGTCAGCAGGGACCTCCCCAGCCTCCCAAGACCTTTGGTAGATGATTGAAAGGAGTCCTGCTGAAACATCCACTAGGTTTTTCAGTATTCTGGGATGAATTCTATCAGGCCCCAGGGACTTGTGAACATTCAGCTGGTGCAGCTGATCCCTTAAAATTTCAGTGTCCACAAAAGGAAGATCACTGTTCCCACACTCGTGTCCTGATTCAGGGGACCAGACAGCCCGAAGTCTATCAGTATTATTAAAGACTAAGGCAAAAAAAAGCATTGAATGCCTCTGCTTTTTCTACATCCCTATTAGTCAGGTGATTATCTTCAACAAGTATCAGTTCAATGTTTTCTTTAGACCTCCTCTTGCAATTAATGCATTAAAAAAGGTCCTTGTATTTGATACTACACTGGCCAGTTTCAATTCTAATTGTGCTCTGACCCTTAGTGTCTTCTCCCTGCATACACAAACCACAGCTCTGTAATCTTCCTGTGAAGCCTGACCTCGCTTCCAGAGCTCATAAAATTCTTTTTCCTCCTGAGCTCCGTGAGGAGTTCCCTGTTCAGCCAAGCTGGTTTTCTGCCCAGCTTGCTTGACTTATGACACAATGGGATTGCCTGATCCTGTGGTTTTAAGAGGTAGTTCTTAAAAACTGACCAGCACTCGTGAACTCCTTAAGCCCTCAGAAGAAGATTCCCAGGTTACTCTGCTAAGTAGCTTCCTGAATAGCTTAAAGTTTGCTTTCCTGAAGTACAGGGTGGCAACTTTTCTGTCCTTTTTTCTCATTACACAGAGAATTTTAAAATCAACCATTTCATGATCACTGTGGCCAGGAGAGCCACTTATCATCACATCTCCCATGATTCCATCTCTACTCAAAATAGCAAGTCTAGGAGGGTATCTTTCCTAACTGGCTCCCTGAGTACTTGTGCAAGAAGTACTTGCACAGTAATCTCCTAAAAACTTCAATAATTTCCCAGACTTACCTGTATTGGCATTATGGTATTTCCAACTGATGTCTTGGAGGTTGAAATCTCCCATAAGGACAAAGGCTACCAAACCAGATATTTCTCCTAATTGCCTACAGAATAACCCATCAGTGCCTACATCCTGGCTGGATGATTGGTAGTAGACACCCACTACATCATCTCCTTTGTGTGATTGAAGTGTGTTCTTCAGCTACAGCATCTATCCTGCCTTAGTCGGTCCTACAGCTTCAAACAGCTTTGAGAAAAACAGCCTTACTCTCCTAGAAGACCTCACAGAACAAGATCATCCCATTGGTGACTGCTAGTGGGATAAAGCAAAAGCTGCAACTATTGAGGGGGGGCAACAAAAAATGTTGCTTCATCAAGACAGGTAAACCAAAAGCCAAGGGTGGCCATAGTGTACATTATCTTCACTGACCAAGGCACAGTCCTGCAGCATCTGAGCATGGTGGACAAAGCAAGGTGCTGTTAATGGGGTGCATTGGCAGTCGCAAGTGATAAGTCAAGTTCAGGGTCCATCCAGGAGCAGCATGAGATGATGCAGGGATGAATGTCACGGACTCCTGACAAATGTCCTGCAGAAGACCTTTATTGTCAGCTTTTCACTGCTTATATATCTTTTCAACACATTCCTCACGTGATCACGTGCACAAACAATTTCTGTTGTTCGTCAGCTAGCTCTAAGCACGTGCCTCATGCTGCATTCTGATAGGCTGTTCTATTTGTGCTACCTCATTTGTTTTTGCTTACTTAAAACCTTCTTGGCATTCCCACGCTCCTGTCTCTGTTTTTTACTGCCGCGTTGCTTCAGTTCAAGGACGTGTCAAACAGTGCTAAGTCACTTGCAAATTCATCCCCCACAAGATGAGACCAGGATGGGAGTGGAGACAAGCTGCCAGAACATAGGTCTATCTAGGATCAGAGCTGGAGACAGGACTGGAGACAGACATGTCTACAGTATATCTCAAGACAAGGACTTGAGCTCATTCAAGCTTACATAAGCATTTAAGCTCAGGTATGAACTTAAAAGAACTGCTAGACCTCCTGTGCAAAGGCAGTGGGTAGGGACCTGAGGCGAGGCTTGTCAGGGCTGCAGAGGCCTATCAGTATCCTCAGAACCCTGATGCAACATGCAGGAGCTACAGTTTTGCAAGGAATTTCACACACACTCTTCCACTCTGCAAACTGCACTGGTATTAACTTAGCATAGTTGGCAAAGGCTGTTCCCTGTAATATTTTTTTTTTAACTATCATTGGGTAGACCACTGCCAGGAAAAGATCATGAACCTGCCATACAACAAGAGCCAAGATTTTTTTCGGTAAATCAAGGCTCAGTGTGCAGTATATCCCAGAGAAAATGCTGAACCTCTCTCTGAGAAGGGGAGTTAGCTGAAATGCTAGAAGTTCATGTTGATGAGCACCAAATATATGGCTAGGTGATGGCTTTTATCACTCTAAGCTTTGGGTAGTTCCTGTCTGAGGGAGTGCATGTAGCAAACCAGATCTTGATGTACAATGTTCTTTCTATGCTAAATGAGTGAAATAGCCTCTTGAATTATTTTGATATCTAAGCACTTTTTAGCAGGACCATTGCTTAGAGAAGCTGCATTATTTGGAGGATGTTCATGCTTCTGCTGTTTGACTTTCTGAAATGGACTGAAAGACAAGCCTACAGGAGAAAAAGAACACTTAAACTAAGGATGCATTTCTTCAAAGGTTGCAGAGACATTTCACAGAAGCTTATAGCAGCACCGCCCTTCATGTCTACAAATTAAGGTTACTTTTCAGTCACTATGTTTATAAGGCAGACAATGCTTTGGTCTCACTGAACCTGTGTAGGGTAAGACATGCAGCAGGTTGTGCCTTCACACCACCTAAAAATAAAAGAAAGGTAAAAATGGTGAGCATTTTAGCAGAGATGACTTACAGAATGAGTAGCCCAAATTCATCCTCAGAGGTATGAGGAAGTAATTTTTTCAGACATCTGATCCAGTTACAGCTATTTAAGCAGTTACTATGCATCAGCTTCATTGTATTACAATTCTGTGTCCAAATGTAAAATAAAGCTAAACGTATCTTAGTCAAACTTAGTTTTGTTGGCAATAAAAGGGTATTGCCTTAAATTGTCTCATGTGATGGGACCTGAGTGTGCATATGAATAGTTGTGCAGTGGCTCAGCTGATGCATGGTAACTCCTAGCTATGCTAATGTAGATTGACCTTTGCTCGTGGTGCAAGAACAGAAGTGCAACATTAGAATTAAAGCCCCACAAACTGATGCTTCATCAGTGGAACTGTTTCCCAAGACTTGAAAATGAACTTGTTGGATTTACTGCTACAAGTTAGTTCTGTAATAAGGAGCTTACAGGATGCAGCAAAGGATTAGACATTTATTTGAATAGTAATACTGTCCGAAGTTACTGTAGTGTCAAAAGACATGTTTGAATGAGACATTTTCTTGGGGTTTTTTATAGGACACACAAGATCTAGAAGGGACTTTCTAGCAAAGTATTTCCCTTCAGAAAATATCCTATGTTGGCAGATTTATGCCTGTCAGCTACTGGCATCTCTCAAATCCTCTGTGGCTCATTGCCCAAACCTCCTGTTGTGATTCCCATGCTGACATATGTCCCCCTCCAAACATGGACTCTGAGCCATGCATACCTTGTGTCTTCACTCCTGTAATTTTTTTTCTGCTAAACATTAAACTCTTCAGAGCAAAAGTGATTTTAGTTACACACTTGTGTTAATAGGCTCGTGCCCATGCTTGGGCTGCTCTGGCACTGGAAATAATCCCGTCCAGGAATTTTCCTATTGGTTTTTAGTGGTTCTGGATTGTGAGGACAGAGACTTATGTATAATGGGAGGCACATTGCTGCACAGAGCCCTCTATGTCATCAGCACTTCGTACCTCCTGGTTTTCTCTCTTTTTTTTTTAATTAACTTCTCATTTAGATACATCAGACCAGTGTCACAAGTCCCTCAAAAGTCCATTGTAAGCCAATCTCCAGCCATGGGAAGCTCTAGCTATATGTCTTACTTTATGAATTTGTAACCTTTTACTCGAGTCAAACTTTCACATAAAATTGAACAGTCTCTGCCCACTTGGACCTTACTGACTGAGTGACCTCAGCAAGAAAGTGACAAGAAAGAGCTGTCTGTCCCTGTAGCAAAATATCTCTCTACAATCTGGACATCAAGTATCACAATTGGTTTTGATGGTAAATGTATAATGTAGCTTTTCCCAATATCTAAATATAAAATGCATAAAGTCTTCTTTCGTGTAACCGAGACATTACCTCAAGTTACCTGTCAAGTCTGAATAGAATGTCAATAGCAATAAGCATGTTCTCCTTTTGGGCTCCCTAATGTAAGTCCAAAGCAACAAAGCAAGGGGGATATTTAAGCAAAATGTAGGTAATGTAATGCAGACATGCACGTGAGGGGTCTTGGGGAATTGTTGGTACTCTAGTCAAGAATATGACAGTAATTAAAGACTTATCATGAACACTTTCGAATGAGAGTCTGAAATATTGATTTAATTTAGATTTAATAAGAAAGTTTTTCTATTTCCTGGTAAGAAAGTATCACTTCATTATTTAAAGAAACAATATTTTAATATTACTAGTTAGGAGCTAAGCCAGAAGTGTGTACAGCATTGGCAATTGTTTTTAGTAAAGCTTTAAATGAATGCTCGAATGTAACAGACTGAGCTCTTTCAGACACCCTTTAATTTCTTTGTAGCTAAGAAATGGATGAGTTTATCTTCCTCTGTAGTGAAAGGATCTATGACCAAAACTCTATTAAATCTGTTGACCGGTTGAATCATTAGTTTTCCTTTTATGAATTGTTTATCTTGGGGAACATTATTAGAAAGCTGATTTCAGTTAAATGAGCTGCAACAAATGCAAAGAAGGAGATATTTTGATGTGAAAAGTTTCATAACTTTACAAAATGTGAGATCAGGACGGCCATTTCAGATGATACTTGTATATTTTTCCCTCCTGCTGAAAAATGGCTAATACCAGAAGTGTTTGCCATTTTCTAGATCAGTGAAAATATTTGGTTCAGGAATCAGATTGAAAAGACAGATATTCCTTACATACACACACATATTTCAACTAGATGTCATAATACACATGCTGATGCACCATGTTGTATTTGACCAAAAATTCTGTTTTCAAGTGACTATTAATTCTTTAAAAATAAACACCAATTCAGCCAAATTTCTAAATAAAACCTTTCCAAGGAAAGAACAAAATACTCCCTTTCCTTTTTTAGGAGATGTTTTCCTTTCTTTCCAGCTGATTTCCCCTTTTATTTTCAATAAGCATAGGGCAGCTGCTTAGCAGATGAACAGAAAAGCACTGTCTAAGTCTACAGAAGTCCTGAACATCTTTGTGCAAAGACAGAAACTGACTGAAATTATGTATGTCAGCAACAATAAACAAGCAGAGAAGCTGACTGACTAGATTTTTTTTGGAACATAACTAAAAGATCCAAAATTCGACTTACAGAAACTCTTCTTTGATTTTCTTCAATCTGACAGCTCATGGCGTAACACTGTGAAGGAAAAGAAATTATAAACTCATGCTGTTCTCATCTGACCATATTTTTCTTTTCAGTATAATGCAATACAGATGTTTTACAGCATGTAAACAAGACAAACAAGAATCAGGTCTTAATACTTGTAAAAGCAAGAACAAGTGTTAATTTATGGACAGGTTCCACCAGCTCAGTTGTACATTTTCTCTGAAAAGGTAGAAGCATCTGCATCCTGCTTCTAAATTGTGCAAGACACTCAGAAATTACTAACATTTGAATGCAAAGGAAGAGAATGGGGAAGCCTGGCAAAAGCAGAGAGAAGGTGAGTAAGGGACTAGTAAATGCACAGGAGGAGAAGGTTACAAAGGAAAGGACAATAAAGAGAAAGATGACAAGGCTTGTGAAATTCTGGTATTCCTTACTGAAAAACTAATCCTAAAAAACTGGGATAGGAAAAGAAAGGAGAGGTGTAGGGGAAAGGGAAGTGTCAACACAGCAAAAGATCTAGGAGCTCAATTTATAATAACATTCAATTCCACAAGCCACAGAAGAAGAAACTCCGTATCTGAAAATAAAAACATGCCAGCTGATTCTGAAATAATGTATTTTCCTATTGAAAAGCGCAAACACACACACACAAAAGCTTCTGTTAAGAGTTGGATTGTAAAAAAATTCGATGACCTATTTAAAAGTACGCATTTTTCCTAGCTCAAACAAAAAACGAAAGTTCAAAAGCTAACTTTCTGACAGAATACATTTCAGAGTCTCAAATATAGCATGCAAAGAAAATGCTTATGGACTTATCCAGACAAGCACAACTGATAGGTAAAACAGATTGATTAAGAATGCTGTGAGGTAGGACATACACACAAAGGGGTGCATGGACAAATGACTGAATGGGGCATAAATACAACTGCCTTTTGCTTTTTGTCACACCTGTTGGGAACCCTTAAAGCTGAACCCTCAAAGCTGCTCTCTTACTGCATTTGAGAGAGGTGTTTCCTGGGCAATAGCGGCTCCTGGAAAACACTTTGATCTCTAGATTACTGAAACTGATCAAACTACTCTGTAAAACTTTTGTGTCATAATTCTTAAATGTTGGACAGAACTGCTTCTTTCCTTTGTTTATTCATATTAGACCTCTAACATTTCTGGCTTATACCTTAATTAGCAATTTCCTGGCTCCAGGTTGCTATCCCTGCTTACAGCCTTCTGAAAACACAATGGCACAAATTTACAGATTATATATTGGGAGAATATTAAAAACTTAAAGTTCCTTTTCTGACAGACAGGGTTCAGCTTGCTAGGAGCTTTGCCTGGAGTCAATGGAAATGTGATGAGAAACTTAGAGCAGAGAGTGGTATCATCAAGGCTGCACAACCCTCACTTCATACCTGCCTAAATTCTGGGGATGCAAACAGGAGCGGCATGGACTTCGTCAAGTTCAACAGGGAAAAATATCAGAGCCTGCTCCTTGGACAGAGCCAGCCCCTGAGCAAGAACAGCCTGGCAACTGGCTGCAAAGCCGCTCTGCAGAGACGGGGGGTATCCCAGTGAGCAACAAGTTGAACATGAGCCAGCAGCGCACCCTCACAGTGATAAAGTGGGATCTGGATCACAGCATGTACAAAGAAAGGCTGAGGGAGCAGGCTTTATTCAACTTGGCAAAGAGAAAATTGAAGAACTAACTGCATCTTCCACACCAAAAAGGGCACAACAAAGACAGAGCAATTGCTCTCTCAGGGTGTAAAGGACTAGAAGCCTGTCTCAGCATTGTTGGCAGGACAGTTTTAGCCACCATGGCAACTAGGACAGTTTAACTACCACAGTGTGCTGGTTTTGGCAGAGAAGGGGTTAATTCTCTTCACTGTAGCACCTGTAGTACTCAGGGACCTTTCCAGCTTCCCGCGCTCTGCCACGTGGGCAGGAGGCTGGGAGGGGCGGGGCCACAGGCGGGGCAGCTGACCCCGACTGGCCAATGGGATGTTCATTCCATACCATGTGACGCCATGGCCAGTATATTAAGGGGGGCACCTGGTGCATGAGGGGGGTTGTGGCTTGGAGACTGTCAGTTTTGGGTTGGTGGGTGGCTGGGTCACATGTGGTTTGTTTTGGTGGTTCATTCTCCCTTTCCCATGCCCCGACCTGGGTTTTGCCCTTCTCATTGTTTTCTATTCCATTGCGTTGTTGTTATTTTATTTTAATTATGAAACTGTTCTTATCTCAACCCAGGAGCGTTACCCTTCTGATTCTCTCCCCCATCCCACCGGTGGGGGAGTGAGTGAGTGGCTGCGTGGGGCTGAGCTGCTGGCTAAACAACAACAGTCTCTTTTGGTGCCCAACGTGGTGCTCAAGGGTTGGAGATAATAACAGTTGCTGGTCACAGCACCATGTTGTCCTTTTTGCAGTTGGTTTTAAAGGTTGGTGTTGGTTTGTTTAGTCTGCTGTGATTAGTAATGTTTTGCCTACAAGATTTGTTATGCAAACACTGGTTTTCAGCTTTATCTGGTATTTGGGGTTTTGGCTGAAACCGTTACTGTACTTTGGATACCACCTTGTTGAGGCACTTAGCAATTATACCTCCTCCTCTGAGAGATTTTATACAGAGGAAATACAGAATGGTATCTTTGCAATTTTGTTCTATGATGTCTCTGCCTTTATTACAACAACCTTTCTGTATCTTGAACATCCTTGGGTGGTTAAGGTGCACTTATTGTTAGTTTTTGGGCATGTTGTTTTGGTTTTGACTAAGGTTAGAAAGCAACTTAAGAATATCACCCAGAAATCTGCCCCGAGGCTTGATAGTTACAAGTGGCAGGGCATGTGGGATAGCATGGGCAAATACCTAGCGCAGTGGCACCCCCAGTGTTTTGGAGTTTCATCCCTGAACAAGTTAAGAATCCTGAAAAACTAGTAGAATGTTTGGAGAAAGTATGTTGTTACGCTGGGAACTCCAGAGAGACACAGATAACTGCAATGTGCTGGGGTCTGGCCCATGCATACCGAGCCCTGATCAACAGGATTCAGTGCCCCCAAGGGGAAGATAAGGCCTCTGGATTGAAAGGCAAAGTGACTGTCACTGTGGTCTTTCCAGCCCCGATGACAGGCACTGCAGCCACTCAAACCCCCAGGACAAGCACTGTGGCTACTCAAACCCCTATGACAGGTACTGGAGCTAACTCAGAGAATCTACCCGTGCCAGTATCAGTCGCCCCCATACACAAGACGAAATATTGGAAGTGGATGTCAACTCGTTTAGAACAGGATGATGAAGAACCAGGGCCGTCATGAGGAGAGAAGGAAGAAGTCATAAATGAAACGGAGACCACCCAATCCTTGTCCTTGAGTGAGTTGTGAGATATGTGAAAACATTTCAGCTGTCATCTAGGTGAGCAAATTTCCACGTGGCTGCTCCGATGCTGGGATAAGGAGGCCAGTAGCCTGGAACTAGAGCGAAAAGAAGCCAAACAACTGGGTTCCCTTTCTGGGGAAGGGGGTGTTGACAAAGCAATTGGAAAAGGGACACAAGTCCTCAGCCTCTGGAGGCAACTCCTGTCCAGAGTGAAAGAAAGGTATCCCTTCAAAGAAGATGTTACATATCGCCCAGGAAAATGGACAAGTACGGAGCTAAATTTCTCCCTTGAGATAAATCTGCATTTCCCTCAGTTGTATTTCTAGCTTCCATGTAGGCACATCTTTTGGCTCTGGACAAGGAGGGGTCTCTGTGCAAAAAAGCTGTATTGTGCCGTGAACTATGAGGTCCTGAAAATTGCACTGGAGACTTCCAATGAGTTGTTGATTTTGCTGACCTTGGCAATAGTAAGCTTGACAGTCTAATGACATGGGACCTGTCCTGCCAGTAGTTAAGCATCCCTAACCTGATTGAAGGCAGAAGCCCCTGGGAGGTCACTGACTCCAGTGGACTGTTATACATGGCTCATCAAAACACATGAGACCATTTGTACTTCCAGCGTCAGGGCATAGCTTTACTGTGGTATTTCTGGCTTAGTTCCAGTGGGTACAGGTGTTTATGCTAAAGAACAGACCTTTGAGGAAAAAAAAATTGATTCATAGCTGCACATTTGTGAAATGCATCTTTTCCTGTCCATAGCAGTATGTACCCATGAAACTTTGTCACTCTGCTATAAGAAATGGTTGTGCAGAGAAATCTTCCTTCTGTGGCTAAATATAGAGATTTTGCTACTCAGACACAGGGTCTATTAATACCTCACAGGGTCTATTAATACCTAAAGGCACTGTCCTTGGTCTGTGCACCCAACACTGTAGTGTTAAATATACCCAAGAGAAGTGTATGCAAAAATACATATTTTATGTAAAATCTCAAAGCTTTCGACTTGTTGTTGGAAGGAAGCTTAAGCTCTCAGCCTTTGGATATCCACCCATCTTGTTTGGTATATTTCTTTAAAAAGTAAGAAATCCAGAGAACGTTGAACTCTGTGTGCTGTGCTGCTAATATGAATTTATTTATCCTGCCTTCATTATTCATGAAGATCGACATGGTCTTTTTCCACCTGAAGATAAACAACCAACCCTGGCTTTTGAAAGGTTCTCTGTCCCAGTTGACCTTTTTATTCCCTGTGGTCAGTAATATTGCTACTGAAGTTCATTATGTGGAAGATTTCTTGTTTTATGACAAGTATCGTCTTGTCTTTATACTGCAAGAGATGCACTGCCAGAAAACTTTGCAGATTTCTTTCCCAGAGGTGACATTTACACAAATGAAGTGATTCACTTCAGCAAAATTTATAAACTCTTTAGAGCTGTATTCTTCAGTGCTACAAATTACAACAAGATGCATTGCAAACAAGCAGGACAACGAACAATCACAGGTATATGAGCTGCACTTATGCACCTGCTTTTAAATGCCCACTCCAGAGTGTGATAGGATATTATTCTGTTATTTCTGGGCAGAGCTGCTGGAAGTATGAAGAGTTATCACTATGCCAACAAGCCATCTGTTCCATTGTTTAAGCCAGAGAAGAAATGGTAAATTATATTTGGATCTCTACAACAGATGTGATACCTCTGGGATCTCTCTTAGACCCCTTTAATAATTTCATTCGCATTTTGGATCTAAGAATTCATGCTGGTGATTCCTCAGATGGTTCTGGTTGTCCTATGGCTTGAGTTGTTTAAGAAACCACTTCTTAGCCCAGAGTCCGTAAATATTGAATGGTCTGTCTGCTGGGTCAGGCTGTAAGAGCTGAAGTCTTGAGTGTAATAGGAAGAACAAATAAATAGCTGCATGCTTTCTTTTCCTTTATGGCACCTGATAAAGCTTTATAACTGTGCTGAGTCTGACACTGAACAGTTTGAATTTGTTTTAATCATAAGCTGTTCTGAGTAAAAATCTAATTTAAGGTGAGTTACAGGAAGGAAAATCTATTCCTTCCAAATACAAAACCCTCAAATTCAGCTACAAAAGCATCCTACACTTGTGAAGGGAATACACTTGTGAATCCAATACACTTGTGAAGGGAATCCAAAGCAGCACAGCCTGCCTATTCATACACCTCTGAAGACCTGTGGGCTGTGAAAGGGTCTGTGGAAGAGAAGTTAGGTTACAAGTAGTAGGGACACAATACTGAGTCCTGAAGATCCTCAGGAAGACTGAGTCTACAGATAGTACTGAGCTTTTCAGAGGACAGGAAATAAGATGCTAGTCATTGAAGATAATGCAAATTCTATCCTCAGGAGAGGATAATTAACCACACAAGTAAACAATGTAAAACAACAGAGAGGCAGCAAGTCTGCAGAACAGGGCTTGGGAGTAAACTGCATAAAGTTGCTTTAAAAGCAAGCATTATGCTTGGAAATTAGTGATGCCTTTGCCTTTATTTCTAGGGAAGGGGCCTTCTGTGAAATGCCTACTGCTCCTATTTAGCAGGGCGTTTATATGCTCACTAAAACTGTTATGAAGATGATGCATAACAAATTAAAAGGCAGGTGTGAAGGGCTATATAACTAAATTAGGTGACTAAGCCTTTCCTCAAAATGCACAGTTAATAGAAACCAATATATTATGGTCCTGAATCTACAGAGTACCCAACTGTATGCCCAAGCATGTAAGCAGAACCAATAACTTTACTCATGAGTTTGCTGGTCTGCAATGGCAGGACTCTAGCAGGGGTACGCAGCAGTGGTATCAAAGAATTCTCCAGGACATTTGAGCAGCTTGAGCCTTGGAGGGTCCTTCTGGAGCAGGTTTGACTAATACTAAGAAGTAAAAGATGGAAAGAAAGGAGCAAGTGCTCTTTTCCTTCAGCTTCTGAAATCTAAAATTAAAATAATCCATAATATCAAGCACTTGCTGTCATTAGATAAACAGTTGACAGTCATTTTAATAATATTAAATTATTCAAGAATTACTACAGGCAGTTTTGACATATAATATCTGTGAATGAATGGAACACAAATGAAGTGTTGGTTTGGGTTATTTTTTCCCCTAGAATACCACAGGAAATAAATGAATTTTCAAAATAACTTTTTTTTTGAGCCTTAAGTATAAAGTCAAAGGATTTTTGCCCAAAAATAAAAAAAAGGAGAAGCGGAGATGCTTATGGGACTCTAAGTTTGTCACTTGTGTCAACCTTTTTCACTGGTGGTCTGGGTTTTCCAGGTAGACTGCATCTACCCCAGTGACACATGGCCTCTCCTCTTAGTGTCCTGAACTGTGGTCTGTTAAAAGAGTGCAGACCTCCCCTTAATGATAATGGGGATGAACAAAAGTTCTGAGAGGAAGCTACATTTGCATTTCAAAGAATAATGAAACTGTATGTAGAAAGAGGTCAATCAGTAAAAAAATATGTTTTAACTTGAAAAAAATCTTTTGGATAGTTAGGCCTGTACCACTGGTAGGGTACAAATCATTATGTGTAGTTTTATACAAGCAAGAGGGACATGAGGGCAGAGATTTGGACAACAGCGCACTTTCAGCTTTCTGAAATGGGAAGAACAATATGGAATGAATGAGTATTCAGACACTCAAGCAGTACATTAACAAAAATGCATCACTTGTTGTGGTTTGGCTGGCAACTCAGCCCCACACAGCCGCTCGCTAACTCCCCCACCAGTGGGACAGGGGAGAGAATCAGAAGGGTAAAGCTCATGGGTTGAGATAAGAAAAGTTTAATAATTAAAACAGTAACAACAGCAACAACAATGCAGTGGAAAGGAAAACAATGAGAGGCACAAAACCAGGGGTGGGGGCAGGGAAGTGAACAACCAAAACAAACCGCATGTGACACAGCCACCCACTGACCCAACACCACCCCCCACATGCCAACCGCCCCGTTAATATACTGGCCATGGAGTCACATGGTATGGAATGAACATCCCATTGGCCAGTCGGGGTCAGCTGCCCCGGCCGTGACCCTGCCCCTCCCATTCCCCCCGCCCATGTGGCAGAGCGTGGGAAGCTGGAAAGGTCCCTGAGTACTACAGGCACTACAGTGAAGAGAATTAACCCCTTCTCAGCCAAAACCAGCCCAAGTGATTGTTGGGCAAAGTTGCTCGCCACAGATTAAGTAAAGCCTTGTCTGGCATGAAGAAGTAAAATGCAAAACTGTGAGAGGAAATAAAACCCATACCATGTCTCAGTGTGGAGAAAGAGGTGCTGAGAAATGGGTGCTGCTCCAGGAGTAGTGGGTGCTGCTTCCTGTTTTTCCTTGTGCTTGGTTTGGAGGTGATGTGAGCATTTAAGATGAGTATGTAGCGGAGTGTTAAGGTCTCTTTGCAGCCCAGTGTGACAGCATGCACGTTGTGTGTCACGCTTTGCACATATAGTTGAATGAGTGGACCAAATGCTTCCCTGCCTGCTTTGCCCTGCATTGTGATTATAGCTGTTTCAGATACTACCTGGAAACATGAGACACAAATTTTGCTGAAAGATGCAGTCTTTGTTTAGTATGAGCTCCTTTTTATCTACTAGGGACCATTCTGGTTACACAATCACTCTGTTCTGCTGCTTACATTCCTAGTTGCCTTTCACAGAATACTTACATGATTAAGGATTTGTTTTCCATGTTCAAATTTATGTATTCAGGGTATGAAGTAATGAATGCTTAAAGATAATGAACAAAATGCCACAGCATGGAGTTATTCTTACAGCACTGACTGCCAGTATGAAGTGCAATATGATGACCGTTCGGGATGCACATCTAACACTGCCTTTACGGAATCACTGCTGATGACTTCTATGGGCCACTTCAGATGTCTTCTGACCTTTCTTAGACATTCATTTTAAGGCAGTTGCCTCCATTCCACGCCTTCTGTTCCTTCCTGGTGAGACAGGACAAACATTTGGAACTGGGAGGTGGTCAGTTCTGAAGATCAAAGTAAACTTTTTGCCACCTTCCCAAAGAAGCACTTAGACAAGGGGTTTGAATTTTTGAGTTGCTTATTTACCTGGTAGATCTCCACGCTTCTGTGCTGGAGCTTTTCCTGTTCTGTATCTCAAGTCACAAACTTAGGAGCCTAAATATAACTAACTAACTCCAAGTGTAGGCTCCCCTTTTGACAGTTTGGGCCAATGTTTACTGAATTGCCATGTTCCTTTCCATTAAAGGTCATACTCAGCTCCTGTTAGGGATTATAATGAGACAGAATATTGAAGATTAATTCATCTTTCCATTATAAGGCACAACACAGAAACCAGAAAATCGAATATCTGCCCAATTCATGAATTTTAACAGCTTGAAAGGCTTTTTCACAGCAAAGTTCTAACTCCACAAGTAAACAAAGCAATAAATGTTGCTGACGTGCATTTTCCTCTCATCGTAAATAAATAAGAACGCTTACATTTTTATTGTGGTGTCCCCATTCATATGACTCTTTTAATGGATGGAAATTGAGCACTTGCTTGTAGCACGAAACATTGCTAAGATCCTTTAGTGAAATTATTGTGATGAATTGCCCTTGTCAATACTTTCTGAATGAGACAAATCCCAAAGTAATCTGCTATCTGCAATCCAGATGTAATGGGCTCATGGGTCATAAATCTTCTACAGGGAAATATGCCTCCATTCTGCATCAGTAAATAAACAAAGGTGTTATTCATACTTTCCTGCACAGGGGCTGGGATGGAGGATATAATCAGAATGTCAGTGGGAAATTGGACAGAATACAAAAGACACTGTGTATGTTTGGATTCAAGTTGATTTCAGGAATATATCTGTTATTTACATGTGACAGAAAGCATTATGCATCATGTATGCTATTCAAGTCAATACTATGATTTGTTTAGAGTGTATTCTGGAAATGATATGAGTTGTGAATATCAGTCCCACAAAACTGTGATACAATGGGCATAAATGGATATTAACTGGAAATATGGAGCAAGCAGCAAATACCTTTTTAGGTTGTAATAAGTTAATGGTGTCAGTAAGAGTGAAGAAGTTTAGCCAGTCAGAGACCAGAGAAACTGAACCTCGTCATGTTCCAAATATCCTTGGAGCAGCAAATAAATTGCACTTAACTGGTCTTCAGCCCAAAGTCATCAACATCAGTTGGACAAGTCGAGTGAATGGGGCACTCCAGAGGGCAAAGAACTGTGGTTGTTTTCCCTGAAAGCTTGTTTTGCTCCACATTTTCTTATATAAATGTGTCTTTTTACCCTAACTCAATCCCAGAAGACTGTTTGGCCAATGATACACTTTGTGATGGGATCCCAAATTCTGGCTACTGAATACTGGTTACCTTCAAGCTCTATGGGTGGCTTTTATTTAGCTTTCTTTCACAGACTGTGCCTGTAGAGAGTCAACTGAGGTAGTCAAATGTCTGTAATAGAACTAAAACAGTGGGTAGTGTCTGTGGTAGAAACAAAAGACAAGAATTTGGCAAAGCTGCACAGTTTTTGTAGTGTGTATGGGTGTCATGAAGAGCTGGAGCGGTAAGACATTCTGAACAGAGCTTGAGGATGGGCAATATGAGCTTACAGTCCAAAGCCTGAATAAGTCTCTGCTAGGAGTGATATATATCTTCCTCTGATGAACACCGTCAGAGGCAGAGTGCCAGTATGGATGGCAGCTGGTTATATTCATCTTACATGTCTTTTGTTCCAGTGTAATAGAAAGAAACATTTGAAAGAGCAGAACAGGAAAAGAAAGATTTTTAAAGTGATTAAAAGGAATGAACATTCAGGTCTCAGGGAAAAAAGAATGTTTAAAGTAGGATGGTGTGATTTCTTGCTTGTCTCTTTCACTTTCTGAATAAATGCAGTGACTTCTCAGATACCTTTTCTCTGAACTGGGACATCTAAACCACAGTTTGAGGTGTGAAAGATTGGGCTTGCTTATTGCTCCCTTAGGCATTGCATTCAGCAACAGATGTTCTGCAGTAACACTGAAGTTAACATCTTTCCATAGATTTGCATATGAGTAACTATGTAGAGATGTGCTTGATGGATCATTACATCCATTGTTTTTTTCCATTGCCAAGCAGAATGGATTAAACTATTATGATGCAAAAGTAGCAACATCAGAGCAGTTGTATAAAAAGATTCTATATTATGGAGCTGCACTGAGTCAGTTATTTTTGTTAATGGCTTGAAAATCTAGTCTGTGGTTTGTTTTTGTTGTGGGTTGGTTTTTTTTTTTTTTTTTTTATGCTGTTCCCGTGAGCAAGTGTCCCCTTCCACTTGTTCAGGTAACACCATCTCATGCAGAAGTCTGAGCAAATTGTCTTCAGTGTCTCCACTTCTGGGATGATAGCGCTAATGTGGGTTTTTCTCCATATTATTAATCTTGTTTTCCTGTCATTTCACAGCATTGCATCTTGAAAAAAACAACGTCTTGTTGTAGATTTTCCTTTCCAATATTGGGAAGTTCATGGGAGCGGGGAGTCAGGGATTGATGCATCTGTCAAGACTGTCCTTGTGTGCAGACTTCTTGTTCTGTTCAACGTACACCTCTGATAAATTACTGGGAACAAACATAACTAGATGGCATCCACGGGTGAAATGGCTGTGAGTATTTCATGCCACTAATAAACTGACCTTCTCATTAAAACTGGCAAAGCTGACACAGCTGTGTTACTGAGATGAATTAAGAGCTCCCACAGCTTTCTGATGTAGAAATAAAACACAGTCACTTGAAAAATAGAATGCTTTACTTTGAAGTCTGTTTCAGGGAATTCCTATAGAATATTGCACCCTTTTCTCCCAAAGGTACGTTTCAATCATGCCATTCAGTGATCATGTTTCAAGGAATTGTTCATGTATTCTTAATTAAGCTCCCTCTTTCCTGACAAGTCAACATTTTCTTAGGAGAAGTGGTTGAAATAGATTAAAGTGTTTGCTGAAATAAAAAAGTGTGAAACCAGGTGTTTGACCTTAGTGTATGCCGTGAAAAGAACTCTATTCTTATTTTTTTCATTTTTGCCATAGCATGCTTTTTCTCTTTTTTTCTTCTTATGTTTTAGCCATATCTAATTAAATTTAAAGTTGAACTTGGGCATTCCTTTGCTGAGGTCATAAAATAATTTCTGATATCTGGAAGACATCTTAAGACATAATCATAATATGGTAAGGGATATGAATATTTCTGGATATCCAAAATTGACAAAATAATATACCTCCTTTAGTTCTGAACCACTTGTGAGAATGGAGACAAGCAATGTAAAAAAAATTTTAAAAATATATACACAATCTTCAATATTAACTGTTGGTTTCTCTCTAGTAAGGTCCACAAAGCTGCAGAATGAAAAATGTAGACAAGGAATTAAACTAGAAACAAATACACTTGCTTGCTTTCTCTTAGTTTGCAGACTATTACAAAGCAATGCTAATGTTATAATTTCCAGTGCAAATTATATGTTGTCAGAGTCCAAAACATTTAGATTGCTGTATACTTTTAAATTATGTGAATATCCCCAAAGCAGTTTCATTACAATCTTGAAAATAATGAAGCAGATAATAGCTGCTTCGCCTTTTAACTGCATATTATCATCCAACTCCCAGAAACAGTATATTTCCAACATTTGTGGTGTCGCTAGCTGTAGACAACTGCCACTTTTATTCATCTACTTACTTCCCTTCTGATGTGGGCAGGGCACATGATTACAGTCCTTCCGAGCTGTATCATTTCAGACATCAGTGAATCTTGGATAATTGTGTTCTTTAAGTCAGTGATACAATCACACAAAATCACATAGAATCGTATAGGTTGGAAAAGACCTTTAAGATCATAGAGTCCAACTGTAAACTTAACATTGCCAGTTAACCACTAAACCATGTCCCTAAGTGCCACATCCAAATATCTTTTAAATACCTCCAGGGCTGGTGACCCAACAACCCCAGTTCCCTCAGCCACTCCTCATGAGACTTGTTTTCTAGACCCTTCATCAGCTTCATTGCTCTTCTTTGCATATGCTCCAGCAGCTCAAAATCTTTCTTGTGGGGAGGGGCCCAAAACTGAACACAGTGTTCGAGGTGGGCCTCACCAGCATCGAGTCAAGGAGGATGATAACTGCCCTACTCCTGGCGGCCACACTATTCTTGATACAAACCAGGATGTTGTTGCCTTTCTTGGCCACCTGGGCATGCTGCCAGTTTATATTCAGCCAGCTGTTGACCAACACCTCCAGGTTCTTTTCTGCCAGGCAGCTTTCCAACCACTCTTCCCCAAACCTGGAACATTGCATGGAGTTCTTGTGACGCAAGTGCAGGACCCAACACTCAGCCTTATTGAACCCCATACTGTTGGTCTCAGCCCATTGATCCAACCAGTCCAGGTCCCTCCATAGACCCTTCTCTCAAGCAGATCAACACTTCCGCCCAACTTGGTGTCACCTGCAAACTTACTGAGGGTGCACTTGATCCCCTCATCCAGATCACTGGTAAAGATATTAAACAAGACTGGCCCCAAAACTGAGCCCTGCAGAACACTGCTTGTGACCAGCTGCCAGTTGGGTTTAGCTCCATTCACCACAACTGTTTGGGCCTGGCCATCTAGCCAGTTTTTCACCCATCAAAGAGTACACCTGTCTAAGCCATGAGCATCCAGTTTCTCCATGAAAATGCTGTGGGAAATGGTGTCAAATTCTTTGTTAAAGTCCAGGTAGATGACATCCACAGGCTTTCCCTCATCTACTAAGCAAGTCACCTTGTCATAGAAGAAGATCAGGTAGTTAAGCAGGACCTGCCTTTCATGAAGCCATGCTGACTGGGCCTGATCCCCTGGTTGTCCTGCACATGCCTGGTGAGCACACTCTAGATGAACTGCTCCATAACCTTCCCCAGCACTGAGGGCATACTGACAAGCCTGTCTTTCCCAAGATCCTCTTTCTGGACCTTCTTGTAGATGGGCATCGCATTTGCTAATCTCCCATGGTCTGGGACCTCCCCAGTTAGTTATGGCTGCTGATAAATGATGGAAAGCATCTTGGTAAGCACTTCTACCAGTTCCTTCAGTACTCTTGGTGGACTTCATCTGGCCCCATAAACTTGTGTATATCTAACTGGTCACTAGCCATACACCCTTGGATTACGAGGGCTCAATTCTGCTTCCTGCCTGAAGAACGACTGGTCTTACTATTAAAGACTGAGGAAAAGAATACATTAAGTACACCATCCTTTTCCTCATCCTTTGTTGCTATGTTTCCTCCTACGTCTAATAAAGGCTGGAGATTCTCCTTAGCCCTCCTTTTGCTGCCAATGTATTTACAGAAGATTTTTCTAATTGTCTTTTGTGGCAGTAGCCCAATTAAGCTCTCGCTGGGCTTTAGCCCTTTGAATTTTCTCCCTGCATCACCTCATGATATCGTTGTAGTTCTCCTGACCTCTGCCCCTCCTTCCAAAGCTCATAAACTCTTTTTTTCCCCCTGAATTCCAGTAAAAGCTCTCTGTTCAGCCAGGCCAGTCTTCTTCCCCGCTGGATCATCTTTTGGCACATAGGGAAAGCCTGTTCCTGCACCTTTAGGATTTCATTCTTTAAGAATGTCCAGCCTTCCCAGATTCCTTTGTTTTTCAGGACTGCCTCACAAGGGACTCTGTCAATCAGTCTCCTAAACAGGCTGAAGACTGCCCTCTGGCAGTCCACGGCAACAGTTCTGCTAACCACCCTCCTTACTTCTCCAGTAATCAAAAACTCTATCATTTCATGATCACTATGCCCAAGATGTCCTCCAACCATCACATCACTCACAAGTCTTCTCTGTTCATGAACAACAGGTCCAGTGAGGCATCTTCCCTAGCTGGCTCACCCACCAGCTGCGTCAAGAAGTTACCTTCCATGCATCCCAGGAACCTCCTAGACTGTTTCCTCTCTGCTGTATTGTATTTCCAGCAGACATGTGGTAAGTTGAAGTCTCCCAAAAGAACAAGAGCTAGTGATTGTGATGCTTCTCCCAGTTTCTTGTAGAATATTTCATCTGCCTAAGACTTCCACCATGATATCTGTCTTGTTGGCCTTCCCAGTTCTTACCTACGAGCACTCAACCTTATCGTCACCATCATTAATCTAGACAATCCAAACACTCCCTAACCTACAGAAATGCCCCACAGCCTTTCCTGCCCTGCCTATCCCTTCTGAAGATTTTATAACCATCCATTGCAGCACTCCAGTTGTGCAAGTCATCCCACCATGTTTCCATGATGGCAACTATATAATAGTTTTCCCGCTGTACATGGCTTCCACCTCCTCCTGTTTATTGCCCATGCTGCGTGCATTTGTGTAGAGGCACTTCAGCTGGGCTGTCATCTGTGTCACCTTCTTAGAGCAACACTTATTAATTCCTTTGAGGTGTTTCACTGGTGTTCCCTTCTTGGCTCCTATTACCTCAGTAGCCCCCAGCTCACCTCTGTACAGTTTCAGCTGTGCTCCAGTGAACACAGTGCATCTCAGAGACACAGGCTGAGTGCCCTCACTAGCACCCCATCCTCTAACCTTGGAATGTCGTCCCTCAGCTTGTCTTGGGCAAGCCTGATATTAACCCCCTCACCCTTCAAGTCTAGTTTAAAGCTCTGTCAATAAGCCCTGCAAGTTCATGAGCAAACTTAAAGCTCTGTCAATAATACTACGAATAATACTACAGTGCCATTTCTGTGGCAGCCACTTTGCTATTTCTATACAGCAAAAAAGTTTCAAAGCTTGAGGGTTTTGGGGTTTGGTGGTTGTTGTTGTTGTTGTCGTCGTTGGATGATAGTGAAATGGGAGTGAACCATATGAAATCTATCTACAGCTAAAGAAAAAGGAAAATGGGCTATTAGTAAAACAGGAAACCCTTCTGACTACTTTTTTTGTTTACATTATGGGCCTTTTTGCCTTTTTAAAAAAATCTTATTTTATGCTACTGTAATTAAGAGCTAAAAAGATTTCTTGAGACGCTGCTTCCATGGAAGTTGCTAGCACATACCTTGACATAACACTCTTGTTGACAGTGCACTATCTAATGGCAAAAGAGAGAACAAAGCTTCTGCTTACATCTCACCTAGAATCTTTTCTGTTACTCTCCCTGTTTTTGCAACTCACCATTAACCAGAATTTTCTCCTGCATAGAGGCAGAGAACCTGCATGAAGTTAGGGAGGAGGTGAAAGCAGGGGGGTAGGGGTGGAAGTCTTTCACATTTCATCCCTCTGTGTGACCTGATCGAAGTGGCTGGCCATGCCACAGCTAGAGTGAGTTGTGGGTTGGGAGGATGTTGGTTTTGTTTATTCCCCTCCCAGGTTAGCAGAAAGGCACACACATGCTTTTTTTAAAGCATGCCCTATTCCTTTGCCTTGGAAACTGCCTTTACAGTGAGTGGATACCAAATTTTGAGGTAGGAAGAAATCAAACAGGAAGAGCTTTCAGACCTAAGTTGCTTGCGGTTCACCCAATGAATGCGACTCAGAGCCAAGCACACCCAGATCTAATGTTAGTGATCACTCAGAGGAGAAAACCTTCCTGTTAGCCCACAGTGCAAACAGCCCTAATGAAAATTTTCCTTACTGGAAACAGCCCAGCATCAATGTTCTGATAATCAAAAGCCAAAATACTTAACTAATCACAGGGGTGGAAATTTAGTAGAGACTGGCAACGAATCCTGAATGGCCAGTAGATATCATTACCAGCACCAGAGACTATGTTATGCCACAATTCGCTCAGCCTAACACTACCAAGATCTGGGCTTCAAAAGAGGTTGAGAGACATATATCAGGTTACCATTCATTAACACCTGTAACAGTTACAGAGGAAAAGTATCTCTTGACAATGCAAAAAAAGAAATCTGGTCACATGCAAGGAGGTGGACGGCCTAAAGATTATGAAGAATACATAGCTCTATTGCTTCTGTATTGCCTGTCAGTACCTGCTGCCTAATTAAATCAGTGTTCTCTGGTATACAGGGGGATAAATTTCAAGTGCAAGCTGCTCAAAATGGAATTGCAGTCTCAGCTATGGAATTTATCTAATTTATCTTTATGGGGTATGTTAGTACTCTTACATTGATATGAAATAGTAGGAAGCCTATCAGGAGCTCTTTGCATTGTAATCACTGCAAGGTATTTAAGCAAGAAAATATGAAATGGGACTCTTTATCTGCCATTAATACAGGTGCCCTAGTCATTATGTAGGGAGAGTGGAATAACACGTATTTTAATTATGAGGGATCATACCAAGCAGGAGGGCCCTATTCTGATACAAAGCTGAGCACACACAGCCACCAGTTGAAGATAAAGGCTAAGCCAGCTGTTCTGGGACAGACTAAAGGTTTGTCCAGCCCAGTGCCAGGCAGAGACTGCTGAAGATAAGACCATACAGGTAGATCCTTTCCACAGCTAACAGTCAAGCTCTGAAGAACCTCCTAAGCCAGACATTCACTCAGGTGTCTCAGTGTAATTGTCACCAAGACTTCACGCACATGAGTTTGATACAGCCAGAGAGGAGTTGGATAGGTACATGTTAGGACATCTGCTATATTTCCACTTGCAATTTTGTCTCAAACTTCATAGGTTGCTTCCTTCTGCTTGCCAAGATTGCTGGAGAGCTCAATGGTAGCTCCCATGTTTACCTATATGGAAATATGCTCAAGTCGCCTCCTTGGGTGAGATGCTGTGTAAAGTAAGTCGTTATCCCTAAGAAGATGTTAAAAGTTACATGGGCCAACAAAGAAGGAGGCAGAGACTTAGCAAAACAGGATGGAAATTGCCTAGTTCAATGTCCAAGCCACTAACTCACAACGCATCCTCATTTGTAAATCAGAAATATGTGAGAACAGGCTGCTGGTAACTGCTTTTAGCTCTGTTCTTCACACAGCAGGCTACATTATCATTGGAGAGAATCAAAACAAGCAGCCTGAAACAACTTTCCCAGCACCTGTCTGCTGCAAGCAGCATCCTGCCTGCTTGCAACATGACAGAGCTTTGCATTTGATGTGCTGTCATGGTTTAGCCCCAGTCAGCGACCAAGCACCACAAAGCCGCTCGCTCACTCCTCCCACAGTGGGATGGAGGAGAGAATCATAAAAGTGAGAAAACTCATAGGTAAAGACAGTGTAATAGGTAAAGCAAAAGCTGCGCATGCAAGCAAAGCAAAACAAGGAATTCATTCACTACTCCCCATAGGCAGGCAGGTGTTCAGCCATCTACAGAAAAGCAGGGCTCCACCACACATAAAGGCTACCTGGGAAGATAAATGCCATAACTCTGAATGTCCCCACCTTCCTTTCTTCTTCCCCCAGTTAATATACTGAGCATGATGTCATATGGTATGGAATATCCCTTTGGCACAGCTCTCTTGGCTGTGGCCCCTCTACTCCTGGCTTCTTGTGCACCCGGCAGAGAATGGGAAGCTGAAAGTCCTTGACTAGTGTAAGCACTACCCAGCAACAACTAAAACATCTCCACATTATCAAAACTCTTTTCAGCACAAATCCAAAACATAGCCCCATACTAGCTACTATGAAGAAAACGAACTCTAGTCCAGCCGAAACCAGGACATGTATTGAAAACCAAACCAACTTTATTGAGGGGTTTACACATCCAAGCTACTCAGAAGGAGTACTTTCTAATGCTATTGCATCAGTTGTGTCCATCACAAGAATGGTGAGGAAACATTGGAGATAGTTTTCTGATTCTGCTCTCTTAATGTGGTTTAGACTTTGTATGAAATGTTTTAGCTTCACTATCTTTAATCTGACAGTCATTTATATGTGTTAAAAAAAAACCCACCAGTGAATGGGTGCTTCATATTACAGTCAGTTTACTAAAGGGAAACTGCCCAAAAGTGATGATTTAGATACAACCTACCTTAAAAATAAACATGACACTCCCTTCTCTGTAAAAATACATAGGGTAACATATGGGTTGTAACTGTTGTCTGAATTTTGCATAGCAGCTTTTAATCATGGTGTTAAAACAAAAGCCTGCTGTGGGATTTTATTTATTTACTATTTTATTTTTCAAGCCTATTGGAAAGGAAACAAAATCCATGTTCTGAGACAATTTTCTGATGATGAGGCAGGTCCAACATCAAGCCAGCATTTCAGTTCACAAATTGGTGTCCAGACCAACAGGGAGCATGGCCTGACAAGGACATGGCTGTGGCTGACCTTGAGACCCACCCTGCTAAAACACACTTCAGGGCATGAGGGAGGGCCCATGACTGAGCTTAAGCCTTGTGCTCATGGGCTTGAAGAGGATTGAGGCCCTAGGTGAGGCTGCTTATAGGCTTTAAGGGCCATCAGTGAAGTCAAGACCTAGACACTTTTGACTACACTCTCTAAATAGCACTCTGCTAAAAAAGTTAGCTTCTCTAAAAAGAGAATAATTATTCAAAGACCAGTGAAAGCCAGACCCATAAGCAAAAACCCATTAGTTCTACAGAGTCAACTGTAAAGAACAGCTAGCATGACCAATGCATGATATTCTAATAACATGTGCCAGGATACAATGTTGCTGTATATTTATACAACAGTACTTACTTTCTATAAGTACTTCTATCAAATCTGTATTTACAAAGAGGCAAGGCAAGTCCTCAAATGCTATACAAGACAATACTTTCTGCACTGTATCTCCACCAGTCATGTTAATGATTCTTCCTGAAATAAATGCCATTATATCAATAGTTTTCCCTATGGGTGAAGAAATTAATGGCAATTAATATTTAATTTGTAGTGGATTTTCAGTTTGCGTTAAGCTTTCTTTGTGCTACTTGTGTTTCAGTGAAGGTGTGCGGCCTTGCGGCTTGTTTTATTTTGTTGATACAGAACAGTGAGTAGAGACAACTCCTGCAGCAGTATTTCATTGAGAAATTTAGCATTCCCTGGTAGCACAATGGCTTGCAGGGTTTGAAGGCTGTTCCCAGGCTCTCAGGAAATTAAGTAAGATTCTTCATGTTCTGGCTAATTTGGTTTGACAGATGGTGAAATTATGCCAATGTTATGCTTTCTCTTCAGATACCCAAAGTCACTAGAACTGTTGATTAATATGTCCTGACTTCCCAAGCTAGCCAGGGGGCTAGCATCTCTCCCAGAAAAGAGTAGGGACTGCAAACAGCCCAAAATAAGAGCCCCAAATAATTGCTCTTAGTTCAAATCATGACATGTTTTGTGAGATGCAGAAAGCAGTACCCAGTCTTGCTCCTCAGGGAGGGCCATCTATTGGCCAGGACAAAGCTGCTTCTCAGCTGGGAATGTTATAGTAATGAGCAAATTTGTTGTGGGTAATTACGAAGTGCTCGGCATGACCAGTATTTGTCTGCTTCTGCTCACACACATTTTTTTTAAATCCAAGTGGAAGATGGTGTTCTTCATGGTGTAATGCAAAGTTCCCCCAAGCTTTGATCACATGAGAGTCAATGAAATAGTCCTGCTTAGGCAGTGTTAAATTTTTCCTGATCATGATTGAAGCCATGCCACCATATGCCACTGGCATGTAAGCCAGTGAGGTGCAACCTCATTCACCTTTTCACCTTAAGACTGCTCAGCACTGTAGATATGCTGGTGACCGTTCTGTCAAGTAGAGAACCTGGCTACCCACTGCCCCACAGGGAGGGAGCCTGATGGAGGAGATAGCAAATGAACAGCTGGGTTTGTGTTCTGAAAATTGAGATGTGAGCTAGATGGCAGATGTGAGAAAGCAGTTGGAGCTCTGCCTGGGGCTGGATGAAGAGCCAGCTGAGAGTTTATGGCCTAGGATTAAAGAGAGGACAGATAAAGATTACATTATAGTGGGTGTCCACTATAGGCTACCTGACCAGGAGGAACAAGTGGATGAAGCTCTCTAGAGACAGACAAGAGCAACCTCACATTCACAGGCCCTGATGTCCTCTCGTACGGGATTTCAACCACACCAATATCTGCTGGAGGGACAACACAACAGGATATAAACAATTCAGGCAGTTCCAGAAGGGTTTCTCTGAGTACATAAGTGACAAGAGGAAGACTAGGGAAAATGTGGGGCCATTGATGAGTGAGATGGATGACTTGGTTACACAGGACATGGAAAAGGCTGAGGTACTGAAAGACACCTTTGCCTGAGTCTTTACTAGCAAGACTGGCCTTCAGGAATCCCGGGTCCCAAAGACCAGGGGAAAGACTGAAGCAAGGAAGATGTACCTTTGGTGGAATAGAATCAGGTCAGGGAATATTTAAGTGAAGAGGAGATACCTCAATCCATGGAGCCTATATGAGATACATCCACGAGTGCTGAGGTGTCATTGAAGGCAACTATTGCTAATCTCTGACTGATCATGGTAACTGGGAGAAGTGCCCAAAGAATGGAGGAAAGCAAATGTCATTCCTATCTTCAAGAAGAAAGAAAGGATTTACAAGTCAGTCAGCCTCACCTCAATCCCTGGAAAGGTGATGGAGCAGCTAATTTAAAATATTCAAAACCCTCCTGGATGCTGTCCTGTGCACACTGCTCTCAAGCAGGGGGTTGGATGAGATGATATCCAGATGTCCCTTCCAACCCCTACATTCTGTTATTCTGTCATTCTGTAACCCTGGGAACCATTTCCAGGCCCATAAAGGATATGAAAATCATCAGTAGTAGTCAGCATGTCTTCACCAAGAGGAAGTCATGGTTGACCAACTTGATAAACTACGATGAAATGATTAGCCTGGTAGATGAAGGGAGAGCAATGGTTATTGTCTACTTGGACTTCAGTAAGGCTGCTGACACTGTCTGCCATTAGGACCTCCTAGACAACTGTTGATGTATAGGCTGGATGAGCAGAGTGTAAGGTGGGTTGAAAACTTGTCAAATGGCTGGGCCCAGGGGATGCCAATCAGTGCCACGAAGTCTGGTAACTAGTGGTGTACTGGGTCCAGGCCTGTTTAGTACCTTCACTAATGATGGGGCGGAGTGTATCCTTGTCAAGTTTGCTGATGACACAAAACTGGAAGGAGTGGAGAGTCATTCTGACACCCAGAGGGACCTCGACAGGCTGGAGAAATGAGTTGACAGGACCCTCATGAAATTCAACAAGGGAAAGTGCAAAGGCCTACACCTGTGGAGGAACAATCCCATGAACCAATATGCATGGGATTGCATATCCTGGTGGACACCAAGTTGAACATGAGCAGTAGCCTGCCCTTACAGCCAAGACAGCTGGTGGTATCCTGGGTTGCATATTGGAGACAGTCCAGCAAAAGACCGCAAAGATGATTAAGGGACTGGAACATCTCTCCAATGACAAAGGCCAAGAGAGCTGGGACTGTTCAGCCTAGAGAAGGCTCAGAAGGATATCATTAATGTATATAAATACCCAAAGGGAAGATGCAAAGAGGAAGGAGCCAGGCCCTTTTTGGCGGTGACCAGTGACAGTACTAGAGGCAATGGGCACAAACTGAAACACAGGAGGTGCCTCCTGAATATCAGGAAACACTTTTTCACTGTAAGGGTGACTGGGCACTGGCACAGT
Organism: Phalacrocorax aristotelis; assembly: GCF_949628215.1. Taxonomy (NCBI): domain Eukaryota; kingdom Metazoa; phylum Chordata; class Aves; order Suliformes; family Phalacrocoracidae; genus Phalacrocorax; species Phalacrocorax aristotelis. Next base: position 21,120,628 of record NC_134279.1, read on the forward strand.
TGTGCAGGGAGGTGTGGAGTCTCCCTCCTTCAAGATATTCAGTAGTTGTCTGGACATGGTCATGGCAACTGACTTTAGGTGGCTTGAGTAGGAGAGTTGGACTAGGTGACTTCCAGAGGTCCCTTGCAACCTCAACCATTCTGTAATTCTGTGTTAGGGATTCTGGCAACTGGGAGGGCTCCTTTCCATTCCTTTGGGTGCTGCCAGGAGTGCTCAGAGTCCTCCTGTGCTTCCCTAGTTTAACTTTTTTGACCCTTTTTCATTCGTTCTCCCTCAGAAATCATGAGTTTCTCTGGGTGAATCATTCCACCATTCACCTTTCAATTATGCTTGGCCTGGTACTTGAACAGGCTACTTAAAACCAATCCGTGTCAATACAGAAGAGACTTCTGAGGCAGCTACATGCTGGATTCCCCTCACCTCATCTTAGAGACCTGCAGAATAGAATTGTATCCCTGGGCTGCCTTCCAAGCTTGTGCATAGACCAGAACAATTCCAGCATGAGAATCACCTAATTGTGATCGAACGCCTGCTGGTAGAGCACAGAAGTGACAATTCGGCTCCATTGTTTAAGAAGGGACGTTGACCTAGGCTGAAATGGAAGGCCTTACCTTGTGAAGCAGGAATTCTATCCTCACCTTATCACTCCCCCTGCAGACCACACACTGGCAAAAGGACACTGTTGTGATTCAAACCAAGGCTTGGAATGACACAGGGACAGAACCAGGTTGACCTGCAATAAAAAAAACATGTATCTGGATGTGTCCAGGAAGTTTTTAACCACACTAAAATCTGTGGGTCTGTGTGGCCTGGAATACAGGCAAAAGAGATTTATATGATGACTACTCCACTGAATTCTGTGTGCTAAGGAAGTGTATGGGCCTTAAGGATAACTAGCACAGAATGGCCTTGTCTGTGCTAGCAAAATCACTTCTCCTGCAAACAGGCTGCAGGCTGACTTCACTCTGTGGTCCATGGTAGCTCACAGACCATGTCCAGGAAGAGTCTAGGAGAGCGATCACTGACATGCATCAAAGGACTGCCAAGCTAACAACTGAGCAACAGAAACAGCTGGGAGCATTCCTGGGCAGAGATTAACTTTGCAGCATGGTCTCAGCAGCACCTGTGAAGATATTGATTACACAGATAGGATAAAAGCAGCTTCTGAAAGTGCTGCTGAAAAACTGTGCCCACTTGCATCAAAGAGTTGTCCTCAATGCTCTGCAGGAACATTCTGGATCGTGCCTTGATCACCGTGTTGCTGTTCCAGCAAATATCAGGGTGGTTGAAGTCCCCCATGAGGACCAGGGCTTGCGATTGTGAGGCTACTTCCAGCTGTCCGTAGAAAGCTTCATCAACCTTCTCGATCAGGTGGCCTGTAGCAAATACCCACAAGAGTGTCGCCCATATTTGGCTGTCCTTAATTTTTACCCACAAGCTCTCAACTTGTTCGTCTTCCACTCCTAGGCAGAGCTTGATGCATTCCAGTTGCTCCCTCATGTAAAGAGCAACTCCCCCACCTCGCCTTGCTGGCCTGTCTCTCCTGAAAACCTGTAGCCATCCTTGACCTCCTTCCAGTCATGCAAGCTATCTCACCATGCCTCTGTGATTGCAATCAGATCATGGCCCCGCAACCGCACACAGACCTCTAGTCCTCTAGTTCCTCCTGTTTATTCCCCGTGCTGTGTGTGTTGGTGTACAGGCATTTCAGAAAGGTACTTGAGCATACAGGTTTCCCTGGAGGGGTGCACAAAGATCAACTACAGCCGTGCACACCCTTGAGGTGGTTGGTCTCCTGGTTGTCATCTCGTGAGGCAGCTAAGGCACCTTTGTCACTGCTCTGGTTGGCCTGTCTTATTCCCCCTTTGTATGTGATGGCATTAACATTGCCACTTTGGCCCCCACCCCCCAGCTCCCTCAGTTTAAAGCCCCCCTCACCAAGTTGGTGAGGATTCCTAGAAATCCTCTGAGTTCTCTTTTTGATTTGGAGGGGGGTGTGTGTGTGTGATTTGACAGATCACTTCTTTTCTTTTAACTCCTACTTTTCTTTCTCCTTGGGATACTTCAATTCCAAGATAAATCACATTTTTCTGCATGATTTGTGCTTTCTTTTGTGACACCCTATGTCCCGCTAACCCTAGAAAGTTCAATAGGCTGATAGTTGTCTCTTTACATTTTTCAACTGTGTCTTCCCCCAACAAAATACCATCTACACATTGTTACAAGGTAGCGGTGGTCTCCTTACCTTGCCGTCATGCCGGTTATTTCGCCAGTACATTACCAAAGAATGGGGGCTGTTCTTGAATCCTTGGAGGAGCACTGTCCAGCACAACTACATCTTGCGTCCTGTTGTAGGGCTTTCACATTTGAAGCCAAACAGGTTCTGACTTTGTTCTTCCAATGGAATATAAAAGAAGGCATCCTTTAAGTCCAATACTGTAAAATAGACATCTGAATCAGCTATAGTTGTTAACAAAGTATAAGGTTTGGGTACCACCGGGTGTACATCAGTCACCATTTGATTAATATCTCTTAGATCTTGTACTAAACGGTATTCCTGTGAATGTGGCTTTCTAACAGGTAAAATTGGGGTATTATATTCTGACTGATAATCTTGTAACAGTCCATAGTTTATTAGTTATAGTTATATATAGTTATATATATATATAGTTATTAGGAATTTTAGGCCCCAGTCCAACACACGCCTCCATTTTTACAGGATGTTGTTTTCATCTTACCAGCTTTGCTCCCGGTTTCAATTCCATTCTAACCGGTTCTGACTGTTTAGCTCTTCCAGGTTTCTTGGTTGCCCAGACAAAAGGGTTTACTGCAGTCATGATTTCAGAGGAGGCTTCAATTTGTTCCTTCTTATTTCCAGTACCTTGTGCCGCTGATAATTCCTGTAACCTATATGCTTGTGCCTCCCAGGCATTGTTTTGAGGGATAGGTACTCAAACTTTGTTCCGATCAAAGGTTATTTCTGCTCTAAATTTGTTCAAGAAAACCCTTCCCATCAGAGGTAATGGACATTCTGACCTATACAAAAATTCATATGTAAATATTTTATTCCCGGTTTCACACTTCATTGGTTGAAAAAAGGGTCTGACCTCTCATTTTCCCACAGCACCAATCCCTGACACAGAGAATTTGCTCATGAGACCTTTACAACTATTTAGTACAGAATACGTTGCCCTGTATCAACTAGGAATTTAACTTTCTCATTCCCCAGTTTGACTGAAAGCAGGGGTAAACTGAAAGCCTTCCGGTAGAAGGCTTCATCAGCTCTCTCTTCTTGATCAGGTGGCCTATAGAAAACACCCACAACAGTGTCACACAGATTTGCCTGTCCCTTATTTTTTACCCACAATGTGTTTTGTCTGCAAAGCAAAATACAGCTTTTGAAGATACAAAATCAAATATAGGCAACATGTAACCCTCTTTTTGTCAATATTTTATGTAAGACCAATAAATTATGCATAGTTGTTTTAAGTGTGTGATGGGTATGTATGAGCTCTGGGTTTTGGCACAGCAGCAGATGGTGACAGAAATGACTGTAGTCATACATAGCTGATTGAGCTGTTGATTTTTAATAATTGATTAGCCTTCTATTAAAAGATCTGTCAATCACTCATTAACCCTTTCTAAACGGCATACCATAAGGCATAACCCCAATCTCAGAAGGCCAAGTGCCATTCAACTGAGACATACCCATCTTCTTGTCACAAGACACAAATTCAGTGAAGACAGGAATTATTAAAGTTTGAATACCTGTGAAAAAATGTAATGAAGATGGTATAGCATTTCCAACACAAACATAAGAGCAGCTGCCATGTGCTCAGATGTCTTGGAAAGAGGATAACTGGTTGTGAATTCTAGACTCCAAGGTAAAGAAACAGGTTTTTTTGAAAGATGTGTGCATGCAGGACATAGGCATGTTACAGTACAATAGGCATAGGCTTGATAGCACAGCATGTGTTAGTATGTAGTAGGCTTCTAAGACCCCTGTGGTTTGCCCTGTGGAATGGAAGGATGATCTAATTTTTAAGCAAACTAATAGTTAATGCAAGTAGACTACCAATCTGGTGCGGAAAGAGGCCTGGTATCCATCACAGCCTTCCCCTCTGCCCCTGTCTAATTACAGGTACCTACTTGAAAGCACACAGATTTTACAGCTTCTCCAAGAAAAGGTGCAAGCAGAATCACTGAATTCTACCCCTCTATGACTGGGCCAGTCTCTGAGGCTGAGGTTTAAAGAAACAATTAATTCTGACACACATGAACTCCAGAGAAATTTTCAGCCCACTCAAGGTCGTTGAGAGCAGGATCTTCGTAAAGGACTGCCGAAGCGACATTGCTGAATTTATAATTACAGAACAATAACAAGTAGATGCAGCAGGGAGTGGGGTCTAAGGGTGCATGTATGTGCTGGGGTGTCTAGGCCTCAGCCCAGCTTGGTCAGCCCCTAAATCAGAAGCAAACATTGTTATCCACCACCAAACTTGGTGTTACTGAAGTCCTTCTGCTGATGTACAAAGAGCAGGGGGGGGAAAAATAAAAGTGAACATTTTCCTTGTTTGCTGCCCTGACAGTCACCTAGACAGGGTTGTCTCTCCCCTGTCCTGCCTGCCTCCAGCCACCATGCTTTTATTCAGTGCTCAGGCCTTGCTAGTATTCCTTGGGGAAATTCATCCCCACCTCTCATACACACACACTCCTTTAGTGTGAAGGTATTTGTCCTTCACTTACTGAGGTGAAGCTTGCCGCTTCATAAGGCAAGGACTAGTGAATGAATTAAGGCCAGGGGACAACAGAGCAGAGAGCTGTCAGATTTTCATTTCACTGTGCTTTTCATCAAGTGGCTGTTTTTTCTCACTGGTCCCCTCAGGCCTTTGCTGGAGAGTGACCTGCAATTATTCACAGCTGATTAAACATCTGATTTAAAACCAAGAACCAAGCACATTGCAAAAATTTGCATCCCAGTGTGATGGATATATGCCATGCCAGACCAGGAGTAACAATGGAAACTCAAATACTTTTCTGTCCTGCGGAGTCATCTGTGAGTTCCTATTGCACAGTCTTTAGTGGCTGTGCATGTCTCTCGCAAAGACCTTCACCTTCTCATACAGTGTCTTAAAAATGTGGCTTCTAGGGATCACAGGCATTTCAGAGGAAGAAGTGATTCTAGAAGTTACAACATTACCTTTAACTTCCCTTTCTGGAGCTCTGCACCAGTGAAGAAGCTAGAGAGATCTGCTTCTGGGGTAGAATTGTACAAAGAAAGAAGAAGGTAGCATGGAACTTGTACATGAACACTGTCTCCCAGGTAGACTGTGTAAATACTGACATGTTTTATGGATTAGAGAACAGGTTTTTGCAGAGGAGGTGTTTTGCTGGGGTTTTTATTGTTGGGGTTTTTTGCGGGGTTTGGGTTTGGTTTTTTTTTTCCCTGAGGGAGAAAAGGGGACAAAGTACATAAACTCTAACTGAGCTTATTGTCTATATGATACTGAAGACACATCACTGGAGAAGAATAGTACAGAACATTCAAAATCTAATGGATTTTTTTTTGCAAATCCATTGTTATTTATTTGTAGTATCCATTCATTTATAAAACTACCTATCTTGAGATACACTGCACGATCTTATACAATATTAAATGGTCCCTGGGCCCACTACCCAATGAAATCAGCCTTCTAATGAACAGAGATATCTGGTAAGGTCTGAAATAAAGGTGCAAAACTTGGCCAAGGTTAAGTATTAAGATTTCTTTGGTTATTCCTCAAGGAGCAGGAATACGTGTTGCATTTTCCATGGAAATCAAACGTCAAGACAAGTCTCTGCCATTCTGAAACCACATCTGAAGAGCTTCTCAGAACACCACTGATTTGCAAAAGCAGTCTCCTCTTTTTGAATTTTTTCTCCAAATTTTACATTTGTGTAAACACTAGTGACACTTGGAATCATTTTACATTACCAGTCAAGGAACCTAATTAAAACACACAGAGCTCCCATTCAGGACCTAACTCACATTGAATAGTCTTGATAGTCAAGAATTAATAGATTTTTTATTTTATCAGAAAAATGGTCACATTTTTGTACTTTATTCTTGCCATGAACAAGTCAGAAATGTAAAATAGGATGGAGAGGAGGAGGAGCAGAACACAGTCTTCATAATCAAAATCGAAGTGCAAGAATTACAATGTGTTGTAACATGTGATAATACACAACACTAATTTTTGGGCTTGAAAATGTTCACCTCTTCTGCATCAGTGTCAGCTTTGCTGTTTCAATTGGACTTGAAAGCAGAGCACTTTCCCTTGCTAGAAGGATGTCAGTCATGCTATGAATGCTTCCTTCACACAAAACCAATAACTTTAAAACTACATTTCTGAATTTATCTGCGGTGACGGTATTGAATTACAGAGCAGCTCAAATACCTTCAATGTTTAAACACAGAGGAAACAAAATGCAAGTTTGACACTATGATTGCTTTGGTGAAGTTCAGCTGCAATAGGGGCTACAGTGTCAGAGCAGAGTCTTCCAGTACTCTTCAGTTAGTAGCTCTACAGGTAAACCTTGTGGTCTTTCCTCACACAGGGGGACACATTTGGTAATTTCTTCAAAGATCTCAGTACAAGAAATGACCCTTCAAAAGTTGCTCTGAAGTTTTATAGCAAAATGAGGATGTAAAAACACTCCAATTTGTAGACCTTGGAATAACTACTGTAAACATCCTTAAGTTTGAAATAGTAAGAAGGTTTAGTTCAGATAGACTCCAGTCCTGGATTCTCAATCTATTACTACCAGAAAAATAACACACGCAAAAATAATGTTACAAGATCATACATGAACTGAGTCAGAATGAAGTAAAATTATAATTTTAATATTCCTAGCCACATTCTTGATAAACATTTTTTGTTTTAGCAAAACTTCATTTTAACGAAAATAGTTCCATCAGAAATATTCTTTTTTCTATCAGACCTAGTGAGAATAAGGCTTTGGAATTAGTGAGAACATTATTTTTTTCAAAAACATCCAGTATCATTTAACATTACTTCTGCTTCAGAATACGAAGTTACTCCTACAAGTTTTACTCAACATATTTGAAGAATGACCATAAGTACAAACAGCACAAAGATATTTTCTTCATGTGGAATTTGGGTTTGGTGTCCTTTCCATCCCTTTCACCCCCTACTAAAATTGCTTTGTTTCAACCATAGCTCATTTTTGTAGGGCAAAGAAGTTTTTCTTATTCTTCATTGTTGTTCCTCTGTGTGAAGAAATTATGTAAATTCAGCAGAACTTTTCTGTCTGGGCTGTAGCACAACTTCTGAGAATGGGGAGTGTTGTGGTTTAGCCCCAGCCGGCAACTAAGCCCCACACAGCTGCTTGCTCACTCCCCCACCGGCAGGATGGGGGAGAGAATCAGAAAGTTAAAAGTGAGAAAGCTCATGGGTTGAGATAAGAAGAGTCTAATAATTAAAATAAAACAATAATAACAACAACAACAATAATAATGTAATGAAAAGGAAAATAAAAAGAGAGAGGCAAAACCCGGGGTGGGGGGAAGGGGGAATAAACAACTGAAACAAACAACACGTTATGCAACTGCTCACCACTCACCAACCAGACACCTGAAGTCCCTGAGCGGCAACCACTCCCCCCACATATGCCAACTCCCCTGGTTAATATACTCGTCATGGCGTCATATGGTATGGAATATCCCATTGGCCAGTTTGGGTCAGATGTCTTGGCTGTGCCCCCTCCCCTCCTGGCTTCTTCTGCAGTGGAAGAGCATGGGAGGCTGGAAAGGTCCCTAACTAGTATAGGTGCTACTTAGCAACACTGAGGTGCTACTTAACAACAACTAAAGCATCAGTGTGCCATCGGCACTATATCAGCTACACTCAAGAGAATTATCTCTACCCCAGCCAAAACCATCACAGGGGTCTGCTGTGGAGCAATGCAGCAAGGGTTCTTCTCCCACCTGTTAAGGAAGACAAGCTGCAATTGCAGTGTCTATCAAACAGACAGGGAGGTGAATTAAATACTCTCAAAGTAGAGAAAAAGAAATGGAAAGAACAAAATCAGAAATATTTCTCTTAAATATTTTATAGCAAGTAAGAGATAGGCTTTTTTAGAAAAGGGAATCTACAGTTATTTGATGATGGATTCAGTTTTCTTTGACTCTTCTTTTATCATGGCCTTCAAAGGGGAATGTTTTTGAAGTCTGTCTTTGCTGTGACATGATATGTGAGTTGGCTTCAGCCAATGAGCTTGTTGAGGTGAGTTTACTGAGTTGCAGTTAGAAACCATGGGATGAGTGCTATTGTTAAGCACAAGTATAATGAAGAGTTAGGAAATAAGCCCTATTCCTCTATCCGCAACTGTTATTTTTTACAGAGGTGCGTACACTGATCCTCTGTCTTATTAAGTGCTCATTCTTCAGCAATCCAAAGGGGATGTTTCCATGGTGGGAAGGTCAGCAGATAGTCAAGAAGGAAGGAATTTAAGTATGAGAGTGTAACTCTAGTTTGGGTTGGCTACTGTTGATAAAGCTGAGTAAAATTCTAATTGTGGGACCCATGAGCAGCACACTGGATTTGATGAAAGTAGATTGTGGGTAGAGTTTGACAGAATGGAGACATATGAATGACTTTATTTTTAAAAAAGACCCTGAACTTCAGCTTTCTGGGAAGCTGTAAGATCCATTCTACTTCCAACAAACCACTTGCAGGAATGGGTATTATGACTAGGTAAGTACTTACATACAGTGGTATTTGATGACGCAGTGCTAGACAATGTTAGTAAGCAAACCTGTAAAAGTAATATAATTTTTTCTGGCTCACTTTCCACCTTGGGACCTATCTTAAAGTTTGAGAATGGATTGATCCCTGCTAAGAGAACACTTAAATGTTTAAATCAAATAATGAGTCTGACATTATCTGGAGCACTTTCATGCTTTCATGGCATCGCTGTTAAACTTGACAGTTTGCTTTTGTAACTGCTTTCAGAGAAACATCAACTCCGCTGGGGAAAGCTGAAAGGTCAAAGATTGGTTCCAGTTGTCATGTAGCTTACTGAATACCTGGCAGATATTTCAGTGGAAAAATAAGGTAAACTAGACCAGAGTCAGGCCTCAAATGTTTCCTTTGTCTCAGAGTCACTAGGAGGAATTAAGAGAATGTGACTTGAACCTTCTTCAGGAATGAATCTGTAAGGGCAAAGCAAGCTTGCAGCTCATATTAGTGGAGTTAAGGGTCAGATCTATTCACTAGATGACAATTCGTTCACAAGAGAGCAATTAAATACTCTCTGGCTTGGGGCTGGGGCTGGAGCTGGGTCAAAGTTTTCATTTAGAAAAGGTCTCTTCAGAAATTTGGTCCTTTCCAGTAAATGGGTGTTAAAATCAGCTTCTGAAGCTGCCCAGGACATTTTGGGGCTTCATTTTGCTTTGAATAAATGCAAAGAGCATTTTAAAGACCAGGTTAGATATTTAACTGTCATTCTTCAGAGTGGTTGAAAAAAATGTCTGGTTTTGAAGGTGGAAACTTTGTCTGAAAATTGAAATACTGGAGTCTAAAAGAAAACACATTAGTAGTATAATTTCAAGGTGCTGAATTTTCAGTTGATCTCTTTTCTTCTCAATCAGATGCTCATAACTGTCATAATATAGCTCTACTAGCATGAAAAGGAATCTTTTGCAGTATTCTCACTTAGAGTAATTCATCAGAGAGACAGAGCAGAATAGGAAACAACTCATCATTCTTATGACCTATATAACTACCTCCCTATAGCACCATAGTATGTGTTTATTAGTAATAACCCAGCTCTAATGCTGCAAGAATGGTGCTTCCACATGGACATTTTCAGCAACTCCAGAATTGCCAGGAAGACATTCGCTAGCTGGGTAGGAGCATAAATAGGGAAAGATCCCAATTGTATGCTCATAAGGCCTCGTTTCTTTCCACATTACCTTGCTTAGCATGCTTTAAAAAAAGGTGATTGCTCATGCTTGATTATGTAAGAGATTAACTTATCTTTTCTGAAAGCCAGACTAAGTTGGCCTTGAGGGACACTAGTCCAGAGGAGGCTCTAAGTATTTTTGCTCCTTAAACTTCTACTATTCTTGTTGATTTTTCATCTGCTCAGTTTTCTTCTACTAGTTTAAATCCATTTGGGAGGTCTGATAGTTTCTTTAGTGGTTACTAGCCAAGCTTCACAGCCCAAAACACTAGAAGGCAACACAAAATTGTGAATAACACACACTTAAAGTTGCATCCAGTTGCTCCAGTACTGCATCCAAGAAGATAGCAATTTTCACTGTCTGTCTATTTGTTCCAGTAAACCTCAGTGGAGAACACCAGCAATCACTTGTTTTCATTTCAACTTTTATAGTGCCAGATTCACTGTGCCAGGACTTTACTACATGTCCGTTGGTCTCACACCATCCCTGTTTTTCAAGCACTTGTTATGAATGCTGGTTTCAGGTTGTCTGGTTTATATCTTTCAATCTTTTCCCTCCCTGCTTTCTACTAAACTGTGAAAACTGTCACAGATTTTTTTCAGTGCACAGACTGATTTAATAAAATATACTACTCAGCGCTAAGCACTGCCCTGAAGAACTAAAGATGAATTTGATAGGGAATTAAAGCTCTCTAGAAGCGTAAGCAAATTTAGGAATTTCCTTCATTCAAGGTAAGATGTCATACAGTTCAACCTGGGCAACTTAGCATTAATTTTTTTCTGTGTGAAAAGCTTGTTAGCATTCACAAGTTTTGATAGTATTAAATGTGGTTTTTCAAAGACAAACCTTCAAAATTATACCAAATTTAAATCAGTCATTCAAATTCTTTTAGATGATGGCAGTGTTTGGTGTGGGTGTCCTGAGTTTTTATATTTGATTTGTCTGCCTGGTGCATTGTTCGGTACTTAGAAGTGGATATTGCTACGTAATAACATGAGCTATGGACTGATATTTTCCTCTGTGTATAGGATGTGGGTGATTCAAGTAATCTATGTCTCACTCTTAAGTCAGAGTTTTCTTAAGTCAGGATTCCCATTATGAAAATGATACCCAAATTAATTATTTCCTATCAACATAAAAATACCTGCATCAGACTGCAAAGAACCAGAAATCTTCCAAAGAGATTAATTTATGAACAGAGCAGTCAGACCATGCAGATATGTTGCGTTGAAACTATTTTGACGGTGATTAACGTTCAGTCATCTAAGACTGTCTGCTCAATGTACTGAACGTTTCTTCACGTGGAGAAGAAGAGAATCCTTATTTTGCACTGTAATCTGCAGCTCTCTTTTCTCTAGTGTGTGATATAAAACAATGCACGCAGTAGAAGGTGACCAGATTTTAACCATTATATACATGGGAGTTCACACACATGTAGAGAGCAGAGTGGGAGTTATTAGAGACACACATAATGGTACTGCTGTGGACGTGAAGAATATAATTTCAAGAGGTATAAAGGACCAAATGTGATGGGATAACCAGCAGGCAAATTACAGCAAAATACACATCTAAAGGGCTGCAATGAACACTTATTTCATTGTGTCTTAAACACTGTGACTCTCCTCCTGTCAAACCCTACTGTCTTTCAGTTGCTTATCATTGGCAAACCATAAATAACTGCTTAGACCTATGGGGTCCGTTTTATAGTGCAATGCAAGGATATTTTCTTGGAGGGACTAGACTTAGCAGTGGTTCAGTGGCTTCATTTTGTGCAATTAACAGAAGAGAGGTGTGGGTAGAAAGACCAGAGCTTTGTTTTAGCCTGGTGCAGTGAGTGGAAACACTGGAAAGAAATAAATTTAGCTGGAAGAAGATTGTTATGGAACATCATAGGAAGAAGATGGTCAAAATATCTGGGACACCGAAATAGTTGATGTGTAGATTTTATTACTGAGAAAATTCCAAGGTGGGGCTGAAGGGTATTGCAGATGCATGGCAACAACTATGCGTAACAAGTATGATGGGAACTGCTGTGCTTGCGGTCAAGTCTATGGGTGTCATAGTGACATGACTAGTCCTGTAAGCAGAAATTTATGTGGCAGTCTGTCTTTATGGAAAGCAGACAATATGGACTGGAAGATTTTATGGTGGCCAAAACTAGCTGATTGAAACTCAGTAATACCTGTCTCAAGAACTGTTATTTTACTTCTGTCCACCGCTATTGCCCTATCAGTTCAGGATATTTCAGTGCAGCAATGCAATGCAATGCTTTAATTACTCAAAATATTTACCTTGGCACAAGTATGCCTTGCATGGGTCCGGGTACATGAAGCTTCATTATGGGATGGAAAATTGAGAGTCCATTGTAGAGGAACGGCAATTCACACTAGATATTTTTAATCCTATAGCATTGGTTTTTGCTTCTCTGTAGTTCAAAGAGGAGTTTAGTTTTACTTTTTGAATACCTGTGGACTTTCAAATGATTATGCCTATCAAACATCGTAGTAATTTCTGTAGAGAGCAAGTGAAATGCCTTTATATTATCACAATTCTTTTAAAACCCTAGCTGTACAGAATTAGCATGCAAATAAAGCCTCAGAAATACATTTGTCTGCTGTTTATAGAATGACCAGTTGTAGCTGATGCCCTCAGTCAGACACTGGAGTGTGTGATTATCATCTAAATGGGTGCCCTATGGCACCTCAGTTAAACTTTGCATTTCAGTGGGTTTGAGCAGGGATGAAGCAGGTCTGATTTTTGGCTGGACACTTTAGTATTCACTTCTGAATTTCAGAAACCTTTTTTCTCCACCTTGTCTGTGCCAAATGCCATTTCCAGAAGTTAACTGCTCCTTAGTCCAGAAGGATTGATTTCACATGACAATCACTGTCTGCTGCTTAAATCCAGCTGTCTCCAGTGAGAACAGAAGAACTCAGACGAGTTCAGGCCTTAGATAGCATGAAGTCATGGTCTGCCTGAAATTTGCAACTTCAAAACTCCCTCTTATTTCTGGTGACTGATCCTGTGACCAGTTTGTCTTTGTCAGAAGCTTGCACTCTGGAAGGCAAAAGCCAAAGACGCAGTCAGTGGCCAGAAGGAAATAACTATTGCATCTTTTTCCATAGTCTGGCCATTAAAACTGGTTGCAAAAACCATTTTTTTTTTTTTGAAAATGTTATTGCATGTAGATATGCCTGTGGAAAAGAATGTCCAAAGATTAACTGTTAAGAGATTCATCATCAATGGAGGAAAGAGGACCCTAACAAAAGTTGTTTGGGGCTTTTAACTGTGAGGAAGAGATGTTACAGTCCTTGTTTGTAAGGAGAACTGATTAGTTTTGTCTAATTATGTTAACAGCCTAAATTAACATACATAAACAAGACCTAAGACCTGTTCTGTAAGAATCCACTGCAGACTAATGTGACAAGGTGTTTTTCTACTCTACCTAAATGTGGACAAGTGCCCAGCACCAATCTTCTGTATCCCTTCTTACATGCTTGTTAACACAATAAAAAAAAAAAAAAAAAAAGAAAACTCTAGCATTCCCCAGCACATGTGCACATGGTCTACACGTAATAGGTCCAAGCCAGCTCACTCTGTTACACATCTGAAGTGAGAAATTCAAATAATTGTAAGTGCCTGTGGGTTGATACTTTTGTTGCTATTCCTTGAATGAAGGCATTAATCTAGAAAGGACCCCAAGCAGAAAAAATCAACAATTTACTGAAGATGTACATCCTCTTGCATGGAAAAAAAAAACCCAAAAGCTCTTGAAAAGAGCAGAAAGCATATAGGTCTAGGCAGCAACCAATATAGATTTGAAAAACAGATTTACCTTTAATGTCTTTTTCTCCTTCAACAGATAAGGCAAGTAACTCAGGCGTCTCATTTCTAAAATGTGGGTCCCAAGGTCAGGGATCTTTTTCTTGCATCTTCATTTCCAGACCTAAGACAAGATGAATAATCCATTAAACCTGTAACCTGTGGGAATGAGTTATTGTTCCTGTCAACTCGATAGGTGTATGCAGATATGGTCTTTCAGGATATAGTAGAACTGGATCCAACTGTCCAAGTCATTAATATACAAATGGGAGAAAGCCAAGGACTCTGGCGGAGAAAACAACCTAACTTTCTGTGCATCAACTCTTGTTTGGAAAAATGTAGTAGACATTGTTTAAAACTTGGCTGTTTTAAACATCTTACAAGATCTGATCTTATAAGATAAATCAGTTATAAAAATTCAATTTGTGGAGCTAACTGTTAAAACAGTGCTTACCACAAAGTAATTCATTACATATATATGTCCCTCCTTTGCATGCAATTATAGCTAAAGATCAGGGACAGAATGGCTGACAATGTACCCACTGTCCTTTTTTCTTTTTTTTTTTAAATAATATTTCCACGAGGAAAGAGATATAATTTTCCTTTAAAAGATTATTTTGTTACAATGGATTAAATATCAACTACAAATTTCCATCTACCTTTTGTCCTCTTTCTCTTTAATTTATAGTTCTTTCTGTTACACCTCTGAGAAAACTGCAAGACAAGTGTTTTAACTCCTTCTTGTCCATCTGTTCTGTGGGATAAGTATTCATGCTTTCCTCTCTCTTTTAGTCTGTAACCTTTTCTCTGTAATCTCCTCCTGGACTAATTCTTTTTAGTCAACTATATTCCTTTGTAAAGACAGGACTAGAGAAAACCCTGCAAAACACTTTCAAGGTTAATCAATAAATCTCTGGCTCATGTAGCAGAAGTATAGTATCTTCCTTCTACCTCATGGACAAGCACACAAGCACATAAGACAGGCTTGCAGAGCATAAAAAAAATTTAAGGAAAATAAAGGAAACTGAGGAAAGGATAATTATTCCCACATTGCAGGATTAAACAAATTAATAGAATGACCATGGTTACTTCACACTAACTGGGTCAGATCGTGCAGCATGCAGCAGACTCATGGCAGCCCTCAAAAACTGGACTTGCCTTTGAGAAAAGTTACATTAAGAGCCAAATAATTTGCAGTGGGGTCTGCATAAATAAGGTAACAGTGTGTAGTTAGATAGAGCTAATGGAATTTCATTAGTAGACAGTAAAAACAGCATGCCTGGATCTCTCCTGTTTTTTCACATGGATTTACATCACTGTCCCATTCATTTAAGTACTTCCGCCTATTGAAAAATATGGTCAGTTGTGTTTGAGTGAACATGGCAGAAACTAGGATTTGCTCATTGCCAGTCAGTGTATAAGCAGATATGTACTCTTCAGGGGTTGACCAATTTTGGAAAATGCCAGTAAATTACGATTAAAGTTACTAATTTCATGCTGACTTAAAGGGGCTAAGGAAGAAATGTAACCTTCTGGTTAATAAACTGCAACCCCACAGTTTCTAGGAGTTTCGTCTTTTGTGAAACAGTCAGAAACTACAAGTAAATCTTGGGAACTCGTTAGTATGCAGCAGTCACCAAGGTTCAAAATGTAGATTTAGCAAAAAACCTGAAATTTGGTATTGATATATTACCGTTATAAACTTTAAATATTTTTCAGGTTATGTTTTCCTACAGAAATGACCAAAGGATAGCACAATGCTTGATTTTGCGTACCAGTAAGCTAAATGAATTTGGTAGGCCTTTGAAAAAGAGAATATTCCACTGCAGGAGGCTGTGCAGAACTTTCTGCTCTTTCAGAACTTGAGATCAATGACCATGAATTGATGCACTTGAAGTTTAATGGAAAAATAAACAAAAGTTGATTTTCAGCCAGAGTTTCAGCTTTCAAATGTGTAAAACAGAATAGTTGAAGAAAGCCAGGTGAAATTAACCTGTTTGAGAAGCCCAAGGGTCCGAATGTGAAGGAAGCATGGGACTGATTTCTTTAAGGCAAAGTACAAAGACTGTAGGAAAGGGCTGTACCCTCATCTGATGAGTAACCTCAAAGGAAATAAGCAGACAGCCTACAGGGGGAAAGAATAAAGGACACAAAAAACAATGCTGAAAGGTGAAGAAGTATAAGGAAGAGAAGATAAGACCCAAAAGTCAGGCTGAATTAGACTGCTGAACACATATGAAACAAATAATGCTCTTGGGCAACCTGAATAAGAGAACAGGGAAAGCAGAGGTGATGATCATATCATTCTTCAGCACTGAGGAGAATCATCTAGACACATCTCAGAAACTAAATGAGTTTTGGTGAGGATAATGAGGCTGGACGTGTGGGTAATGGCAGGGAATATGGTGGACATAGGGACCTGGAAGTGCACCTCTGGCATTCATTTAGGGGCTCAGGCTTCAAAGTGCAAGGATCAGTCCATTGCCGCTGGAGAACCTGGCATCCCGAACACCCAGAAGTGTCTGTTGACAGCGTATTGGTAAGAAACACTTGAACATAGTTTGCCTGAAAGCTGCCTGAGTTCTCTGAGCAAATAGAAATATTTAAAATGTATAGATAGATACTTCATATATAATTTTATATAATACTTTTATATTAATATTTTATAGAAATATAACATAATTATCTATGTGATGGATTATGACCACCACAGCCAGAGGTAACTTTAAGGAGCTTGCCACATACGAACAGTGTACTGAATTGTTATTTATCTTCCACTGGACCATATATAGGACAGCCATGTGGAAGGACCCTGGGAGAGACATGTAAGAAGCCTTATGGATGTCAAGGTTGTTGCTGAAGGAGACAAAGAGAGTAGAAACCAGAAACTTATCTGGATCCTGCTTTGGTAGAGCAACCCATGGACTGAGACAAGCATAATGCCATGAAGTCTTGTGTTGCAGTACAACCCGTGCCAGAGCATCAGGGAAAACATTAAGTGCAAAACAGTCTCCCAGTTGGATAGAGAGGCTCATGAAGAGAACATGTCTCCTTTTCTCATCACCTCATTTAACTGGCAGCTCAAGGAGAGAAATTAACTCGGCCCTAAAGTAACTGAATATTGGGGCTCTGCTTGAGAGAATGAATAAAACAGATTGTTCTCATTTTTATAAGGTGGCCATAAAACCCCTTTCTCCATCTCGTGATCAGGTGAACTCACTGAAGCAGCAGGGGTGGGCTAGATGAACAACAGTTGGGAACACAGCGTTCATGCAAGAAAGAGGCAAGTGGATTTCTTGTGGATATAGTGATAAAAATTCAGCAGTCTAGAAAAGTTACTACTTTTGTGATTTCTTCCTGAATTTCAAAACATTTTCAAAAACATCTGGAGAGCCCCCAGGATTGTGTTTGCTGAGGATTGTAATGAAAGTGTACATGTAAGAGAGTGTTTTTAGTGACATGAAAGGGACTGTCTCGCCTCTGTGTGGCATGGCAGGAGCGTGCCTTTTCTTGCATAGGCGAGCACTGGTTCAAGATCCACTTGTAGCCACAGGGAGGTTTTCATGTTTCTCAGATGAAAAAGTTATCAAAAAAAGAAATTATTCCTTCAAGGTGGTCATACAATTAAACAACCTGCCTGTGCCTACACTGAGTGACTTGTGGGTTCTGTAGAAAATGTTTTCTGTACAAATGCTAGCATGACAGGGCAAGGTGGAGAAAATGCCATTACAAAGTACATTAGCATTGCTTACCTACGTTTTCCCAAACACAACACACTGCAATCCCAAGACTTGTGGTATGTTAAAACCAAGCAAGTTGAAAAAAACCACACATAAATATGAGCTCGTTTGATAGGCTTCTCTTTGTTAAACCTGTAAGACACTATTTCAGCATTTTTATACATCCACAAAGAAACACAACATACTATTGTTTCTTTTATTTTTTTAATCAAACCTGAGATTCTCATGCAAACATCTGACCTCTGAAGAAAAAAATAAACCACTGAAAAAGACAGTTAAAGACAGTGAGACCTGGCAATACTAGGTACACTACAACATTACAAGGAAAATTCAACTCCCTTCACTTTAATACACTCCCTCCTTGGAAGCACAGTGTTTGTGAGTGAGTGTGCAGATGCACACAGATTTGCATTAGGAAATGTCTTCAGGCACTTGAACAATTGCAGTATTTGCCTTACAACTATGTAGACTGCAGTCTGAAAGCTGAGGAATGTCCTCAAGATGGTCGAGCTCGAGTTTAACTCTTGTTGCATAAAATCTCTTCTTTCCATTGCCTTTTATCTTATGATGACACTTCTGATAATTACCAAACATTAAAAGTAACTCAGAATGATTTTTAATTATATGCTCAGTATAGTATACACCTGGGATAAAATAAATAGGAAGCATTTCAAAAGGCTAAATTTATTCTGCAACTGCAGTTAAAAAAGATGCAGAGGACTGAAGAAGCAGCTTAATTTGCCATTTCATTAAATCACACCATCACAGAGTGTGTTCAGTGTTATATGAAGACCAACTTATTAGTGGTATGGCTGCCTAGGCAAAGTTTGAAACCTTTCTTGGAAGAGTACACTGTCCCTGTTTGTTTGGTGAAGAAACTGAAGAAGACCAAGTGTCCTGGTTTCAGCTGGGGTAGAGTTAAATTTCTTTGTAATGGCTAGTGTGGGGCTATGTTTTGGATTTGTGCTGAAAACAGTTGATAATGAGGAGGTGTTTTAGTTGTTGCTAAGTAACACTTACACTGTCAAGGACTTTTTCGGCTCCCCGTGCTCTGCCTGGTGCACGAGAAGCTGGGAGGGGACACAGCCAGGACAGCTGAGCCCAGCTGACCAATGGGATATTCCACACCGTATGACATCATGCTCAGTATATAAAGCTGGGGGAAGAAGGAGGAAGGGGGGACGTTTGGAGTGATGGCGTTTGTCTTCCCAAGTAACTGTTACGTGTGATGGAGCCCTGCTTTCCTGGAGATGGCTGAGCACCTGCCTGCCCATGGGAAGCAGTGAATGAATTCCTTGCTTTGCTTTGCTTGCACTCGCAGCTTTTGCTTTACTTGTTAAACTGTCTTTGTCACAACCCATGAGTTTCCTCACTTTTACTCTTCTGATTCTCTCTCCCATCCCACCAGGGGGAAATGAGTGAGCAGCTGCGCGGTGCTTGGTTGCTGACTGGGGCTAAACCACAGCACCAAGGTTAATTACTTCCAGACACAGAATGTGTTGCCTCTTCAGTGACAGCAAGGATAGAGGCATAAAATTGTCAAGAGCAGGAAATAGATGCATGTCCTGGTTTTGTTTGGGATAGAGTTAATTTTTCTCCTAGTAGCTGATATAGTACTGTGTTTTGGATTTAGGATGAGAATAATGTTGATAACACATGGATGTTTCAGTTGTTGCTGAGCAGTGTTTACACTAAGTCAAGGACTTTTCAGCTTCTTCTACTGCCCTGCCAGTGAGGAGGCTGGAGGTGCACAAGAAGATGGGTGGGGACACAACGAGGACAGCTGACCCAAATGGGCCAAAGGGATATTTCATACCATATGACATCATGCTGAACAAAAAACTGGGGCAGAGGTGGCCGGGGATGTGTGTGACTGCTGCTTAGGAACTGGCTGGACATCGGTCAGTGGGTGGTAAGCAATTCCATTGTGCCTCACTTGTTTTGTATATTCTTTTATCCCTATTATTATTTTCCCCTTTCTTTTCTGACCTATTAAATTGTCTTCGTCCCAACACATGGGTTTTACCTTTCTTCCAACTCTCTCCCCATCCCAGGGAGGAGGGGTGGGGTGAATGAACTGCTATATAGTGTTTAGCTGCCTGCAGTGTTAAACCATGACAATACATCAAAACAGACCCCAAAGAAGGCCTTTGTGAAAGTCAAAGATTTTCCTCGACTGTGAAGGCTTGAGTTTTTCCAGACGGTGTGAGGAGAGCAGATGCTGTAGGGCCCATGGTTTAAAGACACAGGTGGGATGTAGGATGGGAGCAGTGGTGGAAAAACGAAGACTAATTTGTACACAAACTTGAGACAGGAGAGTCCAGGCTGTCCTGAAAAAGGCTTTTCAGAGGACCACTGCCTAGGAGTTGAGCTGCTCTGAAAAGTCAGCTCTGGACTGCAGATACCAAGGACTTAAGAAAAGGAAGCATTCAGCCCAAGACTTCAGGAGAGGAGAGGGAAGGATAACAGGAGATTGAATCCTATCATGGGTCTTTTGAACTCATGGTACTTTTCTAAAAGCAGATTTTATTTTTCTCCTCTCTCTCCTGCCACTGCCTCCAAGCACAGTGTAATTCAGCATTTGAGTTTTGTAGCTTCTTTCAAGTGCAAAACCCAATTCAAATTTTGGCTTCTTTCATGAGCTTTTTCTAATTAAAGAACAGAGAGCCCAGGGAGATTCTTCTTCCCACCCAAACTATATTGGTTTGCTTAAAAAGGAGAGAGAAAGGAGAAATGTAGGATTTTTTTTCCAACAGATTGAATATGCTCAATTCATTTTAATTTGCCTCGCAAACTTTTCTTATTCTAACTTTGCATTGCCCTTCCACATTGACAAGGTATAAATAACCTCATATTGAAATGTCCAAAGACCACAAGGCTTGATCAGTCTATCTCCAGCAATTAACAATGCAAGATTAATTATCTTTAAACTCACAGATGAAATGAGTTCAATAACATTTACTGTACCAGTCAGGCATTTACTCTTTCTTCATCAGTCTCTTATTGCTACCTGAATTACAGTTGCTGCCTGGCTAATAAATGAAGAATCTGCTTGTATTAATGAATTAACTTTTCAGGTACTTATTAAAGTGACAAATTTGTAGGTAGGAAGATAATAAATTTACCTGAAATATTAAGGAATGAAAAGATTTAGTTCCAGCTGTTCCTTTAATCTACATTTACCTTTAGAGTGGGCAAGTACTGTACATCAGTCAGGAGACCAAGAGGTGTTCAGAATATTTTTGGATGACATTGACAAGACACACAGCACAGGAGAGGACAAAAGCAGGTTCATGCTAGGTGTTGAAAAAGTGGATTTTTGGAAAGACAGGGGAATATGTTGCTGAGGCTATTCTAAGCTCACCCAGTCCCCTCTGGGGCACACAGAAAAAAAATGTAATTAGAAATGAACCCTGCATCTGCAGTCAAATGGCCTCAAGAAGCCCTCGGAGATGCCTGGAGTGCTAAGGCCATTTAGTTGGATTACGATTTTCTTCTAGAACCTCATTATTTATTGCATCTATTGCTGCTATATGTACCGCAAAAACACTGATGGCCCTAGGCAAATGCTGTGTTAAGATACTTTGGTTGATAATTCCTTTTTGAAAAGCCCTGCAAACTAAAGAGGTAACTTAGGCAGAGGAGAGAAATGTTGTTATTCCCTATATTTCAGAGGAGACAAGAGCTATTTAAAGTGCCAGGTGCCAAAGATTGGCTCATCAAAGGTCATTGCAAAAGTCAGAGGACATCACATACTTCTTCCTTTACGTAGTTTTTCTCTGAGTCACTTGCTTTACCAGTTACTACTGCTGTCAGCAGGATCTTTCCCTTAGACAGCAGCATGAAGGCTACTCCTTGACACCTGCTGCTAGTAGATCCCACTGGGCAGTACAGCAGGTGGCTACGAGAGAAGCCTCCGTTATTTTGCTACTCCTCCATGTCCCACCTTGGTAGGGTTTCAAGTAGTGGACAAGAGCAGAGAGCAAGCATATTGGGGAACTGATCCTTCAGGCAACACATGAATTGCAATGTCACAATAAATTGAGAGCATACCTGGAAACAGGAGAACAATGAGATGGTTAGTGTGGGTTATGAGTTGAAAAATGATTGTAGTTTTAATGTTTAGTTAGAGAAACGAGAGTCAGTTGTAACAGAAAGTGCTATGAAGTTGTTGCAACCTATTACAGGTACTCTAGAAAAATTTGAAACTGAAGTGTATCTTTCAGAGTGTAATCAATATGCAATTTTAAATAGTGAGTACTGTGTAAAGATTGACATTTCAATGCCATTACTGTGCTGTACACTGAAACAATATCTTCTTGTATAAATAATGGGATAGCTCATTGCTAAAGTATGCTGTCCCTAATGCTTATTAGGCTATCAGAGTCAGGCTTAAAAACATGTGAGGGCTAGTTACACGCCCCATATACTGTAAAATTCTCAGAGATTTAGTTTTTATGAGTTATCAGCAGGAATACAGAATTAGCAGAGTGGCAACAGCCAAGGAGCTACCAGTGAGAAACAGTCGAATCCTGTTTACCTTTGTCAGGTGAGTAGCTACATCCAGCACAGACACAGTAGTCACCTGGGTAGAATAAGATGTTTTGGCCTTGGATTCATTCTCCTCTTGAAATTGAGTGAAAGAATAAAGACCGGAGGATGTCCTAACAGCTACAATTCTATGGTAATTGTTATTGTTTATCTTTCATTTCCTCCTTGTTGTTTTAATATTGGGTGCAAATGAATGGTACAAGGCTCTTCTGCATCATAAAAGCATCTTAATACCTTGGAAGCAAAAATATCAGGCATGAAAGGATAAATGATATCTGCGTGCTGAACTTTGAAAATCCGTTTATTTTTAAATACTTCTCCTTCCCTATCTTCCTTCCTCTTTCCCTGCTTTATATTTTCTAGGCTGCTTGTACTAAAAGGATAACTTTAACTCATAAGTGTTCATCTGCTTCAGCTACTTATGCCTATAAATGAAGTCATAATACTATATTTTTGACATCACAATTATTTCTACTGCAACAAACTGCATTTTTCAAATTGACTTCAAGTAGGGAAATATGCAGGAGGAGCAGATTAACTCTTAAGAAACAATGATTCTGCCCTTGAAAACAGGTAATGAGGATGAGCTGTAGCATAGATTAATTATTTGTAAACAGAATTATTGAAAAAGTTGTTCCCCCATGTCTTTGCTATGCTGGTGTACATCCAGACAACCTCCCTAGGAGCCGAGGTACTCTTGGCTCTTGCCTGGTAGGATTGATCAGGATGAAGCCCCCCCCCACATCCTGCGTTCACATTCCACTGCAAACCTCTGATAACACTGTGAGCGAATGGTGAAAGCTCTTCACTCTGTCTCACTTGACAATCTGAATGGTGCTTTGGCTGCACCTGTCCTTAAGTCACAGAAAAGTGCCAACAGACAGACATTACAGATTCTGCAAGATGTCTAAGAGGGGCACTTCAGCATTTTACTAGAGTATACGTCTCAGCAATGAGACTTGGTAGGAAAGCAGGCTGTGCTGTGATAACATACCTTGTGTTGCAGTATATAAAAAAAGCAAAGCAGAGGGATTTTAATAACCTTGGAAATGTAGTGTATACTTAGAAATGCATATTAAATGCCTTGGATGTAGAATTTCTATTTGGACATGCAATTAATAAATAAAAGCATGGAAAATATTTACTTGGCATTCCTAAATCTGGAATGGCCGAGAAGCTTATACTATAAAGGAACTTGAATAATTGGTAAGGAAGCCAACAGTGACAGTGTTTTTATCTTAGTGTAAAGGTAAGATAAGAATCTGACCCCAGCTAGGACAGAGACAGGAGCCAGTTTAAACACTTCTTTTGAGGATTATGAATTGCTTAATTTAACAACATGATAATCAAACTACAGTAGGAGAAGTAAGCTTTTGAAGTGTTTCAAGCTAATTGGCACAGGGCAAATGAACAACAGATAGATACAGGAGCCTGTGCATCAGAAAAACACACCTGCAAAGAACAGATGAAGTTCTGCTTTGAGCATCAAACTGAGGGTATTTTCATGCCATCACTTGTGAAACAGTTTTAGCACTGTTGCCTGTACTGCACATTTTGTTGTCAGGTTCCTTCAAACATGAAAATTTGTCAGGAACCTCTTCCTAAGCCAATTGAAGAAAGTCAGAAAAATCAAACTTGGTCAGAGTCTGGCCTGCTGCAGACATGAGCTATTAGTGTGGAGTGGTGCTTTGTCAACAACTAAACCCAGACATACTCGATCCAGGGAGTTGCACACAGCCTGTGTCTGGATGCAGGCATGCATCTTGCCTTTCCTGTCTTGGATCTTCCCACTGGATTCAGGCCATACTCAAACCATGACTGTAAGGGTGCATGTGAAATGCTTCTGCTTCATTGTGGTTATCACAAGAAAAAACTTTTCCATTCAAAGGGAAAGTGATAAACAAAGCACACAGAGACACACACATATTGGATAAGTGGTAACAGAGACAATGGTAAAGACCCAAACTCTCAGGTCACTAACTGATAGACCATTAAGCAACTACATGGACTCTGTAACTGATAAGAAGTGGGAAACAAGATGAATTTGAGGATTTTTGGGTTTTTTTTGTATTGGGGGAGGCACATTAGTGCCCTCCCTGTCCATTAGTATCTCTGGGATACACACTCAGCCTTGTTGTTGGTATTTGTTGACCTTGCAAACAGGAGAACCACAGCCATATCCATCAACCTGGGATAGAAAGGCCCCTCAGTCTCCAGGTACGTTGGGCTGGACTCCAGCAGCCAGGCAAGAGGAATCCCAGAATTCTGGAGCCTTCCAGAGGTGATGAACTTATAACATCCCTTAATGTCAAGTGGGAGGAGGCTGCTCCCTTGCCATAAAGTCCATCCAACCATCCCTCCTCTAGCAGGATTAGAGAATTCTCAGGCAGGGAAAAAAAAAATAAAAGTATCTAATTTCCAGATCCTATGGTCATATGCATCTATGGAAAGCATTCTTTCCTTCTGACATCTCCAGTGACAGCTACGCAAGCATCTCTGGCAAAAAAAACCAACCAAAAGACATGCTCTCTGCCTGGTCCAAGGTCTCTGTGGAAGAAGGTTTAGTTCTGCCAGTTCTCTGTGGGAAATTAAGCTCGTTGGGGGAAAAGAATGGTCCAGTTTAGCAGCCTGATAAATCTCTGGGTAGCAACTGCCTGTTAGTCTATGTTTTCACAATACTTGGTGCAGTACTGGCCCAGGCTTGGGTCTCAGCCTTGATGGAAGAAATGTAGTGGATGACAACAATAACTGAGCAGCAAATAGGTAAACAAAATTATCATTCCTCCCCCACCCCCGTACAATTTAGGATATTTATTCCATCATCTGATACATGTATTATCTTTGAGATTCCTTTTCTTTCCCTTCTCACTCATTAAGTTATCAGCAGATTGTTTTTTTGGGGGTCATTATTGATCTTCCAGAACAGAAAAAGATAATCAGAGGCACTTGAACTACATAAAAGTAAGAAGAGGGTTTACTATGTTTTGGCCCTGACAAAAGCCAATGTAATTGGTGGAGTTGAGAAATTAAGTTTAGGGTGCAGATGAATCAACAAGAGCTGAAAATAAGTTGTCCTTTGCTATGCTATATGCAGTATTGTCCCTGAGAACTAAATACATAACCTCCAGGTAAATGCTAATAAATCTAGCTGCATCTGAATAGATCCAAAAGAAAAATAAATTACCGGGGTGGAGGCATCTCTCCCCCAAAGCTAACACTGCTCTGATTCACACTGCCTTTACTATGTGAGGAATAAATATAAAAAGGTCATATTCACTAAGAGGAGTTTGCTGAATTATGCCACCCTCCAGTTTCCAGAACAGGCTGAAGCATGTCTCAGACTTCCTTCACATCACCTTTAGTTTAATAGTTTTTCACAACTAAAGCTTCTTTTTCTCCATCTTACTTGCTACAGTTCGGGTGGTATTCTGCAGAGTGTCAAGATTAGAGAATCAAGATTTCTTCAAGCTTTCATTTAACATCACAGTTTATCAGCATACTTTCCCTCTCTACAGTGAAAGGTTAATCTGATTGGATTTTTCTTGCCTTGTATTAATTTAATTGGAACTTCCTTTCTGCAGTATGCTTCTATGTTGCTGGTGAAAGGAGCTTTTGCATGAGATACAGAACCTGTACCATGAATACTGAGGATTAAAGCTTTCATATGTGCCTTCTATATGAGAAAGGGTTCCAAACTTCAGCTACAGTCATAGTATCCTGTCTGAATTTTAAATGCAGATCTAAGTTTGTATTTTGCTCAGACTATTGATTAAGGGCATAAAAATAAAGCCATGTCATTTCAATTTTAATATGGAATTAATTATTCCACTCAGCAAGGTACTTAGGTATGTCTGCTTAAGGTGAAGCTCTTTCAGTGTTTGACTGGTCCTTTTGCCCTCATGAAGTCATGATGTGGTTGAAATTAGTTCCATACCATGATCTTCTGACACTATTTGATACAATTCATTAAAGAAAGGAAGCCTTTCAATTTTAGCATAGGTAAGAGGTAAAAATCTGGTCTTGTGTTCTACACAGGAGGTGATGTAGAAGTGTCCTTTCTAGATTGGCATCTCTCTCTGAATGGAAGAGCTACGCATGTAGATAAAGTGGAGCTCATAAAAAAGGCTGATTCCTGTCTCATTGGGTCTGAGGCAAGAATAGACATCCATGTTTGCCATCTCACAGGTGCAGAGGGAGGCAGTATTTATTTCTCCCTACAGAATGAGTCCAGACAACTAGCTTAGATACACTCTTGACTTAGAGCCCAACTCCAATTAGATGAAGCCTTTGACGGTCTTCCAGATGAAAGCTTCCGTTAAGAAGTACATGATTATTACTCTGGTTTGACAGATCTGAAGATTTTCCGGCAACACTTAGTAGATTTTCCATAGTGTTCATATATTTTGCTCTTGCTTTAGCATTCATACATTTTGTGCTTGCCTTTTTGCTGCTGTTAACATAAACTTCAGTCACAAACACTCAGAAAAAGCAGTGGATGGGCTTCCCCACTTGACATTTTGACGAAAACTCCACCCCCCCACCCCCCCCCTTTCAGTTACTCCATCATGGATATTTGCAACATTATTACAATGAGTACTAGAAACAGAAACGCTGAGAGTTTCACGTGTGAGCAAGCCGTACGAAGCAGGTCAGTTCACGTGTTGGATGCCAGGTTTCAAATAGCAAGTTAGAGAGTAGGGGACACTTATACAAAACAAAAATGTCAGCTGATTTTTTTTCTATTCTTGTTTGGAGTATATAAAGAAATAACTCACAATGTTATTTGAATGAATACTACATGATCAATTGTCTATCAGATCAATTACCAGCTAAGTAAAAACAATTTTATTTTTTCCTGAGAAAAATAAATGAGAATGTATCAAAGTAGAGAAAGTTTGGAGAAAGTAGAAAAACTTTAAAAAACCTTACCAAAATCTGGGTGTAATAACAAAGAATAAGGAAGGACACGATTATCTCTCTTGTGGACTTCTACAATAATGAGCACATTGTTCTAATAAAATATAAAGACATGACTATTTAATTACAACATGTTTAAAATATGCATATCTTTGTATTTGGTAACTGTGGGCTTTATTATTAGGTGGAAAAATGTGTGCTTTATAATAATCTTCACCATAGTGATTGGATCCTTTCAAGTGGCTGGCACATGTAAATGATTAATTTGATAACTGCCTTAATGTCGTTTCACTAGCCTAGGTTTTCTTTTTTTTTTTATTTTATTCTTTTGGATGTGTAGAAAGTTTTGTGTTTGGTTGGGTTTTTTTGGGGGGGAGTTGTTTTGTTTTTGTTTTTTAAATGACACAGTACCTTTCTACAGTATTTTTTTCCTCCTTGCTTTAAAAGTACATGGCTTCTTAAATTGTACCTAAGGGAACAGAGAGGTAGCTAGCCAAACCTTCTGAAGGGAGAGTACTAGTCAGGGGAATGAGGCTGAAGCAGATCTCTTCATCTAGCACCCACCCACCCATCAACCCCAAGGCTTGAAGGAAAATCACCAAGGAAATCTCATTCAGAAACTGCATGGCAGATCAGATCCTAAAATGTAAGTTATTATGTGCTAGCAGATACCAGGCAGATCAGTCACACCTCCTCTTATACCAGTTTTGAATCTGCTGGAAACAGACAACAAGGAGTACAAAGTCAATGTGCTCATTCTACAAGGTTTCTGCCTCAAAATATGTTTGCTCATGCACAACGTTTTGGTCAAGAGAATGTGTGCATAGATATGTTAAAGATCAGTCTCAAAAGACTAATAAAATGCACATCCGTCACATGGAGATACTGAGTGAATAAATGCAGTCATGTTTGCCAAGTGCTCCAAGAAGCTGGACCTGATATTTCTTCTCAAGGTTTGGTCCTGTTCCCCTGTACACTAGAGAAAGGCTTTGTGTCTTTGGAATAGACACAACTGCTTATTCCTTGGGAAAGGATGCCAGCCTGAGGGATTATTGATTTTTGTTCATCTTGTTGAAATCCTGTTGGATTTCATACAGGGGACATAGACAGGACACATTCAATGGTAGGATGGCATTACTTATTCTGGCTGTCCTCTCCTTCAGGAGTAGGTTGTAAAACTACCTTTCAGTGTTCTGAAGACAGCACTCCTAGGCTTCTCAAATGATCCCAGCACCTAAGACCTTTGGCATTTGCTCTTGAGGTATTTTTGGTCTCCAACAAGTGGAAGAAACTCCTTGTTTGCAGAATTAGCAAGAGTCTGCTCTCTGCTGAGGGTGTTCGCATGTGAAGGATTTGCTTGAAGCTGCTAGATAGGCTCACACTTTTGTTTAAAAAAACCCCACACAGTAAAAAGTTGATTTCACATCATTGGTAGGAAAAATAGCACTTTTTTCTTTAGAAGTGAACATTTTTCCTGTTGACATCTCAGTTTGAAAAGCACTTTTACTTTGACAAAGTGCTGCACAGATTCCTTAAAACAACCCAAATTATTTGTTTTATTTTTGAGATCTGTTTTCCATAACTATGATATCTGCCTTCATAGGTTTTATTAGGAAATGTGTTTTGGTTTAAGATTATGTGTATGAATATGAGCTCTTCTCAGACTATCTGCTAGCATTTAAATTTCTTACCATGTGTTAACCCTATAGAAAAGTTTTAGCACTGCAGAAATACAATAAGGACCTGAGAGGCTTGCTGGAGAGAAGTACCTTGTAGATAGGCCAATGCAGGAGAAATCCTATTACAGGAAACGCTCGAGTATTCTAGTGTCCTTCTTAACAATTAAAAAGGAAAATAAAGATACATTTTTTTTCTTTGTTAGAATGCTGATGTAGTTATTTGCTGCTTTTGGAGGGGGGGTGACAAAGAGTGGAGGATTAACCTATCATAGTAATGTAACATGATAATTAGCATTGACATAGACTCATTAAGGTCCACTAAGAATCACCCTTTAAAGATGTGTTAAGAATTAGCAGACAAAATAAAAGGCGTGTTTTTACAGGGAAGTTTCTTGATTCTGCCTTGCTCCATTTTATCAAGGGAGATTGTTAAATCTTGATTTCTGTAACTTGTGACTCTAATATTTCTAGTTTCATCTATGTCACAGCGTAGTTGGCGTGTATCTTGCTTGTCATCTTGGAAGGGCTCCTGTGCTGAAAAATAGATCCTGAGATGCACCACTGCCACCCCTTAGCTAGTTCACCAAGTTTGTTGTGGAGTTATGTGACCATTTGAAATCTATGGGGGATATGCAGTGTCACAGTGGGAAGAGAAGAAAAACTGCTGAACTGGGGCATAAAGCAAAGGAACCACAGCTCAGAGGTGTCACTGCAGCAATTTAGAAGAAAAAGCGTGATGTAGAACTGATCTGAGGTGAAATATTTTGATATTTAAAAGAGAAAAAACAGGGAGATTCCCATCTATATGATATTCCTGCAATTCTGGCCACAATTCATGGTGAGAAAATGACTGCCAAAGTATTGAGACTTCACCAGAGGAGGAAACAAAAGAAGAAAAAAAAAAGCTTATTTGACTTAGACTAAAATCAAATCTTCCTGGTCTCAGCAGCAGGTATACGGTCAGATCTTCTCAGTCCTGCTGAGCTGCAAATGAGGAACCGAAATAACAGGCAGGCATTGCAGAGGGCTCAGCTACCAGCAGCTTCTTTTTCTAACAAGTATGGTCACATTTACAGTAAGGGACCTAATGGGCTCAAATCGGCTGCCGAGACACAGGCATTTCGTGTCATTCAAGATGCCCTCAGGAATCTGAAGCTGCCACACACAGTTGGTTGATACAACCCAGCCTCGTATGCACTGGGGTGGTGACTGGGGTGTATGGAGACTCCTGGATCAAGCAGAGGCACTTTGAATGTATTGGACAACAACAGTGAAACAATTGAACTGAGGCTCCTTAAAAGAATTCATCTCAGCTGAATTCACTTATGGCCTGCATGCATTTATGAAATGATGCTTGAGGGTCTTCCTGTTTCCTATTTACTGCAGTTTATCTAGAAGAGCACTGTCATTTTCAGTTCAGAATTACCTTTTCAGCTTTGGTCATGAGACAAATCTATCACTTGGAAGCCCACCGGAAAAAACCAGCTTTTTGGGTATGACTAGGAAATAAATTAATGTTAACATTACAGATCTAAAGTAGCTTTTTGAAGAAGGTGAAGAAGAAACAGCAATTAATAAATTTCAACTCTGCAAAGACAACTGATACTCCCAAGACCAAGAGAAATTTAGCTGTCTTAGCTTTAATAGGACAGGTCATAAATAATCTCCAATTCTTTTTCCTCATATCTTTTGCCGAGGTGAAATCTTGCAAGAGAATCCTCAATTTTATTTTTTTTCCTGCAAACCACCAAAGAGAATGGATGAGCAAAAAAGTGCAACTGATGAGGAACTGAACTGGGCTCAGTTTCAGCTGGATGTGATTGAGAGACTGAAGTATCTTCTCATCAACATACATTGCCTCCAGTGCTTCCTGTCTGTCTCTCTAGACACCCTGAACTTCCATTTTATTAATGTTAAAGTGATTCATAAGTAGTTTTTTTTAAAAGTCTCGAGGACAAAAAGTCCCAAAAGAATATGTAATACTTTTTGCATATGACCTTCATTTATTCTAAGAACAGACTAAGTGTCAGTAAGAACAGTAATAAACTTGTACAATTTTTTTCAGTGGCAGAAAACACTTGGTAATGAATCTGTGCAGAGGGCTGTGAACTTTTGATCCCAATAAAATTAAGATATTTTCAACTTCCCTAGGAAATCCCCAAACAGCATTTTCTCAGCACTCCAGGAGATTCTATGTGTTTTACAGAAAAATGATTGGCCACATACTTTCCCTACTTTTGCTTTTATACAAAAGTCCTGCAAAGCTCAACACCATCTTAAAAGCTGAATTTGCTT
Source organism: Phalacrocorax aristotelis (assembly GCF_949628215.1). Classification (NCBI taxonomy): domain Eukaryota; kingdom Metazoa; phylum Chordata; class Aves; order Suliformes; family Phalacrocoracidae; genus Phalacrocorax; species Phalacrocorax aristotelis. The sequence continues at coordinate 21,151,599 of NC_134279.1, forward strand.
TGCAGATGCTGCATGTACTTTAAGATATGCCGTTGTTTACCGTGACGTGCTTGCAAACATAGTACCAACATATTTTGGTTACTAATAATTATATTTCCATATTCCTGAGACCATAATTCACTTTAAAACACTGCTTACTTAAAATATTTAATAAATTATTAAAATCCAATTTAGGATTTGCATTTTCTGTTCTGTCAATATTTTTATTAGAATTTGGATTAACTCCAGGAAAAATCCAAAAGCAGTCTCTACATAAATTACATAGCTTTGCTTTGTGATAATGTAAGAAAGTTTTCTGGGCAGTAAGCAACAACCCACAGACATTTATAGACAGGGAAAGTGGGCTTAAAGATTACTTAGTTAGGATCATGTATCTAAAGTGGGCCATATTGCGTGTAAAAGCAGAATGGCCTTTCCCTGCAACATCAGTAAGAAAGGGAGAGGGTGGGCCAGTACAGGTACAACCAAGAGGGGTTTTTAGGGTTTTTACAATCGTTCCCTTTGCTTTGAGAGGGTCCAGTTTTTCTCAGCTGTTTAAAAGAGGGATATGTACATTATATGCATTTGCATTCGGTGTTATGCCTCCCTCCATCAACCTCTTCATTTTGTCTGCCTTCCCTGTTGAATGCACAGGATAGGCAGCAACAGCCCTATGCCACTGCCATACAAGTGTGGGCCCATTTCTCCATCCACCCTGCTCAACAGATTGTTCAGGGCACCTATCGCAAAACCTCAGTACTATGCCTGAGTCAAGGGCAGACCCTGGCAACCCTTCATCAAAGCCAGGACATGACCCTGCTAATGATACCACTAAAGGTTAACTTAGCCTGTTTTATGTTATAATGCTTAACTTAGCTTGTTTTATGTTGTAATGATTTCTTTTTTTTTAACCTTAGCAATGCTATGTCATAATGAAATAGGATATCTGTCTTATAACAAAAAGCTCCAAATGAATGTCTCCCTTGTTAACGGTCTGTAAAGGACTATTTAGTGGTGCCAAGTTTAAGCCAAGCTAGGGGAAAGGTAATGCCAGCAGGGGGAGATCATGACCACCGACTCAAAGAGCACCCATTCAAGAAACCTGCGACTCAAAAGGTTAAGAAAATAATAGTCTCAAAAATCATAGTGGGCATGTGTAGTCATTTACATGGTAGGCGAAGAATTTTAACCAATCACTTAACAGATTGTCAGTGAAAATGTATTAGATGATTAATATCTTGTTTATAAATAACTGATAGTTTCTACCAACGGTGTGCAGGTTTGTACCTGGCACCCATATCTGCGCATTTACCATAATAAAGGAAAATACCTCAGCTCTGTGTGTAAATTGAGCAACGCACACCAGGTAACGGACCCCAAGCTTTTGGGACAGCACTGCCAAGTAAAAATGTCCGTGAAGAGGAGATATGTGAGACATATAGGTGGTAGCTGGCACAGAGCTATCCAGGTGGGCAGTTCCTGGAAGGAGAGAAGACACACAGAGGATATGTAACACAGAGGGATATGTATTGTCTTCTTTAGTATTATCCCAGGAATGCTGTGCACATGCAGGTAAACGGTGGAATTCAACATTTAGAAGTAGAGAGCTAGGCCATACAGACACCTGGCACTGAGGTCAGGTATAGAGAGCCCAGGTGTATGCAGTGCAACAACCTTTTTCTATTGCACAAAATCCCACCTGGGTGTGTTGGGAAAGCAAAGCCTATCAGTGCAAAATGGCATGAGCAAACTAAGCTGCAACCACACAGATGGAAGATCTTTGGCCCCAAATCACTGTGTTTGCTATTATATGCTTTAATTCAGACGTGCTTGGATGATTTTGACTTAACACCTTCTTTCAACTCTGAAGGCCAAGCCCATCAAATCCTTGACGTGAAGCAGTTTTGCATGTTTACCATGTGCCCCCACAACATTTCTGGCAGGAAATCAAGTGACATTTGGAACAGTCTCTGCTGAGTGGTCACTTATCACACAGTTGGGATTTAGTGTTTTAAATCCCAAACCAGTTGGAAGGCCACAGCTTTCCACCTGGCACTCTGACACAAATCAGATAGATACTGCTTTCAGTATGGGATTAACATTGTCTGACTTGTTATTGAATTTATCTTGTAAATGACTCTTGGAAACTGCAAGCAGCCCATTATGGAGAATGTATCTTTTTAACAAAGGTCATATTAGAAGATCCTACAATCCCATCAAATGTACAGTACATCAATATGCCCAGAGACTGGTGAGCAATGTTCTCCAATTAAGTGAAACAGTTTGACCTTCTGAACTACAAATAAGCTCCCAAAGCTGCTCAGAGAGATTGAGTTTCACTGCAATACAATGCCTCAGAACTCAGGCACACTTACAAAGTCAGTCCTGGAACAATCTAATAGACAGGGTGAAATTTTAAACACTTCTAACTTAGAAAAGCTCATCCTCAAATTTCTGCAGCGTTAGCAGATTTGCACCAGGTGGAACAGAGTGTACCACAAATAAATACAGGCTGGATATCATGTCTTTTGGTGGAGCTGCATTCACCTGAGATAAACCTCTGACTCATGCAAACACTGAGAAAAACAGGAACTTTTATGCCAGTACTGAGAAAAAGTAATGACCCGTAAGGCTTTTAGAACTTTTTTATTTCTTTTCCAGTTAAAATCCTTAAATGATTTACTGCATGTTTTTAGATATCAGATTCCTATGTACAGTCTCAGTGAGAAGTCCTGCTTTCAAAAGAGAGGGCTGAAGTCGATGGAAGTCAGCACAGTGGCAGATACAGTTACTTACGTTCTCCGAGGCTTTGCTTCCTTGTTTCAAAAGTGCTGTGCCAGTTCTCTGGGACAGATTACTTGTTTTGAATAGCATCAACATCTTGGATGCAGATACAGACACAGTTATGCCATTAACATCAGATTCTAGGGTTTTAAAGGCACTTCAAGTCCTGTTAGAGACAGGTTTTGGAAAATGAAAAAAAAAACTAAGGTACACACCTTAAGTAAGATATAGAGGGATGGGTGGTGCTACTTTATGTTGATCTAATTAGGGAAATATTTTGAAACATGCACTACTTGTACTTTTACAGGCACATTTGGTTAAAAAATCCTTGGCTTGCTGTTAAGGTCAATGAACAGAACAAATGATATATGTCAATAAAGGTATCTTGGAAAGCTGTAATATATGTGTGGGGAGGGGTGTGTTGTGTTTTGGGTTTGTTTTTTTTTAAGCACAAATATCTTCACCTATAAATGGCTAAGCAGCTCTGGCTGAACATGGAAGAAGTTTTGCTTGGAAAGAAAAATCCCAAGGGTTTCTAGCCTGATCTGGGGAACGTGTCAAAAAGTTCAAGCACTGAAAAAAATTCAGCTGCCTTTTTTTTTTTAAATGTTACTACACATTTCACAGGGGATTCTAACATAGCAACGTATCTTCAACAATGGGGATGCAAACCTCCTCTTCCTGTAAAATAGACATATGCATGTGCAGTAGAACACAGTGTCTAATTCTCAACAGCACTGCAACTTTCTACCACTGTTTTAAAGCTAGATATAAAGATAATCATGTAAAGAGCAGAAATTAATGAAACACAGCACACTGCAGGTAATTTACAGGCAGTCAGCTTGCTTCTCTGCTTTGCTTATAGCTCTGCTTTGCAGCTTGTGTGTTGACCCAAACACTCTGCTTTCATATTAAGGCTCCAACTTCTGTTATCCACATCAGAAATAACAGAACAAAGCACTTGAGAGCGAGAGGAATAGAGACGTGCAGGAAAACCCACTGAGGGCTGAGGAACATTTTCCTGTGGTCTTTCCTCCTTATGCCTTTTTTCCATTTGTGGAAGTTGCAGGGAAGTAGGGTCTGAAACAGGGGAGTAGCAGTACATGGGGATTAAACAGAGAAGAGCAAAGGTTCAAGATACATTCTGATCTGCTGATTATGTCCTTTGATTTACCTTTTTAAGGTGATTAGAGAAATGGGATATGTTGAAAATTGGACTGGTTGAGAGGGGGGAAAAAAAAGAAAGAAGAAAAAATTATTATTATAGCTGCCCTTTCAAACAGGGCAGTGCTGTCATAATCTGTCCATTAGATAAGAAGCCACCAGCTGAATAGCAAAACCAGTGACAATTTTCATAAGACCTTAAGATCTTACTGTTTTTTGCAGGATAGCAGGCATGATCCAGCAAACATAAGCAAAAATACTCTCCCTCATTCTGGAATACATATTACTAAATGTTTACTGAAGGATGTGCATTAATTAGTCTGAGAACAATCAAACCCATTTTGTTGTAATTTTTTCATGATTAATAATGTGGGAATAAAAAGGGAAGAAGAACTATAAAAAAGGAAAGTATTTACCTGGTACTCAAGTGCAATGGTTCTGCTTGTGGTTTCTTACAATATTCCCACTAGGTACAGGTCATCTAATTCAATCTCTGAAAAGTGCTAATAAGAAGGAAAGGATTATTCCTTTCATTACTCTTTTTTATTCTATTGAGGGAGAATGAAATAATGAAAGCTGATGTGAAATCACAGAATCAACAGAATGGTAGGGTTTAGAAGGGACCTCTGCAGATCATCTTGTCCAAGCCCCCTGCTTGAGCAGATACACCCAGAGCAGGGGGCATGCAAACACATCTAGGCAGGTTTTGAATGTCTCCAGGGAAGGAGACTCCACAGCCTTCCTGGGCAGCCTGTTCCACAGCTCTGTCACCTTCAAAGTAAGGAAGATTTTTCTCATATTGAGGTGAAACATCCTGTGTTCCAGCTTGTGCCTGTTGACCCTTGTCCTGTTATTGGGCACCACTGAAAAGAGTCTGTCCCCATTGTCCTGACACCTGCCCTTCAGATATTTGTAAGCATTGATAAGATCCCCCCTCAGTCTTCTCTTCTCCAGGCTGAACAAAGCCAGGTCTCACTACCTTTCCTCATAAGAGAGATGCTCCGGTCCCCTGGTCGTCTTGGTAGCTCTCTGCTGGACTCTCTGCAGAAGTTCCCTGTCTTTGTTGAACTGGGGAGCCCAGAACCGAATGCAGTACTCCAGGTGTGGCCTGGTGGGTCAGAGTAGAGCAGGAGGATAACTTCCCTTGACCTGCTGGCCTCACTCGTTTTAATGCATCCCAGGATACTGTTGGCCTTCTTGGCCACAAGAGCACATTGCTGACTCATGGTCAACTTGCTGTCCACCAGCACTCCCAGGTCCTTCTCAACAGAGCCACTTTCCAGTAGTTCAGCCCCCAGCCTGTCCTGGTGCATGGGGTTGTTCCTCCCCAGGTGCAGGACCTTGCACTTGCTCTTGTTGAATTTCATCAGGTTCCCCTTGGCCCAGCTCTTCATCCTGTCCAGGTCTTGTTGAATGGCAGCGCAGCCTTCTGATGTATCAGCCACTCCTCCAAGCTTGGTATCATCGGTGAACTTGCTGAGGTTACACTCGATCCCACCATCCAGGTCATTGACGAATATGTTGAACAGGACTGGACCCAGCACAGACCCCTGGGGAACACCACCAGTGACAGGCCTCCAACCAGACTCTCCCCCATTGATCACAACCCTCTGAGCTCTGTTGTTGAACCAGTTCTCAGTCCACCCCACTGTCCTCTCATCTAATCCACTTTCTTATTTTTTCCATGATAATTGCAACCGGAGGAATCAAATGAAAATCAGAGTACCAGTCAGAATTTATGCTGCATATCATGGACATGTCTTTATTTATCATAGCAGGTGATGGTGTGTGGTAGTTTTATTTGCTGTTGCTCATAATTTTAACCAAGCACTTCATTCTAGTACCAGGTAGACAGACAGTCTTGAGAGTTGGTGATGCTTTAATTAACAAACAATATTGTGTTCTAAGGTACAAGAAATGATGGTCCTTCCCAATCAGAACAAAAAACATTAGCAATGCCTAGGAATTCTTTAGTAGATACCACCCCTGCACTCTTTAAATAGTCTTCTGCATCTGAGTGGCCAGAGTAATTTATTTTTTTCAAAATCTAGTGATATCCAAAGGCAACAAATGGACCTAACATCCAGTCAAACTCTTCAGAACTAAAATCAATAGCCCATGAAGAGCTGCCTCCTAAACAGAAGGCACAAATAAGTACACCTTTTCCTCATTACATTGTAGGTTGTAATGTTTTCATTCACAATATTCTTACAGGAAGGAAAGCATATCACACCAGGAATAAATATGTCCTCTGCTGTTCTGTTGTCATGTCCCACCTGAAAAGGGGGCGGGGAGTGACCAACGTTCGTAAATCCCCTCAGTGTGGATTAAGGTGAAATATCACTCAAGGTCTGTACATAAACATCAGCTTTAATGGGAGGTTTCTATAGAACAAGTATTCTGTACATGCTGGCTCTCTCACAACTGTATCTACCTAAGATGTGTGGCTTTATGACAAATCAAGGTAGGCCTTGAATTACTTAACAACTTTGAGAGAAGAGAGGCAAGGGGAGAGAGATTACCAGTCCTGGATCCAGCTTTGGACTTGCCAATGGGAGTGTTTGGTTTAAACAGCCCCCAAGAACGAGCCAGAGCCCTTATTTATGGCCACCATCTGGGTACTTCTGGAACATTCCACTGCTTTGGCTTCTTGGGGTGATTTAGACATCAGTCAGCCAAAAGGAGTGACACTAGGCCCCTACCCATGACTTGCATTCTGTCTCTGCACACGCAGTTTTCTGAGTTCACAGTATAGCCACTTGGGGCTCATCCCTTACACCTGTCTGATGCTTACTTGATAGAGTGATTCTCTTGCAGTTAGCTCCAAGAAGAGCCTGAAAAAGTTTGCTTTGAGAAAGAGTAATCTGTTAGCCTGTTGGCAATACCAGTATGATGTTCTTTGCCTTTCCCATACTCCATGAGATTTCTTTTCACAAATAGTAGGCGTTCTTCCAGGCATTTGCTGAGCTCTCAGTGATGCAGGTATTGCCTTGACTTCTGGTACTTCAACCTGATAGTTCAGTTCTGTAGGTTCTACAAGAAAGGGGACAGGGGCTTGGAATTTTTTCCCACACTCCCCTCTTGAGTTCAAGAGAAAACCTCACTGTATTGTCCCACTCAGGATCTCAAAAGGTATTTGCACTTCCAAGACTGAAGTCCCTAGTTTTTCTTAATTTATAGCTGACATAGGGTGTCAGAGAGATGGAGATGTACATCACTGAATCAGAGCACTGCAGTCATGGGTAGATTACAAATAAAGAGCAAAGGATGAAATATTCTTTCTACCTCAGCCAGTCTACAGACTAATGCACTTTATTTCTTGAATAAAAAGCTGGTGGTGATTTTTTTGTTATTTCAGCATTCAGAATGAACTGTTGCCACACACTTCTTAGCCACCACTTTAAGGGTCTAAAATACGGCACGAGATGAAGGAGCGAGATTATAATATTAAGTGGTATAACATAATGAGAGAGCTGGTAGCTGCTCCTGAAAATGGACATGGTCCAGGTAACCAGGCCTTCAAGAGTAGAGTAAAAGACTGAACTTCTTGTAGGGAAAGAGGAAGATGAAACAGTCAGCCTGAATAGCAATAAACAGACTTGGTCTCATTTTCAAGGTCCTTCAAGGGACACTGTATGTCTTCCCACCATCCTTTGTGCAAAATCAAGACATTTCCTGCTTTCTCCCATATTCATGTGTATGTTGCTGCCCCTAATTTGCTGGAAAGACACTTCTGAATACCCTTATGCTATTGCCATGAACAGGAGCTTCAGCACTGGTGAGACACTCTCCAGGCACTGTCCTGTCCTGTATGGTCCTGTTGTTTTTATGGCCATCTTTAACTGTAATCTCTTGGTTATTGCTCATTCTGCAAACAAAGCAAACCAAATAAAGCCAGGTGGACCACAGTCACTCCCTCAGCCTCTGCTTATAGCATCCACAGCACCTCTTATGGAGCAACATCAGGGCCTTTCTGATAGTATCTCACTTCTGGAGGACGCTGCCTGCACTGATTTGTTAGGTAATAGTATGTGTTCTGTCAGACTCATCCTCTTGCAATCTTTTTAATGAAGAAGTTGACTTGACTTCCTTTTTAATGAGAAAGGGAGCAAGCACTCACCTCCACTCAGGATACCAATCATGCGTGGAAAGAGGGAGTCTGTCAACAGTCTTAGTAAGTAACATCTGTGGATGAATGAAGTTTGATATAGTTGTGGCAGATGCAACCCACCCTTATAGAAACCAACACTTTCTAACTGTCCAAGCAGAGCAGCTGCTGCTGCTTTTTGTGCCCTTACTTTCTCACCCTTGCTGACAGGCAGATGGAGCCCTCGGCCAATAGGAAACAGACATGACCATCTATGACCACAGGTCGTATTTGACTAGGGTACAAACGGAGACCTGCTGGGGAGCCTATTAAGTTGGTCCTCCTCAGAGCAGCAGGTCTGCAACTAGGGACTCTCCCCTTAGGTTGGGACACCGCCCAAGGTAACTCGTCAAGGTTGAGAGCCCTCATCTTCTTCGGTGAGTGACTGTGCATTTTAGATACTCATTCTAAAAATCTTAAAAGTCTTAAGTTGGCTGTGTAGTGATAGTTCCAGCCTGTCAACCTGAACATGTGATTAAGTAATTTTCATTGGACTGCTGAAATGACCTTTTTTGAAATAAATTTCACTGAAGTATAATATCTGATCAGTTCATATTGATAAACCTCCATGACATAATCCTTGGTCTTGGTGATTTCAATCAGCTACTGTAGGTTCTGCCATCTTCTGTGTCATGTCTTTCATGTAACCTACTTAGTGTGACCTCTATGGAACTCTTCCTGTGACTGGTTGAGTGAAGCCAGGCACCTCAACCAGACAGTAAATACAGTAAGCAACCTGACCCCTAAACCTGGGGCACTGCAACACACCTGTGTTTGCCTGTATGTCTCGGCCACATAGCACTTGAGAAGGTGATCCACTGACAGTGTGACTCAGGCACATCAGATACCACCACTGAAGCAGCAAAAGGTCCATATAAGAAAAAGTCCAGGCTTCAGTTCATGCCCATGGCTGGTAACCTAAGATGGTATTCCCAGACTAGGTTTGTACCATGCTTGCAATGGGAGAAAATACATTGTCTCAGAAGATGTTGTTAGAAAAACAACACTCTAACCATTTCCTTTTTCTTTACCTACATCTCAAGCTCTGAGCTTGAAGTTAAATGGAAAGTTTTCTTCCTGCTTAATAGGGGTTTGATGGCAAAGTTTCTGTCTGCCTTTTAATTACAGATTTCACAGTTGAAGTTGTAGATTGGTGCCCTCTGCTAGACATTCCAGTAACTGCTTTGAAGAGGCAGAAGCTTGCTTGACTGCATTACTTTGCTTTCTGAGCTTGCAAAGGAGGTCTTTCTCATCTTTGAAGTCAATCCTTTGCTGTAGTCATTAGGACTGGAGTTGAAGAGAAATGAAACTTTGCCTGAAGTGCAAGATGTTACACCATTTACACTGCTCCTTGCAGAATGGGCTGGGACCAGTCAGGAGGGTGTGGGGGACAGACTGTGAAGCATCACAGCTGGTGCCAAAGGTCTGTGTTTCATGCATGCAGACCTTAGGCTAATTTAAGGTATAGTCATATTATGAAAGCCCAGAGTGCCTTTCCTAGTTTTATCAGGAGAGGATCAACTCCAGGGCATCTTGCTTCAGTATTCAACACAATAAGCTTTAGGGCTGAAAAATGTTCTGCAATCCTGCTTTGAGTTTCTGTTTACTAAGGCCCTTTAATCCCTCTTGTGGAGTTCATTTGATTCCTGCTTGTCTCTGGTTAGCCTTATCACTGTCTACCCACTCACTCTCCAAAAGATCCAGAAAGCGATTTGCTCCAAATAATATACTGATTTAATATGTGACCCTTTCCTAGGTGGAGGCTAGCTGCTCTTTCCGTGTGTTCATCTCTGCAAGAATTAATCACATTTTCTTGATGCCAAATATGCAGGATTATACAAGCATATCTGAACTTCTGATATCTTGCCAAATCACCTTGCACTGGGTACCTGCCTATCCCTGGCACCTCTGCCTCCCCGCCAAAGGTAATTGGAGAAAACAAGAGAAAAAATTTCTTTCAGTTGACTGAAAGAAAGACCTAGATTTTATGTCACAGAATCACAGAATATCTCAAGTTGGAAAGGACCCATAAGGATCATTAAATCCAACTCCCTGCTCCTACTTGCATTTAGGACTACCTAAAACTAAACCATATGACTAAGAACATCATCCAAATGCTTCTTGAACTCTAACAGGCTTGGTACTGTAACTACTTCCCTGGGGACCCTGCTTCAGTGACCAACTACCCTCTCAATGAAGAACATTTTTCCTAATGTCCAATCTGAGCTTCCCCTGATGCAGCTTCATTCCATTTCCTCATGTCCTAGCACTGGTCACTAGAGAGAGGAGATCAGCACCTCCTATGCCGCAGCCCGCCTTGAGGAAGTTGTAGACTGTAATGAGGTCACCCCTCAGCCTTCTTTTCTCTCTCCATATAAGGACATCAGCTGTACTTAAGTCTGATTAAGGCATGGGCCTAAATTGACTTCCACCTGTCAAGAGAAGAAAAAAAATGATCAAACGAATCCCCGCATGATCATTACTGGAGTCTTACTGTAGTAATGAATGGAGCCAGCTCACTAGGCTGGATGGACTGATAATAGCCTGTGGAGCAGGTCAGCTAAGTATATATTTGGAAAGGACACTAAGAACTTGCAGATGTTATTCAGAAGTTGTGGCTGGCTGCTCACTGCTGGGCACAAGAAATACAATCTCACAAACTGCAGGAAACCTCTGCGTTTGCTGGGAGCACAGACACAACCCTAAGCCAGTATACCTTGTTTGTGGGGACTCCAGAGCTTCTGGGCTCTGCAGGAATGAAATTAGGGGATACACAGATTTTGAGAACCAAAAGGAACCTCCAGTCCATCCTTCTAGGTCACAAGTCTTAGCTTCTGGGTCTGGAACCAAGGTGTTGAGCTCTTATATGTTCGTATTACTTTTAACATAGTAAAGGCTGGAATCAGGGTTTCACCTGAGGGTCTCCCCTTGCCCCCATCTGACTGCCTTTGCCCTTGAAAGTGAAAAGAATTAATCTTTTCAAAGCTGAATAGAATTTAACCAGCAAAACATTCAGTCTCATACCAAAGAAACATTTAACAAACATGGTAACCTGCTGTGAACCTCCTTGTAACTACAGAGGTGCCTATTTTCAGCTTCAGCTGTGGTCCTGGGGAGTTCTGTGGGATATTTCCTTGTTTCTCCTTTATTCTAAAGCCATTTTGGGTTTTGAAATATGACAATAATTCAAATGAATAATAATGTCAGGTTATTACTCAGTTTCTTCCATTTAGTATTGAGTGATAATCTTTAAAATTAATGAGTTTTTGAAATTCAGTGCTGCCCAGCACTTTGGTTTAAAGAAATGGCTTTTACAATTTTTTCCCCTTTCCATTATTAGAATTCTTCCTGACAAGTGGAACTTGTTAACATAAATGTCTTGTTTCACTTTTACACTATGCTAAGCCATCTGACAGCACCATCAAAACCTGATATCTTCATGGTTAACAAAATGAGTTATCCAGCTGAGTAATTTTTATTTGTCTGTGCGTGGATTGACAGAGGCTTAACATTTTGCAATCCACACCGACCCAATGGTTCACATTTCTACATGAAGCTCAAGCCAGTGTGGAAATGGGGCTCCTGGTCAGAAGGCAGTCCTTTTATCTCTGAAGGCTATTCTGTGAATTTTCTCCCAGGAGCACCCACACTGGCTTGGCTAGGCATCAAACATGTTATGAATAAGCACAGAGTTGCTGCCTGTCTTGAGAAATGGAGACAGGTAGGTGAATTAAATTATTTGCATTTCTTGAACTGACTGGTGAATCTATCAGCTACTATTGGCTTCTGGTTTGGGTTTTGGTTTTGTTTTTGTCTGCCTTGCCAACATACTTGGTTGTGTACTTACTACTTCGTACTTGTTAGAGCTATTTGGTCAGCAGATTCAATCAACCTTTACTAAAGTAATGATGACTCCTCTCAGAGTAGCAACTGAAGGCCTGTCTTATTCAGGGGTTTTTCATTTCCAGGATCCACCCAGAAGAACTTTATACAGCTGTGAATTTAGCCTTAAAAGCCACTTTGAAGCAGAAATTTGTTCCTAAGTAAAAGTGCCACAGATGCAGCATAGGATTCAGAACTCCTCTACTGAGGGAAGGGACAGTTCAAGAAATCCAAATTCTGGGGAGCTGTGATACACCAGAGGCTGTCCTAAGGACATCCAAAGTGAAATATATGAACTGCTGAAAGCTCAAAGTTTATACTAACTATGCACAATGTGTCACAGAGACTAAAAAATTCACTTATTCCCAGGACTGCCAAGGACTATGCCTGTTACAGTGACAGTATTTGTTAGGTGTTCATTTATTTCCTTTCAGCTGACCCAATACTGAACACAATGCTTTGGTTTTAATTTTGACTGTATTATATTTCTACAACAAAATTAGTCAAAACCTTTAGAAGAGAATTGGTTTTCCTTTTTTTTTTTTAAAAAAAAGTTCATTAAAGTACACTTAAATTTCTCCAAATGTTTTTTAATTTTTCAGGAAAATCTTAACACTGAGATTTGATGAAAGCACTTTATTTAGTTGAAGTAGCTTAGAATCATAGAATCATAGAATCATTAAGGTTGGACATCACCACCATTGTGTTTTCAGAAGCAGTATTTTCGCGTATACTTACATTTCTCAAAAATCCTTTCTTAGGAATTCATGTGAATAACAATATTTCCAAGTTCCTCTGTTAAAAAATATTTCCAAAGGCAGATCAGAAAATATATGAACCCACATAAGGATGTGTAGCTATCCCACACCTTTTAAACATTGTAAAAGCTAGAATATGTGACAAGCAACATCTCTTCATTCTGTATCACCTCTACAAACTACTGTACTTTGCCTCTCTCTCCAGCTATCTGCTGAGAAGTCAGCAGACATGCTGTGTTTATATTGGTTTTAAGGCTTCTGGAAGTTGTACTAAGTTGAAAGAGCACGTAATTTCAGTTCGTCCTGCAGCACCATGTGCTGAGGTAATCAGGCTTGAAGGCAGTCTTAAAGTACTCAGGTCAATATGATTGACGTGAAAAAATTTAAAGTTTTGTAGTTTTCCTGCTCTGGGGTGGAAGAGTGGTTTTGGGGAGGTGTTCATTTAAAGGGATGCTTTATACAAAGACTCTGGAGTGCATTTTATTGAGGGCCTTTCCAAATGTGGTTGGATAAAAAATGAAAATGGAGAAGAGAAATAGGAAGAAAGGAAATCTCAGCAGCTGAATACACTGTCAGTTGTGGCATGTCATAATCCAAAACTCTTTCACTGAAGGCCCTTTCTGTAAAGAGAAGAGACTTTCCCTTCAATACAGTAGGTGGTAAGATGATGTGAGAAAGAGCTCAGATAACAGATTGATGCTCCTTGCACTTACACATGGACTCCACAAGTCTGTTTGCTTCAGTGGACCTACTACTATTTTTATAACTTGGCTTCCTGTGGAAGCAAAACCTAGGCACTGATGCTTGCGAGTGCCCCTTTCATAGTGATGTTTACTTGATTGGCTGATTTTAGCTAGATTTGCAAAAGGAGTTATGAACTTAATTTATTTAGGTTTTATGAAAGCAAAGAGCTAGTGCCCTGTATGTGTGCTGAGTAGGGGAAGACTGTGATGTGAGCTCACACTGTGATAAATGCACGAGATAAATGGATGTGGAGGTGAGTCCCTAGCTACATGCTAATACTGAAATACTTATTGATAATATATACATATTGTAACTCTGTATCAGACTGTTGGGATAGCAGTGAACTTGTGAGAAATAGCTGCATGAGAAAGAGACATAAGACACCTCCTCTGGGGCTTCCAATCCTTTGCCTAGGAGCTGCATTGAAGCTCCAGCTCTTGCCCTTGGTCATATCTGAGCTCTGCTGCATCTCTGCCCATGCCCAACCCTATCCCTTGCAGAAGGTGGCCTTACCTTGCTGATTTGACTTCTTGTCTTGATTTTAGTCTTCTCCTAGACATTTTAGACCTTCTCCTAGCTTCTATCTAGATTAGGGAGGACTGAACTTGGGTTTTCTCCACTTTTGGGAAATTCAGAAAACAGAATCACAGAATCACAGGTTGGATGGGACCTCAGGGATCATCTAGTCCAACCTTTCTAGGAAGAGTGCAGTCTAAACAAGGTGACCCAGCACCCTGTCCAGCCGAATATTAAAAGTGTCCAATGTGACAGAGTCAACCACTTCCCTGGGGAGATTATTCCAATGGGTGACTGTCCTCACTGTGAAAAATTTTCCCCTCGTGTCCAATCGGAATCTCCCCAAGAGCAACTTGTGTCCATTCCCCCTTGTCCTCTCCATGTGACTCTGTGTAAAAAGGGCGTCTCCATCTCCATATAACACAAGACTATTTTCTGACTTTTTAATGGAAAATCAAATGTAGACTCCCAGCACCAGGAGAGAGCAACTACCTGGTCAGAGATAAGTCCTTTTGAGTATTTGGCTCAAAATACACAGCTAGAAGTCATGTTAGAAAATGGACCGAACTTGAGCCTGTGGCTCCTATGTGCTAAGCTAGAGACTGGGTGACTTTTTTCTTAAGAGCCAGTGAGTAGTTCATAAGGGGCTCTCAGAATTCTCCACTAGCAGTAGTTTTCTGTGAGTGGGTATGACTGTTCACTAGATTTCTGCTCAGTTTTTGGCTAACACAGGTTATGCTAAGGCCTGATGCCATTAGGTCAAAGCAAGAGCACCAGATAGACAGGACAGGTGGCCAGAAAGAGCTAAAAGGCCATTATGCAGCCATTATCACCTGTAGATTGCTGTTTCTTGCAGTCATCGTCAGTGTATATTCATTGTCTGGCAGTTCCATCAGAACCTGCTGCCTCATGGAAATGACATAGTCCCAACTTCCAAGCTAGAATGTATCAGCTTACCCAGAAAGATTTGAAAGCAGATCCAACAGCAGCTGGACTGCTGAGACTTTTGTGCTTCCCAGTGGATGCCCACACTGTAATGGAGGAGGAAGGATGAGCACTCTTGGCATTGGCTAGGTAACCAATTTTGCTCATAATGCATGGGTTAAAGTTATGAGTTGTGAGTTATGAATTATAAAACATGTAAGTGAGAAACTTCACTACTGAAGTAATGAGTTAGTGAATTCACGTGATAGAGAAGTTTGTGCATAGGGGATTGAACCCTTGTTTGTCATGTTTTTTTTTTAACACTGAGTGAGCTCACAAAATAATATTTAATTTACAGAGTACATTGTCCTGTAAATTGGGGAGATCCAAATGGATCGTGACAGCAAGCAAAAACCAGTGCTATAGACTAGAGCTATAAGACATTGTCCCATTAAAGTGGCTGTCTTCTGGATAAATTCTAAAAGTGGCATCTTGGTGACTCTTATTTCCTAATGATCCTGTTACATGTCTTCCAAAGTCAGAGCCAGCATCCTGGCCAGGTTATAACTGAATGGTAATAGTCCTCTTACTTCAAATCTCTTCTAAAGTTGAGCATGCTTAATTCATAATGTGCTTTTAAGATATTTTCAGATGAAAAACTGTTATAAACCAATAAATACATGTTTTAAGGGCAAATTCCTAGGAGAAGTAAAAAAAAAGTCTTTTTGAGCCATAGTTTCTGCTTCTCTGACAATGTCAGAATGTGAAAACTTAAGTGGAATCAGAGATGAGTGATTATGCTGGAGGAAGGTACTGATAAGGATCAGCTTGGACAAGAATCATAAGTCATCCTGCAAATAAAGTAGAAGATGCTCAAAATGCTGCCCACTGGACAAAGATTATTTTCAGCATGCCTTTATCTGAGAACAAGATATTTGCCTTGCCGTTCTGTGTGCCATGGAATAACCAAGCATGATTATTAGGAAATTTTAGTATCCCTTAGCACCTGCTCCTCTATAATTCTGTTATTTTCCCCTATAATTCTGTTATTCTCCCCTATTCTGCCCACCATAGTTGAGGAACTGTAAGGCATGTTGTATCCTGACTGAACTTTCCAGTGGGATGACAGAAAGACAACTTATTAGCCCTTCAGAATAGCCAACAGAGCAGCTTCTCAAGTACCCACAAAGATGCATTTTTAACAAATTTCTAGAGACAGATTTGGGTGAAGTCAGGACAACTTTTGCTCTTGCTAAAAGGAGCTCAGCTTTTTAGTGCTCCTCAGCAGAACTGTCGTCTGCACATATAGGTTGGAAGTGATGAAAGCACAAATATGTGATCCTGTTGTCTGATGATAAAGTGCAGTGTTATACCATTAGCAAGTTTAGAAAATGGATGACTTGGTGACTGAGGATGCAGGAGTTCCTATCTTGCAACTGTTTTGTTGCATACTGCTCTAGAAATTAGCCTTGCATGGGTAAAGTACCTGCCACACTCTTACCTGCCTAACCTCTTAAGAATCTTTCTGCCATAGTCTGCTATCAGGATTACAAAATTTCCCTCATTTGCTGAGGTGGGGAGAGGCAAATTACATCTAAACTCTGTGAAGACACCATATTACCACTATATGTAACCTATCATATATATACATACCATATAGAATCATAGAATCATTTAGGATGGAAAAGACCCTTAAGATCACAGAGTCCAATGGTTAACCTAGTACTGTCAAGTCCACCACTAAACCATGTCCCTAAGCACCATGTCTATGCATCTTTTAAATACCTCCAGGGATGGCAACACAACTACTTCACTGGAGAGCCTGTTCCAATGCTTGACAACCCTTATGATGAAGAATTTTTTCCTAATAACCAATCTAAACCTCCCCTGAAGCAACTTGAGGCTGTTTCTTTTCATTCTGTCACTTATTACCTAGGAAAAGAAACAAACACCTAACTCAGTACAGACTCATTTCTGGTAGTTGTAGAGAGTGATAAAGTCTCCCCTCAGACTCCTCTTTTCCAGAGTAAACAATCCCAGTTCCCTCAGACTCTTCTCACAGGACTTGTTCTCTAGACCATTCACCAGCTTCATTGTTCTTCTCTGGACATGCTCCAGCACATCAATGTCTTTCTTGTAATGAGGGGCCCAAGACTGGACATGTTATTCAAGGTGCAACCTCATCAGTGCCAAGTACAAAGGGACAATCCTGCTGGCCACACTATTCCTGATACAAGCCAAGATGCTGTTGGCCTTCTTGGCCACCTGGGCACGCTGCTGGCTCATATTTAGCCAGCTGTCAACCAGCAGCCCCAGGTCCTTTTCTGCCAGGCAGATTTCCAGCCACTCTTCCCCAAACCTGTAGCATTCTATGCGTTGTTTTCACCCAAGTGCAGGACACAGCACATAGCCTTTTTGAACCCCATACAATTGGCCTCAGCCCCTTCATCCAGCCTTTCCAGATCCCTCCTGCCTTTCTACCCTCAAGCAGATCAACACTTCTGCCCAACTGGGTGTCACCTGCAAACTTACTGACGGTGCACTCGATCCTGTCATCCAGATCATTGATAAAGATATTAAACAGGACTGGCCCCAATACTGAGCCCTGGGGAACACTGCTTGTGACTGGCTGCCAACTAGATTTAGCTCCATTCACCACAACTGTTTGGGCCTGGCCATCTAGCCATTATTTTACGCAGTGAAGAGTACACAGCCAGTTTCTCCAGGAGAATGCAGTGGGAAACATAGCACCATATATATATATACACACACACCATAAATATACACCATAACCATGCTAGTAACATGTGCACACATCTTTCCCATCCAACCATCTTTTCTGCTGATGAGAAAGGTTACCCAGTTCTCAGGCTGTGCAGCTGAAGTTGTCCTGAATATACGTAACTGGATCTGACAGTTACAGTGTGAGAGTGCAGTGTTCTTAGGCCAGAGCAATGAGTTTCTAACTTGTAGTTCTCCTCCTCCCCTGGAAGCTTCAGAGTGTTCCTAAGGATGCTTCCAACATAGCATAAATGTTGGAGAGAACTCGTCCCTCTCTGTGCACACATCCATGTGCTGCATGTGTCCTTTCCTGCACAGGACACTCATTGCAGTAGGTGCCAGATAGTGTAAATGAGCATAGCTAGCCACTTGCCTGTGCAAAGATCTGGTAAACCCAAGGCCTTTCAAAACTCTAGATCTAAACAAGCTTTTGTCCACAAGTAGGCTACAGCTCTTTAGTGATGATTTGTACTACATTCAACCTTCTTTTCCTTTAATCAGTAACCATGCAACTATACAGGCTGACATACATGAAGAAACAAGGACCTCTCTGAGTAATGTCTGGATATTATGTTTACCTCCTCTACAGAGACACCAATTATTTTACTCTTCCCAGGCGTTGCTTTTGTCCCAAGGATTCCCCCAAGGGAGTTGGTCTATCTAAATCAGCCCTGGGATCGACTGCTAAGATGACTCGTTACTGAAGCAACCAGGCTTGGCTTAAGACATTGCATGTGTGATAGGCAGCATTTAAAATTGAACTACAACTCTTTTAGTTTCACCTCTTCATCTGTTAATCTTTGCTGTCCCTAGGAAATGCAGGTGCAAACTTTACCATCTGCATGTCTCTTTTCAAATGACTCTTTAGCTTTTCATTGTCAGCTGCATTTGGATTGGATGAAATTTTCATTTACTCAATAGTTCTTTTTTGCCTTAAGATCAAGCTGTGATAGGTCTCAATCATGAATTGGTTTTGTAATGATAAAAGACTATTAGAAATCCATTAATCTTACAAATATATTTATGTAGCCATATGTGTGTATTTAAATAATTCTCACTAAAAAGGTATTTAAATTCTTCTCACTAAGAAACCCATAGCTCAGCCCAGATAAACTGCAGTCTATTCTAGGAAAATCTTTCTGGGAGGTGGCTAGCATCCTTGATATCTTTTGATATCAGGCTGGCCATCACTGTAAAGGACAACAAAAAGGGTTTTTTAAAATATGTTAATAGCAAAAGGAGAATCAGAGACAACATTGGTCTGTTGCTTGGCGAGGTCAGTCAACTCACAGGTAGGGACATAGACAACGTGGAGACCCTCCAGTTGGGTGCACACAAATCTATAGGGCTAGATGCATTCTTTCCAGAGTACTGAAAGAGCTGGTTGATGTCATCACAGGACCTCTCTCCATTATTTTTCAGATGGTCTTGGGCATCTGGAGAGGGCCCGGTCGACTGGAAGTTGGCAAATGTTGTCCCGATTTTCAAGAGGGGTAAGAAGGAAGGCCATAGTAATTACAGGCCTGTCAGTCTCAGTTCTGTGCCTGGTAAAATTATGGAGAAGGCTATTCTGGAAGTTATTGTAAAACACTTGAGAGACAATGCATTTGTTGGTAATAGCCAGCATGAGTCCACAAGGGGAAAGTCCTGCTTAACCAACTTAATTTAACCTCTCTCTCTCATTATTTTCCTTGTCACTATATTATTACTATCATTATTATCATCACCATTATTACTATTACTATTTTATTTTAATTATTAAACTGTTCTTAACTCACATTTTTTTCTTTAGGTCTTCCAGTTCTTTCCCCCATCCCACTGGGGTGGGCAGAGTGAGCAAGTGGCTGTGTGTTGCTTAGTTGCAGACTGGGGCTAAACCACAACAGGAAATAAAATATTTTTGCCTTCCAGGCTGTCCTATTGCAGCAAAGACAAACAGGTTTTTCATATTTGGTTGAACAATCAGAGAAGAAAATGTGAAAGCAGCTGTGTATGTGTATATATGTATGCAAAATAAAGGCTAAAGTTTTTAAAAAAATAGGAGCCCAGGGAGATCTGGTTTATGTAAGTACCTCTTTAGCGGGTCTGATTTCAAGACAACAGAGCACAACAGCTCTCTCTGAATTCTACAGGAGCTTGGTGCATGGGAAGGACCCATGTTGGAGAAATTCATGGAGGACTGTCTCCCATGGGAGGGACTCCACGCTGGAGCAGGGGAAGAGTGTGAGGAGTGCTCCTCCTGAGGAGGAAGGAGCAGCAGAGTCGACATGTGATGAACTGACCACAACCCCCATTCCCTGTCCCCCTGTGCTGCTCGGGGTGCCAAGAGAAATTGGTGGTAGAGTTAATCACAGGAAGAAGGGGGTGGTGGGTGGAAGGTGTTTTAAGATTTAGTTTTAATTTTCTTATTACCTCACTCTGATTTGATTGGTAAAAACTTAAAATAATTTTCTGGAGTTAAGTCTGTTTTGCCTGTGATGGTAATTCGTGAATGATCTCTCCCTGTCCTTATCTTGACACATAAGCCTTTCATTATATTTTCTCTGCCCTGTCCAGGAAAGGAGGTGGTGTAATAGGGCAGCTTTGGTAGGCACCTGGCTTCCAGCTAGGGTCAACCCACCACACTTACTGTCACACATTTATAAAGATTTAGGAGCATAGTATCACAGCTCCACAGCATTGCAGCCACTGGATTGAGGGCAAAATTAGTGGGTAAAATAAAGTTACTTTTTTTTCCCATAATGCCACACATGACTACAGTGGGCTGAGACTTTAGAGGTACCTTTCCAGGAAGGATAGTGCCATGACTCTGTGTTCAAGCTTGAACATGTCCTGTAGAAAAGTCACTGATGGGTCAGCAGCTGTCTGCTATCAACCTCTCCAGTAGAAGCTGCTTAAAATCTGCAAAAGCAGCCATGAAATGGAGTGGATGCTAAGGAAAGTGTTGCAGCTGAGGGAAGAGTAGGTAACTGTAGCCTCAACATCCTGCTGAGTGTCTCCTTGAAACACTTAGCCCTACACTCAGCAGATTTTGTGGGCACATCTTATACCATACAGATTGCACCAAATCTTATTTTGGATAACAACTATCACACTGTTGACTTAATAGGTTCTAGCCCAAGTCAAAAAGGCTTTGGTATCATCACAACACAAAACCTGAATAGGGTCCAACTTATCCTAGTTCACCAGCCTTCTAAATGTACCACTTTCACAATGTGGTCAAGTGCAAACTCCCTTTGGCCCAGCTTTGCATGACGTGAAGGTGGCATGAGTTGGTGGTCATGATTTATAGACATACAGACATTTAAAGGTTGACCCTCTGTCAGGTTTACAGAGTACAGTATATTTTTGCATGCCTATAGCCAATCAACACATAGATTTTTTACATATGGCCCTCTGAATCTACCTGGGCATGGTCCCATTCCACACACATCTCATCTTCCAATTGTGTGTGTGGGGAAACTCCATCTTCTTAGAAGACAGAGAGGTAACTAAGGCACAGTCAACATGACTTCGCAAAGGGAAAGTCTTGTCTAACTAATTTGATATCCTTCTAAGATAAAGTCACCTTCATAGTAGATGAAGAAGGTGGTGGATGTAGGTTTTTGGATTTTAGTATGGGATACTGTCCCTCACAGTATCCTTCTGGACAAGTTCTCCAGCTGTAAGATGAGCAGGTATATGATGTACTGGGTGAAGAACTGACTGAAAGGCACGGCTCAAAGGGCTGTAGTGAATGGGGCTACATCTGGCTGGTGACCAGTCACTAGTGGTGTTCCTCAGGGGTCTATTCTGGGACCAGTTCTTTTCAAAATATTTATAAACAATCTAGAGGCAGGGCTTGAATGCTCCATTAGCAAGTTTACTGAGGATACCAGACTGGGAGGTGCTGTTGACACTCTTGAGGGATGAGAGGCCTTGCAGAGGGATCTAGATAGATTGGAGCATTGGACAGTTATCAATCAGCATGAAACTTAATGAGAACACTGCTCAATTCTGCACCTGGGTCAGGGTAACACTGGAGACAAGTGTAAATGGGGAGAAGAGTGGCTGGAGAGCAGCCCTGCAGAAAGGGCTCTGCGGGTACTGATTGACAGTAGGCTCAGTATGAGTCAGCAGTTTGCCCTGGCAGCCAAGAATATATGTATACATTTCAGCCACTGCAGAATTTGTTGAATCTGTCCTCCCCAAGATAGAAATATTTGATATTATTCCAATCTAGTTCTGAAAAAAAAAAAAGAAATGTGCATAAAAACTGGGTGCTCTGTAACTACAGCCTCCCTTAATTAAATGCTGAGCCCTGTTATCTTCCAGGGGCTGAGACAATAGGCAGGAATAAGTTGCCTTCATGACAAAGGGATGGCTACAGAATCTATTGGAGTGGTTATATCAGATTTGTGCATGTGGAGTATCTAGGAGCCATAAAATAATACTGGACCACCTCCCTGTGCTAGGTTGCAGGCTAAGAGGAATAGATCAGAGTGCCTCAGAACTTGCTCTCCATGGCCCAAGGTAGTGGCACACTTTGTTTTGTCCCTCCCAAATTTGGAAACCTACACTGAAGGTACAGCAACCATCAAGACCTGTCGTGCTTTTAGATGATCTAGAATGGCTTCCACCCTTTATGATTTTCAAGCCTTGGTGAGTCAAATCCATGAATACCCTGATCTACTCATCTACCTCTGTAGTTCTGCTCAGGGCAGGATAAGCAACTAGAGACATCCAGAAGTCCTTTCTCACCAGTACTTTTATGAATCTATGTTCTGGGCCAGGGACTGGGAAAGGGCTAGTGCCCTGCATTTCTCTGACTTCAAGCCTCAGAGGGAACATGTCAGCACTTGCAGAGTCCCAGCAAGGCCAACAACCCCAGGCATATCAGGACAAGTGCGCCTGAAGTTTATCAGGTGTACCTCCTGTCTGTTTAAGGAAAAGACAGATGAAAAAAGGTG
Source organism: Phalacrocorax aristotelis (assembly GCF_949628215.1). Lineage (NCBI taxonomy): Eukaryota > Metazoa > Chordata > Aves > Suliformes > Phalacrocoracidae > Phalacrocorax > Phalacrocorax aristotelis. The sequence continues at coordinate 21,174,227 of NC_134279.1, forward strand.
TGTTATGATTTTGAGGCTAGTGGAGGTCAACGCCTTGTCTTGGTGGACTTTGAAGCCTGTCAGGTTAGCAAACAGGCCTGCTATAATGAACCAGAGACGTGTCTGCTTCTCAGAGCAGGTGGTACTGTCTCCAGAGCAAAGGATATATGCAAAGTGAAGGGTCTAACACTGAGTCCTACAGCACAGTAACAATGCAGGCTGCATCAACATATAAAACCTCCAGCGGTATGCAAGGCAGTGAGAACAATCACAGCATTGGCACCAGACTCTGGAAACAGAAAGGTGCTAAATACTGGCCCATGGTCAAAACATGGTTGGTATCACAAGCAGCTTTGAATCAATCCAAATTAACATAAATCCACTCAGTTTTACTACAAAGGCTAAACAAGGCTTTTCAGCTGTGCTTTTTCAAGAGAGCTCTAAATATGAATTGAAAGCAGCGTGTTGGGTGGTCATTCCTGAAGACAGTATGAATTCAGAGTCCTCAGAAAAGAAATTTGGAAAGGGAAGGAAGCACAATGAACAGCTGCTGTTCAGTGACAGTTAAAGAATCTAGGGAAATTCTTACAATAAGGACTAGGAGAAAATATATTTCAAACTCCACAAAAATCTACACAGAAGCCAAAAAAAAAAGGAAATTAAGACAGAAATACAAGAAAGATGCAAAAAAAAAAAAAAAGGGACTGTGAGAGAGAAGGACAAACAGATAGTCTGACCTGAAAGTTCAGCCCCAAAATATTTCTAAAAATCAATAGAAAAGGAACACAACAGAAAAAAAAAAGGTAGAAATTGAGTCTCCAGAAACTCAATATGTCTAAAGATTTCCTGATATTTTTCCTTTTCATTTCTGAAGAATCTGCAGCAAAGTTATCAGAGTAAGTACTGAACTGATTACCTGGTGCTTCCACCAATACTTACAGTATCATGAAAATGTTTCCGTATACAGAAACCTGAAAACATTTCTAAATCTCTTCAATGTATAGGGATATTCCTGAGGTCTCCATCAAAAAATCTATGAAATGATATAGCAATGTAAACTCTTTTCTGTGGAGATGTACTTACTAAATATTATAACCTTTTGATGTGTAAACAATGTGAAAAGTAGAAAGGCAGAATAATTACTGTAGATTTATGGTCAATGGAGTTTTTTCCAATGGGTAGCTTTTCCCCTCTTTGGAAATATGGTTCCATTTAAACTTCTTCCAGAAGAAAACCTTGCTTCTTGATGTGAAAAAAATATTGATCTGGAATGTATTTTTCAAATTTTATGACACAAATATTTTGCAACAAAATAGAAGGTTTTCATTAGAACATGGTGATTTTTGTTTTGGCATTTGTGATTCTGTTGTTTTGGAACTTTTCTTCTGCAAAATTATGCTATATGTTGAAACTGCTACCCAATTTAGAAGGGTAAAAAATATTATAATATCACTTTTTGATAGTGGGAAGCCTATAGCTTTTTCATAGACTGCACTTGTTCCCTGTCAATGGTAGTGTGAAAGAAGGTATATCTTCTCAGCAACATCTGCTCTTGACAGATAGCAGCAGGGGAGACTTCTGCTATCCACAGATTTGTAGGTTTGCAGCATTGGCAAGGAACAATTAAAGAGCAGGAGGTTCGGGATATAAATGTTCTCCTCCTGTGCAGCCATATAATAGGGATTATAAACCACTGGTACACTTACACAGCAAGTCTTAATATGCAAGTGAGGAATTTGTTTGCCTAGATCTGAGTATTTCTTGTGCTGCCTATCGTAAAAAGTGATTATTTAAAAGGAACATGCAATATATTTAAGCTCTGGCTGACCCGCAGCATGACAGGTAGAGCAGATGCATGAAGACAGCTCCTCAAGTAACTGCTGGGGCAGTAGATACCTTTGTCCAGATTGCAGTCCTTGCCAAAAGGATTCTCAAGAAGTTATCACTCCACAAAGCCACCTATAGTACCCCTCCAAATTGGGATTAAGGCCCCTTAGGTCCATTATCACATAAAAACAAGGAGTAATATCACTCCTGGTCCCAAAACTTGTTGGTGATAAGTTAATCAACTTATTCCCATGGGTACAACTGCATAAAGTCTCTATATAACTGTATAACATAACTGTATAATAATGTATCTCTGTATAAGTGGATAATTTAACTGTGTAATATGTTTAGATAATAGAACTCTAATGTCTGTGTGCATGTATTCTCTTGAATGTACACTCTCTTGTGCATGTGAAGAGGAAATACAAAATATATTGATTATGCAGGCAAAAAAGAGCATGCTGCCTTACAGTAGGCAAATGGATCATTAATGGTTTAATTAAGCATGTGGACAGACATTAGTTTGGGATGGAAGGGTGGGGCAGAAAAGGACTATCAAACCTACCGTCTGATTATTTTCAGAAAGCAGATGTCCTGAGAGAAGTGAAGGAAGAGTGGAAACTTTACAGATCTCAAAGTATTCTTTTTTTTTTTTTTTTTTTTTTTTTTGGCAAGGAAAAACAAAATATATTGTTTGCCTGAGAATTGGTTCTATGGCCATTTAGCAGCATAGTGTCACACAGCAATGCTAGCGTGTTTTGGATCTGACCCAATGATAGGTAAATACAAATATATTTCCCTTTAGTTTGATTCACTTTTCCTTAGCATGTTTGTAGCTGCTAAGAATGTAAGACTGTCTGTCGCATGCTAGACCAATGGGACATGTCGTTCAGTAATGTATCCTGTACAGTGGTGAATAACGGTACTGCCACCTAACACTCTCCGTGCTCCAATCATTTGCACTTCAAGGGATGCCTAACACAGAAGTGGATTCTTATGTATTAGTAGGCAATTATAATGAACGTTTTTCTGCAAGAACGTATGAAATTTCCAAAAGCTTCAGCCCACATCAATTTTTAGCACTTAGGACAACCTCTACAAGGAATTCTACAGTTTAGTCACCTGAACCTTGGGAGCCACAGAGTTCTGGCAATTTTAAGCCTTGTTTCTACTAGCTTCATGCAGCATCTTCTCACTTCCATCGTGGAAGACTGTGGTCAGCCAGACCTTTTACAGACCACCTGTGATTTTATAGACCTCATTCATTTCTCCTCCTCAGTTGTCTTTTTTCCAGATTGAACACCTGTGCTCATATGGTCATCCCTTGTACACATATCCCACATGAGTACAACAAAACACAATTTGTTGCTCTTCTCTGAGCCTTTTCCAGTTCTGTTGTACCCTTTTCTGGTGGAAAAAAAAAATAAAAAAGGAGAAAGTGAAGAAAAGGGAATTAAGATGTTTATAGAGTCCTCTGTATTTTCTAAATAACTTCTTTGAGTTTAATATGACTTGCTTGAAAAGTAGCAAGAAAACACCAAGGCATCAAATTCCTTGGACTGTCAATTCTTTAGAAAAGACACTGGGTTTCTCTCATGGTGCTTATCACTCAAATTAGCCATGGTTTTCATAGAGTTACATGGGCTAGTTTGGGAGCTGCTAATGCAATGATCTACTTGAAATGACATTGTCTGATGCCCAGTTTCAGGTAGGAAAACATGCAGAAGGATACTGTAGACTGCCTGGGTATTTAACAGTTCCTCCTTATCTCCCCAAAGGTGGATGATATATGACCATAAAATTTATACCAATATCCTTTGCAGGGATTAATTCTGCTTTAATAAAACCAGAGAGAGAGTTTTCTAAATGATTTGGGGCAATGAGTATTGTCACTTACCAGTGGGACCTAGTCTCCTAAATTCCATCAATATTTTTCCATAATGCTTCCTAGTAATGTATTGAATAAAGCAGTGCCACACATTTCAAAGCACATTCCTATCTCACTGCCCACCCTTAGGGAACATCTCCAACCTGTCATTGACCATAGTGCCACAGATGAGGCAAACTGCATTTACCTCTTCTACACTACCTGCCCTGCACCTCCGGCCTATCCACACTTCCTTTCTTATTTCCACAGCAGAGTTTCCTTTCCACTGGCTCCTGCTGCTGGGAAAAGCTTGCTCTGTACAACACATTCTTAATCCTCTTGCACAAGATAATGGTAAGATCAAGAGAATGGACAACGTGATTCTGGTCCCTGAAGTGCCCATAGGAGGCTTTGGCTCACTTTCAAAACCTTCTCCTCTTTCCCCACTTTTCCCCTGCTGTTGGGAAGGTATTAATTAATGAATTAATTAATTAATAGGTAACGCATGCTGTCAGAATTGGGGACCCTCTTTCTCTTTCCAAAAACAAACATGCCTTCTGTGCTATAATTCAAGTTACAGAAACACCAGTGAGTTTGCATAGCAATTCACCTTCCAGATCCAGTTCCTAAATGCAGCATTGGATTCTTTATCCACGCTCCCTGAAGTGGGAGTCAAACAGTATACCATTCGGCTATTTTCAAACAAAAAGGAGAATAATAAAGAAAGATTTGAGCTTTCCTCCCCAAATGCTACACTGAAATCTAATGAGATGTAAAATAGTCTGTCATGTATTACAGAGATGAGACATTATCTGTGAGAACAAAAACAACGTCCAATGCACGTTGTTCCAGTAATTAAGATAAAAATTTTGTGAGAATTTTTTTCTCTTTTTTGGAATTCCTTTTAATAGAGGAGCCATGTTTTTAGCTGGGATAGAGTTAATTTTCTTCACTGCAGCTGGCATAGTGCTGTGCTTTAGAATTAGTATGAAAACAATGTTGATAACACACACATGTTTGGGCTGTTGCTGGGTAGTGCTTGTGCTAGTCAAGGACATTTCTAGCTTCCCATGCTCTGCCGGGTGCACAAGAAGCCGGGAGGGGAGGGGGCACAGCTGAGAGAGCGGATTCAAACTGGTCAAAGGGATATTCCATATCATGTAACGTCATGCCCAGTATGTTACCTGGGAGGAGCTGGCCGGGGGAGGGAGGCAGCAGTCGCGACTGGGTGACGGGCCCGGCAGCGTCGGTCAGCAGGTGGTGAGCAGTTGTATCGTTTGTGGTTTTGTTTCTTTCCTTTTGCCCTTTTCCTTTTTATTATATTATAATTATTGTTATTACTGTAATAATCAATATTATTATCATTATTATTTTATTTTAATTATGAAACTGTTCTTATCTCAACCCACAAGTTTGGGTTCTTTTTGCTTCTGCTCTTCTGATTCTCTCCCCCATCCCACAGGGGTGGGGGGAGTGAGCGAGGGGCTGCATAGCGTTTAGCTGCTGACTGGGGCTGAACCATGACAAGAGGGTAAATCTTCTTTCAGTTTGCATTTCCTAAGGCAGAACAAGTCTTATGAGGAACAGCTGAGGAAATTGGTGTTGTTCAGTCTGGAGACTAAACACAGTGCTGAGTCTGCAAAGTGCCTGAAAATTATTAATTAAACACATGAGAGATGTACATAGACGCATACAGGTATGGCCCCATTGGCACAGATTTTCCAAAAAGAAAGCATTTAGGGCTGATCTTACATATCTTAGTCAGGCTTCCAAATTATAGCACCGGCGTTTCAAGATATCTACCCATCCCTACAAGCTCTAAAGGTGCTTCCAAAGAGACCTGAGAGAGTTAAATACCCAGATTTTAGTTATTTGGCATGAAATGGTAAACTCCACAACTCTTTACTACATATTCTGACACACGAGGAAGGCTAAATCTCTGCTAAATCAACAGAACTTAAAAGCGAGCAACAGAATAAAAATCCTAACTATGGTCATTAATACTTAAAGGGTTTTGGTCTACATATAAAAAGTTCCATGCAAAAAGTTTGATTTCTCTTTGGACCTGTTCCCTACAAGTATTTGTATTAAAAGAGCTGCAGACTCTCTGTTTTCCAGCCCATGAACAGGTGGAAAAAATGAGAAAGAAGGACAATAACTGAAAAACTAAAGGGCAAATATTGATACTCAAGCAGAAGTTACACTGTGTTTTTTAAAATACATTTTAATTTTCTAAGTATTTATTTCATGAGCGTGTATTTTTAGCTAGTGAGGTTGCTCAGCCACTGAATGGAAAAAATACAGTTAATGAAAAAAAAGAATCAATTGTTAATTTTGGCCTGTAGAAAGGTATGCTTTAACAATATTGAAAAAAAAAAAACCAGTTAGACTGAGTAGTAATTTGAATCACTAGTATATTATCTATACTAATTAATCAAAAATAGTCATTGTGTCACTGTGTCAATAGACACTGTGTCTTTACATCATAGTTGTTTTACTTCTAAGGTCAACTGTTTCAAAATAACCTGACAAACTGCAGGGATGTAAGTGTGGGCTGAAGGAAGAGCTGAATGAAGCATGATGAAATAGCAAAAACAGTATACCCTGAAAGAGTTTAAATTAACATGGGTGGCCATGGCTGGAGAATTAGCCCTCATCTAGTCCATCATGACTGGCACTGTTTAATTTTCTGAAGTCTGATGATCTAAGATTTGGGGCAAACCTATATGTGAAAGAGAAAGCTCTTAGGGAGATGGCGAATAAGCAGATAGGTGAAGCATTGAAGGGGTTATTTCTGGAGTGGTAGCAACTATAAGGGGTGGAGGATTCCCTAAGTGCTGAAACATGTGGCAACAGTTTGTTGAAAAGAAGTAATTCAGGAAATTCCCTGAGTCAGCCCAAACTCAGCGTGGCATGACTTATCTTTAGAGTCAAGAACGGTGAGAAGCTGTAGAAAAAAGAAAGGGGCGGGGGGGAGGGCATCCCATCCTACAAATGGCATTATGCTTTTTAGAATTTAGACCCTACGTTATTTTCCTAGACTGTCAATGATTTCAAGTTCAGGAATAAAAATAACTAACAATGTCAGAAGTAAACAAGTAAAATAACAAAAAATAATTTAAAAAACAGCTGTTGAACCGCTCCCCAGACACCTCCTCTGTTCCCTCCCATGGATTCATATTTCAGCAAGACTGTTAGCTTTCAACTTGGTATGTGACTTGCAGCTGAGGCTCATAGAGTTGATACTGACAAATTCACTCTTCAAAGGCACCTCTCATACTTTGTGTTTTTACCACTGGTTAATTAGTAACATATTTAGAATATTACTTTCATACAATTAAGAGTTAAACAATTCTTAAAGAAAATTACTTGCTCCTGTTAAGAAGAAATGGTTTTGTGTTTTAAAAGTCTCTGAATCTTATTTTGAAGTAAGCAGTTCTGGAATCCCAGAAGAGTAACCAGAAGACTACACAAGCTGAGCAAAAAGTCCCCAGCTTTAGCCAACATAAAATGCACAGCGTGTTCCTGCTTAGACATCAAAGCTTTCAGTGCAAGGATCCTGTTTGCGTGCTGAGTTTGAAGTACACCATGACAGTGCATCTGCTCTGAGAAGGGATTGAGCGGGGTTCTAATTCCCTGCTCAGCATCTGGAGTGCTCCCCTAGAAAGCTCCCCTCTCTCTGAGTTAAAGACATTAAAAACATCCATCTTTCTCTTTCTTCCACTTAATTCCCTTCCCTTCCTTCCTTCCTTCCTGCTTTCTCTATTAGCATGAGATACTGGCTTCTGGCTGGATTGTAGAGCAGTTCTGGCTCTTTTCTCTGTTACAAACCATTACTAACATTTAAAAGCACTACTGAAAATATATCCATTGCTGAATTCTATCACTAAGCACTGCTTCCCTCCTCAAAACGCCCATGAGTAGTGACCTGAGAATGGGACACTCTGCTACTACTACCTTCACTTCTGCTGCCATATGCTCCTCTTTTTGCTGCCAAATACAGGGCTACTGCTGTCATGTGAAGCAGGCACACCATTTTTCAATCCCCAGGGGAGCCCTTCTGCTGGAAGAGATGGAGAAATTTCTCTGCGGCTGCAGCAAATTAATCCATTTTTAGAATTATTATTATTTTTTAAACATAATGCTCACCTCCTTCCTTATGAAAGCAAGAAAGATGCAAATTTCTAACCAAGCAGACAGTGCGAACTGGCAGTAAAATTCTTCCCTGCCAGGCTCACGCAGATCAGATATTTGTTTTACCATTCAGAGAACTCTCTTTTAACTCCAGAAGTATCAAAAAGACCTACAAATAAAAGACCTAATAATTTAATCACCTGAGGAAAATTGACAGGTCATAATCAAAGGAAACCCAGCACTATTGGAACATAAAATCTTCAAATACCATCTCAAAATTATCATATTGTTCTGCTCTGTATTTAGTCTGCAGTGTTTAAACGGGTTTCAACACTGATTATAAATCCTGTAACAGAATGAAACAAAAGACTTGTCTTTGTAGATGGTTTCTCTCAAAAAAAATGGTAACTTCTAGAAATCTTTGCATTTTAGGAAACCTAAGTATCTCTTGCTGTTAGTGGGTTGATCAGTGTTTGAACACACTGAATACAGACAAGGATGAAGCTCAGCTTTAAAAAGGTTTCCCAGAAGTGACATTCTCCTGGGATCTCTAGTACTTGTCATTCACCATCAAGCTTCCAGTGTCATCACATCGTCGTCTCAGGGATGTGTGGAATGTATCTTAGGAAGAGGCAGGAGGTAAGAGGATGAAGTCACCATTTCTGAGTGAGGAACGCCACTTCTGTAATACTATGCCAATATTTGAAGGTAAGATGATGATTAAAAAGCAGGAGTGAAGAGTGTCTTAGTGGCTTGGCAAAGCAGACAGAGCACGCATGGGAAAATTTATTTTAGGAAAATTGCGTTGTTTTTCTTCCCAGAACTGGCTTTTCTGAGTTGCATCTCAGAAAAGGCTAGTTCTTTAATAAAACGTTTTGGTTTTTTGTAGGGTGGGGTTTTTTTAATTTCTGAAAAAAATAAATTTTGAGCCAATTAGACACTTCCTGTGAGTATTTTTGGTCTGTCAATAACAGACATTTTAATCTTAAAAGTTTTGACTGATCCTCAGTTCACTTAAAGCAGATCACATGTGGTGCTGCAGATCTACCGGATATGGTATGGCCACAGAAAAACAAAGGTAGAATTGAGAGAGTGATTGTAGAGTACAAAAATGCAGGCAAGAGCTCACAGGAGCAGAAATAATGGTTTACTCTGTGGCACTGGGCCTTCACTGATCCACCTACCAAAAAATCATAAGTGATAGGAGAAAAGTGAAAGATAACCATCAAATTTTATGAGGCAAGTTTTACAGGGGGAGGTAATATCTTTTATTCGATTGCCTGGACGTGGAAAAAAAACAGATGAGCTGTCAGACATACATGGCCTTTTTATAAGCTCCAAGACAAGCAGCAAATTTCCAGGTGAAACACAGATTGACAGCAATTGCTCTGTATTTCATTTAATTATTTAAATATCCTTGGATAAAGGTAGTTGGTACCCAGAGGAGGGTGAGAAAAAACTATTTGGTTAATTGGTTGTTAGGTCCTAAGGAACAGTGCGCAAAACAGGTTTTTGATTACCTGGATATTTTAAGGTTTAGCCTGAGGGAACTGGAGGTTATGTTAGTTCTCAGGAAAACTTTTGAGTTTCTTTATCTGACCATTGTCAAGCTGATGGTGGTAAAAAGTTTTCCCAGCCCAGTGCGCTTTTGCAGGTCTTCAGAAAACTAAAGCCAGTGGTTTCAGATAGTCGTATCACTGTTGCTTCACAGGTATGCTGACAATCTGCTGCCTCATCTCTAGGAATAAGCTATCATTTTTAATATATGAAATCTTAAACACAGACCTCAGAATCAGCTAAAAATTTTCATCCTGAAACTGAGAAACAAAGCAAGAAGCTGCAGAGATGAAAGAGCAAGTCAGGTCCTGCAGCCGCAGAGATACCAAGCCGCTTTGCACTATTTTACCACAAGAAGAGTACCTTTAAGCAGGACAAAGTGCTTGATGTTATTTTTTTGTTGTGTCAGTCTTCTTCTTTTCTATTACTGCTTGTAAAACACTGCTGCTTGTGACTCAGATGTATATGGGACCACCACATTTTTCAGACTGCTTTCAGGTCTTGAAAGGCATCTTGTAATAGCATCTAGGCCAGTCTAGCTGGCATAATGCCTCCTCAGAAGACGACTTACAGTGTACGGAAGCAAGATGGAAGTAGAGAAGCATGCATGCATTCCTGGGGAAGCAATGAACCCCACTAGTTTTCACTGGGAGCTGTGCTCTAAAATCCTGTATGTACTTTATGAAACACACCCTTGAGTCTGCAGAAGTGCTTTGGGGAGGGACTGGAAAGAGGTAGCAATGTTGGCTGCACACCTCTGCAAGTAGCAAAGGGCAGCCAGCCTGAAAACGACAGAAGCTTAGAAGGGTGTTCTGCATCTGCTTTACAAACGATGGTACTTTCTGGAGTCCAAATTGCTTGTCTTGTTTTGTCAAAAACAGTGTTGTGAAGACGAATTAGAAGCTTTTGCACTTTGCATTTGTGCAGCAAGCAGAAAGCCAGCCTTTTTCCCTGACATATTTTAAAGTATCTTCTCCCTCGTCAAAACACACATCTGTTCCAGTCTCCAGTTTTCTTTTCTCAGTAAACCATGAAATTGCTTAAAGAAATAAACAGGAAAAAAAGGGGGGCAGGGCAGAGAGAGGAGATTTTGTTCGGTATAAGGCCATTCTTTTTCCAATTCCAGATTACCTGTAAGACAGCTTTGGTAGCTGATAAAAACTGATTTCAATACCCAGTGGGTCAGATTACAACAGATTTCTTGCTTGGATAAACTTGGAATCAAAACACTGCTCCCAATCTAGGGTGTGCGTAATTATGTAGCTAATGTGAAATGACAATTCATATTAACATTATACCTGGCAAAGGAAGCAGGGATTTTGGGGTTTCCTTCTTTTTTTTTTTTTTCCTATTGTGTAGGAAATTAAATTCCACCTGCTTGAATGTTTCTAATATTCACACCCAGAAAATTATTGCCCATCAGCATATCTCAAAGGCTAGAGCAGAGGCCACCTCTGTTCTGACATGTGTGTGGTACCAGAAAGGCTGATTTATGCACACCAGCTGCTTTTTCCAGAGAGGAAAGGACAGCCTTTGGAAACAGATGTTTCCCTAATCAAGATGCATAGCAAAGTCTTGGTATAAACAAGAAACAGGTTGTTGGACATCCTGCCTGTAATAAAACGTGAAGAGTAAAGTCCTCCAACAAGATACAGAATTGGTTAAAGGGACTTAATGATCATGCCTATGCCTTCCACTCTGTCAGCACCTGCTTGAACTGCTTGTGCAAATAGCAAGGTAGCAGCTTGAAAAAGCTTTTAGCATTTTCTTCAGACAGCAAGTGATAAGCATTTCTCATTGTAACAAAATGATTTCTCCCTGCCCTCTGGCAACACCACCCTTGTGACAGCTGCAGATCTGTGGTATCTAGTTCCAGGGCTGAGCTTGTTCAAAACAAGGCAGGGCCTGATCTCTTTGCCTTCCTGCCAGCACAGTCACCTTTCCAGATCAGCCTGGTAATGATCTAAAGCCTTGCTTTCCAAAACTGCAGACATAACTAGTCTCAGAAAATGCAATTCCAGGTATCCATGCAGGGATGCTGAGCTGTGCAGTGTGTAGTCAAGCTATGAAGCATGGTATGCTTCAGTCAGTCCAGTATTTCAGCAGCCAAAAGACAAGATGTGAGGAAGTCTCATGAGAGGGGCAAAACTTGTGGATACACAGAGTGAACAGGGAAGGGAAGGGAAGGGAAGGGAAGGGAAGGGAAGGGAAGGGAAGGGAAGGGAAGGGAAGGGAAGGGAAGGGAAGGGAAGGGAAGGGAAGGGAAGGGAAGGGAAGGGAAGGGAAGGGAAGGGAAGGGAAGGGAAGGGAAGGGAAGGGAAGGGAAGGGAAGGACTGTCCTCAACATCTTTACACAGAGCATGTGAGGCTTCAGTGGTGCAAAGGAAAAGGCCTGTGTCCCTCTGGAAAAGATGGAGGGTGCAGCTGTCTCTGCTGAGGCCTAATTATCATCCTGACTCTTGGCTTTTATCCTTCTCAAGTCCAGTATGCTACAATTGGAGGTTATTAGAGATAACATGGTGACAGGATAATTAATCCTACACTGGAACCAAGTGCCATTTTAAGCTGGGTCACCACCTAAGTGTTACTGGGATGGAGATGTGATGCTGACAGGAAGAATTTCCTGAAATCCCCCTCACCACGCAGAGTTCTGCCCAGTGCAAAGAGCTGGTAACAGAGAAGAAATGTCAAGTTGCTTTTGACATAGTTTTCCCTCTCTGCAGATACACTTGCCACTTACTAGAACTGATTTTTGCTGTTTTCTGAAAAAAAACCTTCAGTAACACTGAAGAGGGATAACTGCATTCAAACTTCAGGCATGAATGAATTTGATCATCCACTACAACTCTTCCTCTTTCTTCTATATCTCTAAACTATTCTCCATCACCCACTTATATCCAAAGTCTTAGAAACTACTAGGAGTAACTGGGAGGGAGCCAGAGAGATACCAAGGGCACTGTGGGTAGCACTTAATATCACATTGCTATGACAAGATGGGTATAAAGGAAGGCATTGTATGCCTCTACACAGCACAAACAACAGCATTTGCCAGTCTGATGTGGGTCAAAATTAATGTCAGAATTTTAATCTGGTGTTTGGTTAATAGTAAGCACAGTCATATGTATGAACATACTTTTTTTTTTTTTTAAGTTTGTAATAATGTGGGGAAAAAAGAGTCTCCTTCCTGTGTAAATCTTAGATTATATGGAAAATCCCAAAACCCCAAATACAAATGTTTCCCAAATTTTGACAGGTTTATAGTTAAAAAATTTTAACATGTTCCAGGTCACCTCCCTTAACCTACCCCCTCAGCAGTACCTGTGACTTGTGAAGGCAGACTAGCACCCAGTACAAACAGGGAGAAGAATGGAAAAGGAGGAGACTGGATTGGTCTCATCTTTTTCATCTCTTGTAGTGGCAATGCAGTGGCAGCCAGGCTCGCCTGAAGATGCAGAATCCCTCCTCTCCTAACCATCTTCAAATCTTCTGTCATTTGCTTTTCTGTTTGTTTTGATATAAACCTCTTTTCTGGCATGTTTTTTTCACAGCTGTATGCTTCTATCAATTATACCAGGCATGGGGACAGAATAATATCTAAAGCTGGTGTCAGGAGTTCACCAGCCCAACTTATCTCCCTTATTCATCTTCTAACAGGTTGCTGACAACAGTATTTTATCCCACTGAAGAAAGTGCTGCCGCTTTTCCTGTGTGGTGGCCTGTGGCTTGAGCCTTTGTTTGGAACACCATGTGTGCAGGAAGTACCATGTGTCAGCTCTCCTGTGATTTGCCACTCTAAAAATACCATTTCTGGAAGTCCCAGCTGACAATTTGACAAGATTATGAAGGTCTAGAAATAATTAGTCAGTGAGCCAAAGGATGTAGAAATTATATTTAATAATAATTTCATGCCCTTCTTTAGAGATTGCAATCATCAAAGACTCACCAAGTACTGAATATATCCTAATTAATCACATCTCATGCCCACTCACCTTCCCTCATGAGGTGAAAATTATTGTCACATCACAGAGAGGTGACCTGAGGTACTGAGAAGTGAAGGCTCATGTGGTCAGTGGAGGTGCCTAACAGATGGTGACAAGACTTTGCAAAAGTGCTGAGTGCCCCTTTTCTAAAAATCATGCCAAGGGAACAGCTTTAACAGGACAGTGCTCAACTGTGAACATACTCCAGGCAGTGGTAGCATTGTCCCGTCTCCTCCAAACAGCAGAATCTTTTCTTTGAAAAGCCTCATGATTGAAAGCACATAGCTAATTACATGAGAGTCCCAGCTCTCAGGCTGTTAACCAAATGTGGTATCTATTCCCTGCAGGTGCAGAGCAAAGCCTGAAAGCATTCAGTGAGTGAACCCTAAAGGCCATAAAATAAGTTTTCTTTAAAAATAGTAGTAAACTAGAGACTTCAAAAGTTAATAAAAGGATTTGATAATGTCTAGTCTGTGACTTTTTAAACTCTTTAATTGGAACTGGTTTAGATACTAGACTCAGTGTAGATTAGGGTCACTGATTTTCCACTGATGTGTTTCAAAGCTCTGGCTCTAATTTCTGCTAACAATTGTCAGCATCAACCATTTGCATATGCCCAAGTGACAGCAGTATCTAGGTACGCAGTTTAGACTTATGAAATGTTGGTTAGAACGAAGGCCTTGGCCTTTGAGGACTTCAAGTAAAATCTCATTTAAGATGTGTCTTTACATTTGATTGTGAGCAACTGCTTGAACCTGTCCTTTAAAAATTTTTACCAATATACGATTTCCAGCAATATTTGCATTGGCTTTTTTAAATGTTTAGCTCTACATACTCACCACTAAGAATTTCTTAAGAGTCCGGTAGAGAACGTCTGCATCTCATGGGATATGATGCCAGTGTGAGGCATTACTTGGATGAAAAATCAGGCCTGAAACCCTCCCTAGAAGAGGTGAGCAGGTGACTGGAGTCAGAAAGTAGGTGACCTCTTCCAGACCTGTGTTCCTGTGAAGATGCAGCATGCCATGATGAGGACGGCCAAAAAATATCCTCTGCTTCTCTCATCATAAGTTGCCAAATACAGTTTATACTGTTTTGTTATGCTTGTTTCCCTTTGCTTGACCATGGAATGAATTTCCTATTGAGTAGACAGGGAAGACTTTCAGATATTAAACCCAAGAATCTTGTCATTCAGGCCACAGGAAATCATTTTGCAATTCAGAAAGCATCTTATAATTCAGGCCACAGAGTCTCTGCCTCTTCTTGACACTTTTAATATTTACTCTCTGTGCTGAGACCAGATACTGTGTATGATACGTAAAGGGGCAAGGCAAGCCTGACAGCCTCTTGAAAAAAATTTTTTTTGCATCAAGAGCTTGTCTAAATGTGCCCCTCACCTGCATCTAGAAAGAGAACCTGGCATTTTTTCCCTTATTAAGAGTTATTGGTGGTTAGAAGATAAGACAAGGAATTGAGCCATTATCATATATTGCTGATAAATGTCTTCAAACAAAATTCCTCTGAAACCACACTAGCACAGAGACATGTGCTTTGTACTTTCTTAAATCAAACAAAGCACAGTTAGACAGATATCCACCGCACTGAGAAAATATATTAAACAGGAAAAAACTGATGTACTTTTATAGAGCAAGATGTCATATTTGTCCTGAAAAGCTTTTACAGTGAAATTTACTTGCAACTGAGTTTATCTTTGACAAGATAAAATATTTTTTCTTCCATTTGAGAAAATGTTATATTTTTTCTAAATCTAACATTTTTCTTTCTTTCTTTCACTTTAAATACTTTTTTCTTCTTGGAAAAATATTTAATTGAGTAAAAATACGCTGAAGGTTTTTTCAGAATTTTCACTGCAATTATAAACATTCCTCCCCCAAAAAACAGGTCAAACTCTTAAGATATTTTAAAGCCACCATGGAAGAACTTCAAAGCAAAGCAGGAGAAGACCTTCCATAAACTGTTGATATAACATCTCATGAGAGACGTACTCATCTTGATAAATAGATTAAGAGAAGTCTTCATTAAAACACACTCAGTAGCAATTGTTGTGATTCTCTACAATAATCTTTTGCACAACTGGATTGTGTTAAAACCTGAAATCATTCTACGCCACTAAGCAATCTGACCCTTCATCATTATATCTGAACTTTAAGAAGACAATTTGCTACAATTATTGCTACAGACCCTATTAAAAAAGTCTGTCCTCAGCTTTCTTACAAGGCCACTTTAAGAATTGAAAGGCAGCAATAAATGTCTCCCCGCAGCCTTCTCTTCTCCAGGCTGAACAACCCCAACTCTCTCAGCCTGTCTTCATAGGAGAGGTGTTCCAGCCCTTGGATCATTTTTGTGGCCCTCCTCTTGACCCGCTCCAACATGTCCATGTCCTTCCTGCACTGAGGGCTCCAGACACAGTACTCCAGGTGGGGTCTCACCAGAACAGAGCAGAGCAGAGCAGAGCAGAGCAGACTCACCTCCGTCGACCTGCTGGCCACGCTTCTTTTGATGCAGCCCAAGATATGTTGGCCTTCTGGGCTGCAAACACACACTGTTGGCTCATGTCCAGCTTTTCATCCACCAGTACCTCTAAGCCATCCTCTGCAGAGCTGCTCTCAATCCCTTCATCCCCCAGCCTATATTTATACCAGGGGTTGCCCCAGCCCAGGTGCAGGACCTTGCACTTGGCGTTGTTGAACCTCATGATGTTCACATGGGCCCACTTCTTGAGCTTGTCCAGGTCCTTCTGAATGGCATCCTGTCCCTCAGGTGTGTCAAGCACATCACTCAGCTTGGTGTCATATGCAAATTTGCTGAGGGTGCAGTTGATCCCACTGTCTATGTCACTGATCAAGACATTAAACAGTACTGGTCCCAGTACAGACCCCTGAGGGACACCACTCATCATTGGTCTCCATCTGGACATTGAGCCATTAACCACTACACTCTGGATGCAACCATGCAACCAGTTCCTTATCCACCAAACAGTCCACCTATCAAGTCCGTATCTCCCCAGTTTAGAGAGAAGGATGTTGTGGAGGACTGTGTCAAAGGCCTTACAGAAGTCCAAATAAATGACATCCATAGCTCTTCCCTTGTCCACTGATGCAGTCACCCCATCATGGAAGGCCACTAGGTTGGTCAGGCAAGACTGACGCCTGGTGAAGCCATGCCAGCTGCCTCGGATCACCTCCCTGTCCTCCATTTGCTTTAGCATAGCTTCTGTTCCATGATCTTCCCCAGCACAGAGGTGGGGCTGACAGGTCAGTAGTTCCCAGGGTCCTCCTTTCTACCCTCTTTAGAAAAGGGTGCAATGTTTCCTTTCTTCCAGTCACTGGGGACTTTAGCTGACTGCCATGACTGTTCAAATATCATGGAGAGTGGCTTGGCATCTGTCACGATCCACTGTTGGGTTGAACAATTTGGCAGAGGTTAAACCCCCTTGCTTTCCAACCGACCTCAGATAATTCTGGAAGGTTGGGGATGGCTGCACTTAAGTTCTGATTGACTCCAATGTTTTATCATGACTAGGTTCCTTTTACATTCTCGGAAACAGAATTAAGACTCAAAACGGAGTCAAGTGCCAAGTCACTTTATTTGTCCAACAATAAATATGTGAGAGAAAAGCAGAGAAAGAGAGGAAAAAAAAAGTGAGAAAGGGAAAAAAAGAGAGTTGCAATAGCTACCACCACAGATCTGTGGCGGTCCATGTGTTCAGTCAGTCCGTCTGTGCAGTCCGTCCACCCATCCTTCCTTCTGTCCGTCCGTCTGTCTGTGTGGTCTATCCGTCTGTCCATCCATCTGTTGGTCGGTTGGTGTGGTCCGTGTATCCAACATATCTGATTCTGGTGGTGGTGGAATGTTCCAGAATGCTCCTCGTGGTCTCTGTTCGTTTCCCCTTTTTATAGCGTTGTCCTCTTGCATTGTCAATGACTGTTTTCCATACCTACACCTCCCACTTGGCAGTGGGGCACATGCCCAGTACCGTCACTAGAGGGTGCTAGAAAGTTCTAGAGGGTCCGAGCCCCCCCATCAGTCGACCCTGGGCCCAGGCACATGTGCAGAGGGCACGTACTCTGAGACAACAGGACACACCGCAGGGCAGGACTCAAGGGGCTGGCCCGGCGACCAAACTGTCCTGCTCAGTTGCCATGGTGATTGAGCTTGGGTAGTGAAACTTGTCCTGCCAACAATGCTGAGACAAGTTTCTAGTCCCTTACAGCAACTAAATCAGCCAATTCCCTCAGGGCTCTGGCATGCATCTCATCAGGTCCCATAGACTTGTGTATGTCCAGGTTCCTCAGGTGGTCCAAACATGATCTTCCCTTACAGTGGGAGGGACTTTGCTCCCCCAGTCCCTGCCCTGATGTCCATCCACTTTAGAGGTGTGGGAAGAGAGGTTGCCAGTGAAGACTGAGACAAAAACATTGTTGAGTACCTCAGCTTTCTCCTTGTCTGCTGTTACTAATTTGTCAGTTGTGTTCATTGGGGGGGTAAACTTTCTTTGACCTTCCTTTTCTGGCTGACATACCTATAGAAGCCCTTCTTGTTATTCTTTGTGTCCCTTGCAAAGTTCAGCTCCAGCTGCTACTTGGCCTTCCTGAACCCATCCCTACACAACTGGGCAAGGTCCCTGTATTCTTCCCAGGATACTTGCCTCTGCTTCCAGTGCTTGTGTATTTCCTTCTTGCCTTTTAGTTTGACCGGCAGGTCTTGATTCATCCATGCTGGCCTCTTACCTTCTTTTCCTGATTTCTTACACCTGGGGTTCTGGAGCTCTTGTGCTCTATGGAAAGCATCCTTAAAGAGCTGCCAGATCTGTTCTGCTCCCTTGTCCTTGAGGGCAGTTTCCCAGGGGGTCCTATTGACTAACTCCTTGAACAGCTAGAAGTTTGCTTTCCTAAAATTCTGGGCCCCAACTTGACTCTTCTCCTGACCCATATCCCTCAGGACCGTAAACTCCACCAGTCCATGCCCTTCAAAATAATTGTTTCCACAGAATACTTTTGAATGATCATACTAAGAACATTTATATTCCCAACATTTGGGATGGATATTTTTTGATAACATGCCTTCATAATATATTATTTATTTTGCTCAAAATACGATCTCTAGAAAGAGAAATGATTGCAATTTGTTGGTATTCACAAGCACCCTGGTAACCCCAAACACATGTATTTGGCTGTAAGGGAAGGCAAAATATCCTATAAACACCTCAATTTCTCTTACAAGCTTCCAAGGAATCACAAGTGGCAAAAAGAAAAGAAAAGAAAAAAAACCCTCATAGATATTATGAAAAATGCTTTGGCTGCGTCCTTTTAGCCTTGGGTTTATGGAAAGTTATAACTCAAGATGTTTTTTTAAAGGGACATAAAAATTTAAAAAATATGAAGAATAAAGATTCAAGTATTTACAAAAAGATTTAAACCAATGTTCATGGCCTGACACAAAATGGAAGCCCTGGACATGTAAGGGACCTTTTCTACAGGGCAGCTGATACCTGTATATTATCAATATATTTTTTAGCAGGGCTGTGATTTCTCACAAATACAGCTGCTTTTACAGCACTGCAATGTCTATAAGAATTATGTTAAACTGAAAAAACCCTTGCTACTTCATAAAAATGAGACTTGACCAGTAGTTACTTTTACCTTCCTTCTCTCTATTCTTCTATTTCTTCTGTTTCTGTTAAGAGGCACCTAAAAACTCTTCAGTGATCATACACTGTTAAGCACCATTCAAATTTCCACAATGTCCACAAATTAACCCATTATTATGAATAATAATTTTAAACACTCATGATATCCACAAAAAGTAACTGCAGTTTTCAAATAAACCAAGCATGTTGCTCTCCAGTTTTATTTCACAATCATTATACAAGCTAACTTAACGAGGTAAATTCTTTAAGTCTTTGTTCTGATATTACCCAGTCAACAGGTATTGCATGAATCTTACCAATTCAGAAATAAGAAACTCAGTCTCTCAATTCCTCCATTTAAGTAACTTTGTGAATGACACTATTCAAAAGAAGTCAGCAGCTCCCTTCCTTTTCTTGTACAGCCCATTTAATTCCAAGGATGTTACAAAGGAAGAAAGCCTATATAGTGTTATGTATTTAAAAGTTATTTGTAATTGAAATTCATTACCCATTTGGAAAAAATGATCAAACATGTATTTCCCCTTGATATCATATAACCTACAAAAGCAAATTGTTTGTGGAAGATTTTTCCAACAGAAAAGAATAGTCTGGTTCATAAAATTTAAAACTGAGTTCAGTTGCTTGATCTTTTTATGAACTGCAGAAGCATTCATCATTCCAGTTTGTGCACATGCAACAATCAAAGGAAATAAATATATAGGCCTTGAAAAGCCAGAGAAATTAATGAGCCCTGTTGGGACTGACCCAATAGACTTAGCTTCTCATAAGTGTTTGTAGGTAAACTAGAATGTCAGCAACCTTAGGTTTGTTTTTGCTGAAAGCAGAATTATCAATAGTTCAGACCTTTTGCAAAATTAAGTATATACTCGCTACAAAAGGATGTATCTCTAGGATAAATTAGGTTCAGAAATATTTGTTTCCTTGTTTGCTCTGGTGTCTTTCTTACCATTTGAGTGCAAATAGAGAACACATTGGACAGCTATTCTGACCATCCTATGTCCATTAGATCAGAAATGAGAGCATCAAAGCAGGCTGGGATATTCAGTTGATAGCATTGTTCTGATGCTGCTTCTCATGAAACTGGTAAACCTCAATCCATTTTTCTCTGATGTAAACAAGGCTTAAGCGGGGGATAGTCATGGACTTTAGGCACTCAGAAACACTAGTCACTCCTGCAAGCTGTAAGCTTGTTCGAGAGTCTAGCAATTCTGCTCATTTCACTCCAGGCTAGTACATACTGAGGTCTGGCTCCAGGAAGTTCTAACCCTGAGAGAAGAGAGCCCCAAAACTGCCCCATAGGTAGATATCCCAGGAAATGGGGATAACTAAGGCTGTCATTTCTGTAACTGAAATGACTAGCACCATATGAAAGGTAGTCAACCCCCTGCTCAGGAGCGGTAATGAAACTATAAGTCAGGAGACACCTCAGGGGTGTCTCCTACTGTTTCAGAACAATGATAGAGAGTAGGAATCATTACAATATCAGTTGTTCCTGTTATTCAGTTTTGCCCACTTGGAACAGGGCTGCCTAAAGCAATAATATATGTGCTACAGCTACATGTGTCCCTTTTGGAGCTTATAGGCCCATCCTAGCGCAGCCTGCAGCTTCAACAGAAGGCATTTGCTGCAATTAGAGTTTAATCACATTGGAGAACAGCTGAGAATTTAATCTTCTTTTTTTCCTTAGGCCTATCAGTCTTGTTTCTTGAAGTAATTTAATTCCTCCCTCTCTCTTGAAGAATCCTAAATCTTCTTGGTGACAAGAGGAAGAACATGAAGAGGAAGAAATTAATGTTCAGCGGAAATTTAAATACAATGCTGATTGTTTGCTGGGAGCACTCCAGTGTACCTGCAGCAGAATACCTCAACCAGATGCAGAAGGCCTACTGTCCTTGTAGGAGGCTGCTAGCAGCTGTGAAGCAATAGTTTAAAATACTGAGATGATTCAGGACAAGCTTGTACTCTGAACCTGTTTCAGTATCTTAAAACTTACATACTTTCCAGCAGTATTACTTACCTTTAGGGGTTTTTAAGACTGTGGACCTTGGCAGACTGTCAAAGGTAGCTGGAATTTTTCTGGATTTTTCACAGTATTGAGGTTTATTCATTCAAATTAGCTTCTAAAGAATGGGAAGAGGGCTGCCAATGGCTATCGCTAGAAATGGGGCAGGAAAGGATAAGTAGTTCTGCCCTTTTTCTGCAAATACCTGACTTTTTGAAGCACTGCCAGCTATGATCACATGAATCCACTCAGAGCTGCAGCCACTGCATGTCTCAGCCACTAGATCACTGCTTCTTTTCTGGAGGCTAAAGGGCAGAGCATGGAGGCCAACATCACACAAAATCCCAGAGAGCAAGGAACAAGATGTTAGCATCTCCAAGTAACAGCAAGTAACGCAACCATAGGCAACATCATGACATGGTAAATCACATAACTGATATCCCAAATATATACCTATTCATACGCAAGAATCCCTATTTCTACTCATCCAATATGAAACACCATAGGTCACCAAGCTGGTTTCCTCATCACCACCAATACAAACAGAAAAGGTTCTCCCACAGAAAAGAATTGGACAAGTTACCATAAGTTACCACTCTATGTATGTAGCTAAGAACATGTGCCTGCACAGCCAAATGACACCCAAGCATTTCCTGGTAGTTATATTTCAATACAGCACTTTCTAATAATTCTTTGTATCGATCTCATCTGGTACTGCATATAAGTCTGATTATTGTATAATAGTCTGAGAGTGGAGGTAGCTTTTCCTGCACTTCTCTAGCCATTTCCCTACTGCATCATGTTATTATTCATTATGGACATTCATAGAAAGAGTCAATAGCTACCAGAATGAAGGACTCTCTTACCCTGTTTTTTCATTTATCCTTTTCTCCACCAAACAGGGTTTCTGTGACTCCACTTGTCAGTTTTCCCTGTTGCAACTTTGGAAGCAGTTGTCCAAACTCAACCAGATTTGATGAAGAATTAGAATAAAAAGTTTCTATAAATTCTGTGGAAAGCAGGCAGAGGAAAACATGTTAACCTTGAAGACAAGTAGTGTGAACTCAACTGTTTATCAGCAGCAGAAAACTCAGATAAGCTAGAGCAAGGACAAAAAGTGGCAGCAATGCAGCTCTTCAGTGGGCCTAGAACACCTGGAAATATTGTCTGCTTTTTCTCAGTTGAATATACTTGTAGTTTCACCTATGTAGTTACACTTGGGCAGGTGATTACATTCCTGCCCTGGAGGGGCTCATCAGGCATTTGTGCTGAGACAGTAAGCAGCCAGGAAGAAATTACTTCATGTCCTCTGTTTCTCGGGCTGTAGGCCAATGTCTATTAGAGGTGATTTTTAACCTTCATTTTTTCACCAGAGCACATTTGTTAGGATCATTCATCCAGTCCCTCCAGATACAGGACACCAGACAACTTGGAAGTCCACCAAACATCACCTTCAAAAGCCACAGCCATAGTATACCAGAGGAAAGAGTCACAAGGAACTGAGATATTGTCAGTGGCCTTGGGCCCTGCTCAAAAGGCATGGGGTTCCAACAAGTCCCAGAGTCTCAGGCAGTGGCCTGTCCTTCATACTACTGAAAAGGGCAAGAGGACCCTTTCTGACCCTAAATATAGTAATTATTTTATGTAGGACAGCAAAGAGCAAGCCTCTGGAAAGCCACGGGACAACTGGTATTCCCTAAGTACAGCAACTGACTCTTCTTTCTGTCACAGCCACAGTCAGACTACAGGGCTTCAGATGGAGGTAAAAGAATAAATGAACTCAGAAGTTAAACTCCTGTTCATAGGGAGCAAAATGTTCCTTCCTAGCTCCCATAGCTAATAAGTTTTGAAGACTGATATTAGTACAATATCCAGACCCTGCTCTGTATTCAAGCATTAGGCATAGGTTTGGACACACCACTATGACTGGTTCCCAAGGACTCATATCACAAACTGGTACCCCATTGCTAGTAATACGATCCTCTCAGATCAGTTTGGCACAAAAAACCACATTGAAATATTGGAATTTCTCACAGGACAGAAATTCTGAATTTCACTCAGCTCTAATGAATTATTAAATATTAAAAATCTATGAGCTGGAAGAGATCGATGCCTGTAACTAACATAAAAGGTGGTATGATTGTAGCTGACTGTTACTATGAATGGTAGCTGCTGTTTGTGACCCCTGTGCACACAAAATCACAGAATCACAGAATCACAGGTTGGACGGGACCTCAGGGATCATCTAGTGAACCTTTCTAGGAAGAGCACTGTCTAGGCAAGATGGCTCAGCACTCTGTCCAGATGACTCTTAAAGGTGTCCAATGTGGCTGGGTCAACCACTTCCCTGGGGAGATTATTCCAACGGGTGACTGTCCTCACTGTGAAAAATTTCCCTCTCGTGTCCAATCGGAATCTCCCCAAGAGCAACTTGTGGCCATTCCCCCTTGTCCTCTCCATGTGACTCATTGTAAGAAGGGAGTCTCCATCTTCTTTGTAGCTACCCCTTAAGTACTGGTACATGGTGATGAGATCCCCTCTGAGCCTCCTTTTCTCAAGGCTGAACAAACCCAGTTCTCCCAGCCTACCCTCGTATGGCAGCCTTCCCAGTCCTCTGATCATCTTGGTGGCCCTTCTGTGAACCCCTCCCAGCCTGTCCACAGCATTTTTGTATAGCAGGGACCAGACTGTTTTCGACACATTCCTCACGCGATCACGTGCACAAACAGTTTCTGCTATTCGTCAGCCAGCTCTAAGCACGCGCCTTATGCTACATTCTGATAGGCTGTTCTATTTGCGCTACCTCATTTGTTTTGGCTTACTGAATTCTTTCTTGGCATTCCCACGCTCCTGTCTCTGTTTTTTACTGCCATGTTGCTTCAGCTCAAGGACGTGTTAAACAGTGCTAATTTACTTGCAAATTCATCCCCTACAGCAGTAGTAGTAGTAGTAGTAGTAGTAGTAGTAGTAGTAGTAGTAGTAATAGTAAACAAAGCAATTGCTCACCAACTACCAACCGTTGCCCAGCCTATCCCTGAACAGCAATTGCTGCCTGCTGACCGACACACCTCAGCTTATATACTGAGCATGATGTCAGAATCACAGAATCAACAGAATGGTAGGGGATGGAAGGGACCTCTGGAGGTCATCTTGTCCAAGCCCCCTGCTTGAGCAGATACACTCAGAGCAGGGGGCATGCAAACACATCCAGGCGAGGTTTGAATGTCTCCAGGGAAGGAGACTCCACAGCCTTCCTGGGCAGCCTGTGCCACTGCTCTGTCACCCTCACAGAAAAGAAGATTTTTCTCATATTGAGGTGAAACTTCCTGTGTTCCAGCTTGTGCCCGTTGACCCTTGTCCTGTCATTGGGCACCACTGAAAAGAGTCTGACCCCATCCTCTTCACACCTGCCCTTCAGATATTTGTAAGCATTGATAAGATCCCCCCTCAGTCTTCTCTTCTCCAGGCTGAACAAAGCAGCTACCTTCCCTCATAAGAGAGATGCTCCAGTCCCCTGGTCGTCTTGGTAGCTCTCTGCTGGACTCTCTGCAGAAGTTCCCTGTCTTTGTTGAACTGGGGAGCCCAGAACCGAATGCAGTACTCCAGGTGTGGCCTGGTGGGTCAGAGTAGAGCAGGAGGATAACTTCCCTTGACCTGCTGGCCTCACTCGTTTTAATGCAGCCCAGGATACTGTTGGCCTTCTTGGCCACAAGAGCACATTGCTGACTCATGGTCAACTTCTTGTTCACCTGCACTTCCAGGTCCTTCTGAGCAGGGCTGCTTTCCAGCAGGTCAACTCCCAAAGTGTACTGGTGCATTGGGTTTTTCCTCCCAAGGTGCAGGACCTTACATTTGCTTTCATTCAGTTTCATGAGGTTCCCCTCGGCCCAGCTCTCCAGCCCATCCAGGTCTCATTGGATGGAAGCAAAGCCTTCTGACATATCAGCCACTCTCCTAGTTTTATATCGACAGCGAACTTGCTGAGATCATATGATATGGAATATCTCTTTGGCCAGGTTTGGTCAGCTCACCTGGCCACTCTTCCCCAGGCCTGTAGCATTGCATGCACTGTTGTGACCCAAGTGCAGGACCCAACACTTAAGCTTGTTCAATCTCATAAAACTGACCTCAGCCCATCAATCCAGCCTGTCCAGATCCCCCTGCAGAACCTTCCAACTCTCAAGCAGATCAACACTGCCACCCAACTTGGAGTCATCTGCAAACTTACTGAGGGTGCACTTGATCCCCTCATCCAGATCATTGATAAAGATATTAAACAAAACTGGCCCCAAAACTGATCGCTGCAGAGCACTGCTTGTGACCATCTGCCAGTTGGGTTTAGCTCTGTTCACCACAACTGTTTGGGCCTGGCCATCCAACCAATTTTTTACCAGCAAAGAGTACACCTTTCTAAGCCATGAACAGCCACTTTCTCCAGGAGGATGCTGAGGGAAATGATGTCAAAGGCTTTACTAAAATCCAGGTAGATAACATCCACAGCCTTTCCCTCATCCACTAAGTGGGTCACCTTGTCATAGAAGGAGATCAACTTAGTCAAGAAGAACCTGCCTTTCTTAAACCCCTGCTGACTGGGCCTGATCACCTGGTTGTCCTGTATGTGCCATGTGATGTCACTCAGGATGATCTGCTCCATGAATTTCCCTGACACTGAGGCCAGAATGACAGGCCTGTAGTTCCCCAAATCCTCCTGCCAGCCCTTCTTGTAGACAAGCATCACATTTGTTAATGTCCAGTCAACAGGGACCTCACCAGTTAGCTAGGACTCCTGACAAATTATTGAAAGTGTCTTGGTGAGCACTTCTACCAGCTCCCTCAGTACCCCTGGGTAGATTCCATTCAGTCCCATAGACCTGTGTACATCTAAGTGTTGTAGCAGGTCACTAAACATTTCCCCTTGGTATACAAGGGCTTCGTTCTGCTCCCTGTCTCTGTCTTTCAGAGGTCTGAATACTCTGAGAACATTTGGTCTTACCATTAAAGTCTGAGGCAAAGAATGCATTAAGTACCTCAGTCTTTTCCTCATCCTTTATCACTATAGTTCTCCCTCACATCCAATAAAGGATGGAGAATCTCCTTAGCCCTCCTTTTATTGGGAATGTATTTACAGAAACTTTTTTTATTGTCTTTTACCACAGTAGCCAAATCAAGCTCTAGCCGGGGCTTTGGCCCTTTGAATTTTCTCCCTGCATCAGTTCATGATATCGTTGTAGTTCTCCTGACCTCTGCCCCTCCTTCCAAAGCTCATAAACTCTTTTTTTTTTCCCCCTGAATTCCAGTAAAAGCTCTCTGTTCAGCCAGGCCAGTCTTCTTCCCCGCTGGATCATCTTTTGGCACATAGGGAAAGCCCGTTCCTGCACCTTTAGGATTTCATTCTTTAAGAATGTCCAGCCTTCCCAGACTCCTTTGTTTTTCAGGACTGCCTCACAAGGGACTCTGTCAACCAGGCCCCTAAACAAGCTGAAGACTGCCCTCCAGAAGTCCAAGGCAGCAGTTCTGCTAACCACCCTCCTTACTTCTCCAGTAATCAAAAACTCTATCATTTCATGATCACTACGCCTAAGGCAGCCTCCAACCATCACATCACTCACAAGTGCTTTGTTGATTGCAAACAACAGGTCTAGTGGTGTGCCTTCCCTAGTTAGCTCACTCACCAACTGGGCACCTTCCCTAGCTGGCTCACCCACCAGCTGTGTCAGGAAATTACCTTCCATGCATTCCAGGAACCTCCTAGACTGTTTCCTCTCTGCTGTATTGTATTTCTGGCAGACGTGTGGTAAGTTGAAGTCTCCCATGAGAACAAGGGCTAGTGATTGTGAGGCTTCTCCCAGTTGCTTGTAGGATAATTCATCTGCCTCTTCATCCTGGTTGGGAGGTCCATAACAGACTCCCACCACATCTGCCTTGACCTTCCCTACACATTCCTTACCCATTCTCTTCCCCCTACCCATAAACACTCAACCCTATCGTCACCATCATTAATCTAGACAACCCAAACACTCCCTAACCTACAGAAGTACCCCACAGCCTCTCCTGCCTTGCCTATCCCTTCTGAAGAGTTTATAACCGTCCATTGCAGCTCTCCAGTTGTGCAAGTCATCCCACCATTTTTCTGTGATTGCAACTATATCACAATTTTCCTGCTGCACAGTTGGTTTCCAGCTCTTTTATTTGTTGGATTTTGCATGCATTGGTGTAGATGCACTTCAGCTGGGCTGTTCTTCCTGCCAGCTTTTTTGGGGGAAAAACCCTAATTCCTATGTGACAATTCTCAGGTGTTTCTTGCATCTTTGCTGCTGCTGATGCATCTCCATCCCCTACTTCCATTGAGATGGCAGACCAAAGGACCTTAATAACACACTGTCTCTCAAATTAAGTCGGTTCTGTATTTCCCTTTACAGATGACTCTTTCTATCAGTGCATATTGAGTAAAATGAGGTCAGCATCTTATTCCTCAGAGCCACATACTATTAATTTTTAACCTTTCCTTACTGTGGCACTCATCTAAGATGTCAGAAACTCAAGCCATTTATCAGAGAGAAAAGCTACAAGTGCAGAACAATTTCAGTCGCCTTTAAAAGGTGCAAATCTCACAGCAAAGTGCAAATGCTAAAGACAAAACATTTCTCAGTCTATTACAGTTTAGGATATGTCAGAACATAAATATAATTCAGTCCTTTTAAGCTGTAAATTTTTCACTTTGCTGCAGTGTATGGAACAAGTCTCAGATCTAGTCTGTGAGAGCCAGAGGTAAACTATCCCTCAATACACCCCGATTTAAAATGTCTCATAACTCACTTTGCGAAGTGCAAGGTTCAAAGTGCCTTTAGTTTTAGTGTAAAAGGTAAAACTGGCAATTTAGAAATGAGGAACGGGGAAACCTATATGGATTAAATAGAGCCAGGACAATTTCAATGACATTGGTAATTATGACAATGACAGAAGGCTTTCATTTTTAGCAAGTTATGTGACCCCTTCACTAGCCATAGCAGTTCTGGCTTTTGTCCCTGACTTGTATAGAGTCCTGTCTCTGATAGCAGAATCATTGAAACACATAGCAGACCTAGTTCCCAGTCCTTCTCATTGCTAGGCACTGTGCCCCCCTGCCTTTCATGAGGCTGAGAAAACAAAACATTGACTGTTTCAGCTAATTTCCATATAGATCTTTTCTGAAGTACTACAAGGATCTTCACAGGAGCTTTAGTTCCACAGGTTAGGTTTTGTCTCCCATGACACCTCATAATCTAATCTCTCTTCCTCTCAACTCTGTATCTTATGATGAGATACATCATGGGAGGGTCTGGCCTACAAGAACAACTGTGCATAAGACTCCCGGTAACCCCCAGTGCCACTTCATAGCTGATGTCCCCTACTTCATTAATACAAAAATGCAGGCAATATTGATGGTCAGTTGATTTCTTAATCAGAAACAGAATCTTCTCCATTTCCTACAGAAAGCTAGACTCTTTTGTGAAATACAATTGAACAATTTTTTAATGGAAAAGTAGCCCTGATTGTAGAGATTTACAATGCAACCCAGGACAAACAGAAGGCTTAATCTAAGTTCCTCTCTTGTATCTCTACCCAACAGGTGGGAAGCTGTGTTTCCCTACATATCGATGTGGATTCTCTGCTGGAGTGGTATTTGGTCCAGGTCCTAGGGTGTATTTAGGATCTTGTGGTGAGAGACCTGTAACTTTTCTGAATCTCTCCCTTACATCAGTCCTCTCCCCAGATATAAAAGCCAGGGCAATATAGACCTAATATCTCAGTCCAACTGCTTGTCAATATAGCACAAAGTGGATTTTATTGGATGATTTAGAAAGCTCATTTACTTAGGCAATAAAGCAAGGGTGTGTAACAGATCCTTCCTTTTCCAGTGGAGACAAGATAATCTAATATATTTAGAATAGGAAAAGATTTAGACCAGATATTGCATTTCTCAGGGGACAAAAATACTTTCAAATTCCTTTCACCTCTCTCCCTCAATGGCTGTGATTTAACACCCATAACACAAGGGCATGTTTCTTACTGCTTCTCAGAGACTCCTCCTATCAAACCTAACTGAATCAAGAAGCCCAATTTTAACACAACCAGGAAGAGAACTCTCATCCTCTGTGTAAGCAGTGCGCACTGGGTCAAAGAGAACCATTCTGTGGAAAAAAATGTCCCTATCACTTTGCAAGTTTGAAAGCCACACAAAAGCTGCACAATTTCTAGTCTGCTGGTGAGACTATTTTCATTATAGGTCCCATGTTTTCGCTACAGATCTTAGTTCCAAAGCAACACCACCACATAAAATCATGAATTTGGGAAAAATATTGATCAGATTTTTATATAAACAAAACCAAATATCCCTTGCATATCTGCATATGCAGCAGCACTGCCAGTCCTGAACTAATGCCTGAAACCACAACCTATACCACAGGCCACAGTAGTTATTTGTAATTAAAGGGTGATATCGCTCTTCTCAGAGATGCAGAAGAAGGAGCTCAATTATTACACGAAGGCTAAATGAAAATTCATCAGGAAGTTCCAATATTTGGGGATCTGATATATTCTTCCTTGTTCCACCAGTGTAGGCTGTTCTACAGCAGGAGAAATGAGTCCTGGCAGAGAACCTAGGATGAGATCTAGAGATGGCACCTGAAATATCTTCCTTCACAGTGCTGCTGAGAGTCATCAGTGCCTCATTCAGATGCAATGCAAAAATCAAGTATTCCAAGGTGAATTCAATTTCAGCATGAAACTGTCTCCCACAGCTTACTAGAATCAACACCACTGTGTTTCAAAACTGTGCCAACAGAATCTTGCCTGGGCACTACAACCTGCTCTGCTCTACAACATGTGTATGTTATCCACACACATACATAGTCTTTGACCTCTGGACTTAATTTCCCAGTAGTGCTAGCCACAGTGTGCAATTTAGTCAGCATAGTTGCTGTCTGAAGGGCTAATTACATTCTTTTGCAAAGAATAAATAAGCAACTTGTTCCTTTTACCTACACATGCTGTACTGAAGGCTTTGAATATGGGATATATATTTTTAATAAAAAGACATAATAGTAAATTTGTGTGTGTCATGTGTGTCACTTTCTGGGTTCTCTGGCTAACATAGAAAGAGATGAACATCAAATCATTACCAATTACTGTAAACAGACTCTGCTCTATTGCTGTCAACATGAAACTTGTTACCTTCACTCCAGTGATGATGGTGGAGCCTTAAGAATTCACAGTAAGTAGCCATACTGCAAAATTATTTGCTCTGCCATAGTGTCATGGTTTTGGCCGTGACAGAGTTAATTCTCTTCGTTGTAACTGGTATAGTGCTGTATTGTGGATTTAGTATGAGAATAATGTTGATAACACACTGATGTTTTAGTTGTTGCTAAGTAGGGCTTACACTGGTCAAGGACTTTTTCAGTTTCCCATGCTCTGCTGGGTGCACAAGAAGCCGGAAGGGGAGAGGGAACCACCATGACAGCTGGTCCAAACTGGCCAAAGGGTTATTCCATACGATATGGCATCATGCTCAGTATATTAACTAGGGGTCTTGGCTGGGGTAAGAAGCAATTGCTGCTTGAGGACTGTCGGTGTCAGTTGGTGAGTGGTGAGTGGTTACATCAGTTGCTTTTTTTCCCCTGGGTTTCACATCTCTCTCTCGTTATTATCCTCTTCATTATATTATTATTATAATCATCATTATCATTATTATTATGAATATCATTATTATCATTACCATTGTTAGGATTTTATTTTAATTATTAAACTGTTCTTATCTCAGCCCACCCTTTTTTCCTACTTTTGCTCTTCCGATTCTCTCCCTCATCCTACTGGGGTGGGGGGGAGTGAGCGACCAGCTGCGTGGTGCTGTCTGGGGCAACACATAGCAAACTCAAGCTGAAGAGGCTTTCCATCTGTTTCCTCTATGTACAGCACCCTAACACTGCCTTTGCAGGAGTGTCCTGCTTGCCTTTGTTTTGGTCCTGAAGAAGCAGGAGAAAGGAAGGTTGTAGGAGAGGTATTTTGTTACAAGGCAGACCCAGTTCACTCTTTTTCTGTAGCTAAGAACTTGCTCTTTTGAGATGATTAAAAATTTGCCAATGTAAGCTTGCTAAATGAAAGGAACATACCTTTTGCTTTGAAACTGATTTAATCAGCCAGGAGTACCTGAGGATTTCATTAAGTCCTTCTCACTGTGTGTGAGCTGGAAGGAGGCTGTGACTCACACGTCCAAATTAAATAAATACATTGTCTTTTCAGAAGCCAAGTTAACACTATACAGATTTTTTCCCAAATCAAAACCACTATTGCCATTTGCTATCTTCACTCTTGATTGCTTGTAACTTTGCAAATGGAAGACTTCTCTACCAAAAGAGCTAGAAACACTCATGGCTTCTGAGACTAATTTCAGTATTGTCCCTTGTCACACACGGCCCTGCTTAAACCCAGCCCCTTCTCTGCATTGGCTAACCAGAGCATGCACCACCCTAACCACTGGGGTGGTAGTTTGGCTCCTAAGAAGATTAATTCTTTCCTCCAGAAGATTGCTCTTAATCATCTGTTTCAACCACGTTTACGGAAGTGCTTAACTCCCACTTTGACAAGTTAGTAGAACTCTCCAGCCTCCAGGAGGGCCGTGGTTGGTTTTAGCTGCTGAGCATGTCCAGAAGTTTTGTGACTGCCTGTCTTTTCATGGCATCTACTTTCCCAGAAAAACTTCCTACATCAGGCACCCAAAGTAAAGCTCTTCCTGTTTCATGGAAGCCTCAGCCTCTGGTTAGGTTTGGAGGTTTTACAAAAGAAGTTTTCCACAACTGTATTCCAGACCAATGCTGAACAGGCCTTTTAAAATAGATTTTGATCTGGACTCTGTGTTGAGGTCTGGTCATGCAGTAACAGATCTTAGGGGAACACAATACATTTTCCTACATTTGCTTCTCTGTTATTTCGTTTTTAAAGATGTGGTGGAATATCTTTGTGTAGTGAGAGAAGAAGAATTAGGAAATGAGTTGGGGCCTTGGATAACTTTATAAAGGAACTGACTGAATCTGCTACACAGACACACTGTGTGCTAGCTTCAGAAAATTAATTGGTCTTGGCTAACAATGAACAATGTGTTTTTCATATGAATCACCACTTGTTAGCACAATAGGGGATTTTTTAGGTTTTTAAATATTTTTAATATCTGTTAGCCATGGCTTAAAGTCATCATCAAAAGCAGTACAGTTTTTGCTTTTATTACCAGAAGCTGTCAACATACAGCTACAAAAGGCTTTGTGCTTTCAAGGCAGTGATGTGTAGTGGGAATACTTGTGTGCCATTTAATAATATTTTTGAAAATAAAGTAACAGCTTTACCTCTTCATTTCAGTTTTCTTTTATATGGTAATAAAATCACTTTGACCTTCAGGTTCATGCTTTGCTTGTGTACTTTAAAATCATTCAGAAGCTGTCAATGTGAAGCTTCTGTACCTTTCACAGGCTGAAAATTGGATAGAGGAAAACATCAAGGACATTTATAGATAACAATATGGAATTTGGAATCCTTTTCCTTTTAAGATTATTTGTAACTAGGAGGTGTGCTGTAAAGCCAGTTTTTAGAAAAAAAAAAAGGATAAAGTCTGGTGGAACAATACTAGCTAGCAGGCAGAAGTAATTTGCTAACAATAAGTGTGCTCTTTACTGTTCAAGGAAGTACATAATTTTTCATTTCCTTATAGAAAAAGAGAATGTGAACGAATCTCTAGCAGTTTCTTCAGGCATGTAAAGAAATTTTATTGACATCTGTGGAAGGGGAATGGGAAAAAAAGATGGGGAAGGGTAGAAGGAACAGTCAACTTGTCTTCATAAACCAGGTTAAGGTTGTTTAGAAACTAGGCAATATGTCTCTGTGGACCTAAGAAGGTAAGGTAGCAAAGGAGTGTTTCCTAACACTTTTGGGTGGATTGTGCAAGTATCATCCTGTTTTGTTTGAAGCAAAGCTTAAAATCTAGAGAGCACACAATGAGAATAAAGTGTTAAAATTAAAGAAATAAGTTTCTCAAAACCATACAGCACAAAAATGTTGAATTAATTGTCACAATGCCTTCTTTGCCTCAGTTTTTAAACACCAGGCCAGTTATCCCCAGGATATTCAACCCCATGAGATGGAAGACAGGGACAGATCACAGAACAAACGACACATAATCCAGGAAGAAGCAGTTTACAACCTGTTATGCCACCTGGACAATCACAAGTCTATCTGGACAGATGGGATCCACCTGCAGAGGGACCTGGACAGTCTGGATCAATGGGCCGAGGCCAGTTGTATGGGGTTTAACAAGGCTAAGTGTCGGGTCCTGCACTTGGGTCACAACAGCCCACTGCAATGATACAGGTTTGGGGAAAGAGTGGCTGGAAATCTTCTGGGTGGAGAAGGACCTGGGGCTGCTGGCTGACAGCTGGCTGAATATCAGCCAGCAGTGTGCCCAGGTGGCCAAGAAGGCCAACAGCATCCTGGCTTGTATCAAGAATAGCGTGGCCAGCAGGAGCAGGGCAGTGATCATACCCCTGTACTCAGCACTGGTGAGGCCACACCTTGAATACTCTGTTCAGTTTTGGGCCTCTCACTACAAGAAGGACATTGAGGTGCTGGAGCATGTCCAGAGAAGGGCAACGAAGCTGGTGAAGGGTCTGGAGAACATGTTCTGTGGGGAATGGTTGAGGGAACTGGGGTTGTTTAGCCTGGAGAAGAGGAGGCTGAGGGGAGACCTCATCACTCTCTACAACTAGCTGAAAGGAGGTGGCAGTGAGGTGGGTGTTGGTCTCTTCTCCCAAGTTACTAGCGATAGGATGAGAGGAAATGGCCTCAAGTTGCATCAGGGGAGGTTTAGGTTGGATATTAGGAAAAATGTCTTTACTGAAAGAGTTGTCAGGCATTGGAGCAGGCTGCCTAGAGTGGTGCTTCAGTCACCATCCCTAGAGGTACTTAAAAGACATGTGATAGAGCACTTAGGGACATGGTTTATTGATAAACTTGCCAGTGTTTGGTTAACAGTTGAACTTGAGGATATTGAGGGTCTTTTCCAACTTAAATGATTTTATACTTTTATCATTCTAAGTCTTCCATTACCAGAAGTGTTTGCAGTTATTAGCTCAGATGAGTCTTTGGCTTAAAAATATATCTTAGTCAAAGCAAAATGACTTTGCTTTCTCAGATGACTTTTTTAGTCTCCTTTTCCTTCCTAGAAAATGACTTGAAGGACCTCACGTGGCAGGTTTTTCTTCATTCTTTAATTCTTTATTTAATATATTTAGGAGTGGCTGTACAATAAATATAAACGCACATTTAATGGGGGGGGGGAAGCTTTCATAAGGCCCTCTTTTATCAGAGAATAAATCTTTACCATAAGCATCTGAGCAATTGTCTTGGGAATGATAAGGTGTTTTCCACTTGGGTATACATTTCAAACTGTAACTCACGTTTAAACCGATACTGTATTTTTTCCCATATATGTCATGACATTCATTTTCTGCTTGTATCTGATGGATGTCTGGTAACTATTTAGAAATCTCAAGTTCAACACTATCTTTATAGTATAGCAGTATTTTCCACCGACAAAATAATATGCGTGATTTCACTGTGTAATTCAGAGCACTGATACTGTTTCCATGTGTCCTGGATGCGTACATCATATTGCATGGATTTTCTTTTTAACCTGACACAGCAGGCAATATTATATAAACAGTCCCCAATTCTCAGTAGATTTTGCTATAAAAAGCATGCAGAGGAAAACTGCCTGCTGTTTCTTCTCCCCCCTGCCCCCCTTAAAATCAACCTTGCAACACACAGGGAACAGTTTTATTTTAAGGCAATGAAACAAAATGCAAAAGCAAGTGCAAGGTCCTGCACTTGGGGAGGAACAACCCCATGCACCAGTACACTTTGGGAGTTGACCTGCTGGAAAGCAGCCCTGCTCAGAAAAACCGGGGAGTTCTGGTGGACAGCAAGTTGACCATGAGTCAGCAATGTACCCTTGTGGCCAAGAAGGCCGCTGTTATCCTGGGGTGCAAAAAAAAGGAGTGTGTCCAGCAGGTCCAAGGGAGGTTATCCTCCCCCTCTACTCTGTCCTAGTGAGACCACATTTGGAGTACTGCATTCAGTTTTGGACCCCCAGTTTAAGAAGGACAGGGAACTGCTTGAAGAAGTCCAGTGGAGGGCTACCAAGATGATCAGCAGACAGGAACATCTCCCTTATGAGGAAAGGCTGACAGGCTTGGGTTTGTTCAGCCTGGAGAAGAGAAGACTGAGGGGGGATCTTATCAATGCTTACAAATATCTGAAGGGCAGGTGTCAGGAGGATGAGGTCAGACTCTTTTCAGTGGTGCCCAATGACAGGACAAGGGTCAATGGGCGCAAGCTGGAACACAGGAAGTTTCACCTCAATATGAGAAAAACCTTCTTTCCTGTGAGGGTGACAGAACAGTGGAACAGGTTGCCCAGGCAGATTATGGGGTCTCCTTCCCTGGAGACATTCAAAACCTACCTGGATGTGTTCCTGTGCCCCCTGCTCTGGTGTGCCTGGTCAAGCAGGGGGGTTGGACAAATAATCTGCAGAGGTCCCTTCCATCCCCTACCATTCTGTGATTCCATGATTCTGTCAAAACAGAAAGAATAATATGTTCCAGGGTTTGTAACCAATGCGTCAAGCCTTGTTTGGTGCCATAGCCCTTTCAGTCAAATTTTTGTTTTCTCCTAACGGCCTCTGATCTGTGAAAATGTTTAAAAGCTGATATAAAAAATAAAAAAATAATCCGCATTTCAGGTCTACCTGTTTGGTATGTAGTAGTGAATAAAAATTAAAACAACCATTGTACTTCAAAAAGGGCATAGCTGCTCACCGGTTTTGCACCTTGGTGATGAGGTGACAGACTGAAATATTTTGTTTCATAATGGATATATATTTCAGTGAAGAACTAAATCAAAAACACTTGGGGGAACATCTTCTCCATAAAATTGACACACTTCTCATCTTAGGGAAACTAAAACAACTGTTAAGAGGGTTGCATTTCATTCAAGAGATACAGTGCTCATTCACTTTCAGTAAGATATATGAATGCCCACTTTCTAGGGCAAACTGTAAATGTGTCACCTCAGGCTTTGAAAACATTGGTGAATTACACTAGCATGAAATATCTGCTTAAAAATATTTCTACATATATTCATCCCTCTCTTCCTGGGTTTTGTAGCTCTGCCACTATAAATTGTCTGACTGTCTGTCCTGCATATGAAGTACAGATTTCTGGAAGTAAGACCTCTTCCTTAAGTAACGACAGAGACGAACATGAACACAGATGCTGAGCTGATGTATAGGAGCACAGTTTTACTTCCTTGAAAGACAAAATTGGGCTTAATGCTTTTCTCCCTGTATTCTCATCTGATCTCCAAAAGCAGATTGGTTTCTAAGTAATGGTATAACAAGCATCAGGCATCACCCAGGGGCAATCCTTTTACTTGGAGCTTACCTAACCTGAATTTCTTGCTATCTCTGGTGTCTGTCTTTTTTTGAGGTCTTCTGTTGACTAGCAAATTGTGGAGTATTCTCCCTGGACTTCAAAAATGCATTTGAAGCCAGGCGAGAAAATGATACAGTGAACAGACTCAAATGACAGACAATAACACTAGTTTTATTTCACTTACATTTTTTTGAAGGGCCTTTCAAATTACTGGACATATTCTTCCAGGATGAAGAGCTCCATTGTACATCAGTCTTAGCAAGAAACTGGGAACATTAAGAATCCCCTTAAGTAGTGAAACACCTCTTAAAGCCTGTCCCTGTTGGTCCTTTCACATGTTTTTCTGAATTTCTGCAATGAGTATGTCATGCAAAGGTAGTTAGAATGATGCTTGTGATAAAATCCAAGCATCATTAATTTTTAGTATCTCTGCGGGACAGTGGTTTTTTTGTTTGCACCATTAAAAACAACATTGGGGGAATAATGAGAATAGATTAAATTATTAATGGTGTTTTTATTAGGAAATGACAGATTGAGTTTAGTCATTGTGAATTGTACTCTGTATATTTTTATTAAAAAAAAAAACAACAGTTTAGCTATTTCCTTCATTATCCACACTCAAAGTATACTTCTCCTATATCACCAGAGTGGGTTAATACATGGATTCCAACATTCTTGGGTCAGCAGTTCCTGGGTAACAGAGATGGTAAAACTTGCCATCTTTTATACCCACTTCTCTACCTCAAGTGCGTTGGCTGGCACAAATCACCATGGAGGTCTTTCCGAAAACATACCTACGTATTGTAAAATATAGACAGAAGATAAGATCAACAGTTTATCAGAGAAACAGAAAGCACTCCCACAAATCAACAGAGAGAAAAGAACCATTATATTAACTTCAACCATATGTTCATTTATCCAACAACCTGCCTCTGAAAGTGGTCAGCAGCAAATGTTTAGGGAATATCTATAATAAATGCAGTAAGTGTACAGTAACTTTTTCTCCAGGTCCTACCTTTCTGGGGTTTCCCAGTCTGCTGTCCAGAATATTGAATATTGAATATTGACCAGCTCTCTTGGACCTCCCTGTCTTCTAGAGCCCTAGACCATGGCATTCCTTCAAGCAGGTCTTTCAGGAGGCCAAAGTTGGCCCTCTTGAAGTCCAAGGTTGTAACCCGACTCGTAGCCCTGCTTCTACCACAGAGGATCCTAAACTCGACCATCTGATGGTCACTGCAGCCAAGGCTGCCCACAGCTCTCACATCCTCAACCACTCCTTCCTTGTTTGTTAGGATAAGGTTGAGCAGCACATCTCGCCTCCTTGGCTCTTCCACCACTTGCATCAAAGA
The DNA here is from genome assembly GCF_949628215.1 of Phalacrocorax aristotelis. Lineage (NCBI taxonomy): Eukaryota > Metazoa > Chordata > Aves > Suliformes > Phalacrocoracidae > Phalacrocorax > Phalacrocorax aristotelis. The sequence continues at coordinate 21,212,108 of NC_134279.1, forward strand.
ATTGTCCTTGATGCTCTGCAGGAACCTTCTGGATAGTACATGGCTCGCCGTATTGCTTTTCCAGCAAATATCAGGGTGGTTGAAGTCCCCCATGAGGACCAGGGCTTGCGATTGTGAGGCTACTTCCAGCTGTCTGTAGAAAGCTTCATCAACTTTCTCTTCTTGATCAGGTGGCCTGTAGCAAACACCCACAACAGTGTCGCCCATATTTGGCTGTCCTTAATTTTTACCCACAAGCTCTCAACTTGTTCGTCTTCCACTCCTAGGCAGAGCTTGATGCATTCCAGTTGCTCCTTCATGTAAAGAGCAACTCCCCCACCTCGCCTTGCTGGCCTCTCTCCTGAAAACCTGTAGCCATCCTTGACCTCCTTCCAGTCATGCAAGCTATCTCACCATGCCTCTGTGATTGCAATCAGATCATGGCCCTGCAACCACACACAGACCTCTAGTTCCTCCTGTTTATTCCCCATGCTGTGTGTGTTGGTGTACAGGCATTTCAGAAAGGTACTTGAGCATACAGATTTCCCTGGAGGGGTGCACAAAGATCAACTACAGCCATGCACACCCTTGAGGTGGTTGGTCTCCTGGTTGTCTTCTTGTGAGGCAGCTAAGGCACCTTTGTCACTGCTCTGGTTGGCCTGTCTTATTCCCCCATTGTGTGTGATGGCATTGGCATTGCCAGTTTGTCCCCCTCCCCCCCAGGTTCTTCAGTTTAAAGCTCTCCTCACCAATTTGCCAGCCTGCTGCCAAAGATTCCCTTGCCCCTTCCCGCCAGGTGGAGTCCATCCCTCCCTGGCAGCCTATGGTTTTTGAAGAACGTCCCATTGTTGTAAAAGCCAAAACCCTCCTGTCGTCACCAGCCACATAACTAGGAGTTGATTTGCATTATTTACCTATTTCTAGGTGCACATTTTTCTCCAGCAGGTAATATGGAGGAGAAGATAACTTGGGCTCCAGTATTTTTCTCTTGCTTTCCCAGAGCTTTATAGTCTTCCTTAGTTCTGCCCAGACTCTGGCTTGCAGCATCATTTGTACCTACATGGAAGAGTAGCAGAAGATAGTAATCAGTACTTTTGACAAGTTGCAGCACCCTCTCAGCGATGTCTCGGAAGAAAGCAAACGTCTCGTGACTCCCCGTCAGGTCAGCAAATGTGTGCCTCAGTGCCTTTTAACAGAGAGTCACCCTCTACGAGCACTCATCTCTTCCTTTTACGATATTCAGTCTGTGCTGCTGGTACAGTTGCACCTTGTGGACCTTGCTCGTGGGTGTCTGCAGCTGGTAAAGCTACAAATCTGTTGGTGGTGAGACTGGAAGTTGGGGGCTGAAGTGGAGCCCTGCTTTTGAGGGTCACCAGGGTCCAAGGTGCCTCCTCCTTCTTAATGGTGTCTGCCACAGGACTGTGGTTCTGAAACTGCCTATCTATCTTCACCTCAGTTCTACTAATACTACTCAGCCTCTGTCTTCTGCAATTCAGCCACCTGGTGCAACAGGTCATCGCCTGTGCACACCTTGTACAGGTACCTATCTTCTCACCAGGTGAATGGTCAGGGCACATGTTGCAACGTACCATTTGTACTGAAGCCTCCTTCCTTACCAGCTCTGTCTGGGTGGATGCATTAGACCTCTCTGGGGCTTTTGCCATGATAACACTGGTATTAGCTCTGCAGCGAGTGCTCACCATCCTTGCAGAGACCTAGAAAGCTTCCTGGGCTGTGGGCCTACAAGCAGGATGCAGCACCCTCCCTGGGTGAACTGCCACGCCATGCCCTGGTCGCCACAGTCGTGGTTGCTCGTGCTCCCTAGGGGCCGTTTAAATCTCCTGCGGTTGCTTGTGGCAACACCCAGGCCACGTCAGCATCACTCACGAGAGCTGCCGGGACCTGGTGGGTGCTCTGCACTTCCTCAGGCTTCCCTGGCTCCGGGAATCTCCTGTCTGCCCCAGTCTAGCGCCCAGCCACAGAACTTACCGTTGCCGCTGCTGTGTTCATCACCAACTGATAACTGATCACAATGTAGAAGGATGTCAGAAAACCTGTGGATTTATTTGTTTTGCTTACTCTGCTGCAAAAGAGACGAATTAAAGACAGAACTGTTCACATATTCCAACAGCTACAGAAAAATAATACGGGAATACATTTAAGCACTGTGTAATAAATCCTCATAAAATCAAATATGAGACACTCACTGAGAGGAGTTGACTAATACAGAACTAATCTCTCTTCAAACATGAAAATACTGAACTCATGAACAACCTTGGTAGTAGTGCTCTCCACAGGGATACCACTCAACGAGTCAATATTTGAGTTTATGTAAACAGCTAGAGCTCTGGTTTGGCACTACTCTGTCCTCTCCAAAATCCTAAATTTTGTTCTCAGAAAAAGCTTTACAACAATCTAATGACTTAGAATTTCACTGACTGCCTCAGATAATTTAGCAAGATGAAGGCACTTCTATTTATCTTCTCATCTGTTGTAACTGCCAAAACACCAGGGAGACACATATAAAGTGTTCACAGCCTTAGCATAGAAGATGAGAATTGCTACAGAGAAAGTCAGGAAACATTATCACCAGTGTGTACCATGACCAAATAATACTTAAGAGGGAACACATTTCTACTTCACTAATTCCTATTACAAATTTAATAAAAATGAACACTTCATCAAACTGTCTCTGCAATACTATAAAACTGATATCCACAATCCAGCCTCTACAGCTGAATTAATGCAACAACAAACCTATAAATTACTGAACACAGAAAACCTGCAAGCTAACACAATTTCTTCCACAACACTAGCAAACATCTTTGCACCCCAAAAGCTGAAATGTATAGCTGAACCTTTCAGTATTGTAACTATCTTGAGGAAATCCCTCCTGACATCCATCTCACTATGCTAAAGTTGACCAAAAACCTATAAAGAATACTGCTTCTGAGAAACAGAATGAATCTTTGAAGGATTGCCATGATAACCAGGTATTACAAGGCAAAAAGAAATCAGCTACCATTGCATGGCACAAGCCTTAATTTGCCTATATTGGAATATTCAAAGTCATTAAACAATCACAATGTGTTAAAAGAAGTTCATAGCTTGAAAGAAATGTTTTCAGAACTCTTCCTGCTGACTTTGAAATATCCCTAACCTCACAAAATTCATCACCAGAGGAAATATTGTCACAGAACAAGAATGGCTAAACCAGAACATGTCAAAGCAACAAAAGCAAAGAATGGCAGAGCAGCTCCACTGCCACTAAAATCAACACCCTATCCCAGTGGAGCAATCAAAATCCCTGGAGCTGGACATGCTTATCCTAAAGCATTCTTTCAGTGACCAAATACCCTTTTGGAAACTATATGAGCAAAGATAGCCAACCACTAGCTAGCAATGAGTTCCCCCAAATGATCTATAAAGGAACTTTGCCTTTAACCTCCCAGTCCTTAGCTTCAAGGGAGGCATAAAAATGATTTCATTCTCTAGCTGGAAATAAAAATCCATAGCTACTTAATGCTAAAATTCAAACAGTGAACGGACTCATGGGTTTTGTAACTTATTATATTTTTCCTGCTACTCTCTTATACATGGTGCCTACCACCTCTTCCCGTTTTAAGATATATTCCAGTTCAGCAGGCACAACTATCCTAGTGTCTCCAGCAGTCTAATATATTCATATAGTTACATAATAACAAGATCTGATCTTTTTAGCCTGGCTTACACTGCTTATTGTCAGGCCCTGATGAAGTAATTCAGAATCTTGAAACTTGTTCACCTCCATTTCTATCAGCTGGTCTAGAAAAACCAACCCACAGATCTGCTACCCCCTAGGACACCATCATCAGACAGAATTTTTACAGACATTTTCTGATTATATTACTTTGTTGTGGTTTAACCCCAGCCGGAAACTAAGCACCGCACAGCTGCATGTTCACTCCCCCCACAGTGGGATGGGGGGGAGAATTGGAAGAGTAAAAGTCAGAAAACTTGTGTGTTGAGATAAAAAACAGTTTAATAGGTAAAGCAAAAGCCACACATGCAAGCAAAGCAAAATAAGGAATTTATTCACTACTTTCTGTTGGCAGGCAGGTGTTCAGTCATCTCAGGAAAGCAGGGCTCCATCATGTGTAGTAGTTACTTGGGAAGACAAATGCCATGACTCTGAAAGTCCCCCCTTCCTTCTTCTTCCCCCAGCTTTATACACTGAGCACAATGTCATATTGCATGGAATACCCCCAGTTGGGGTCAGCTGTTCCAGCTGTGTCCCTTTCCAACTTCTTGTGCACCCCCAGACTACTTGCTGGTAGGGTGGTGTGAGAAGCAGAAAAGGCTTTGACTCTGTGTAAGCCCCGCTCAGCAATAACTAAAACATCTCTGTATTATCAACACTGTTGCCAGCACAAATCCAAAACATAGCCTTATGCTATCTACTCTGAAGAAAATTAACTCTATCCCAGCCCAAACCAGCACATTCTTGTATACCTTTCTATACACATTTCTGTAAATATATATTCAGCCTGGTAGGGTTGTATGCTCCCTTGGAGAAAGGCAGGGATAAACAGTGACTCTTGGCCACTGTCAGAGGCTGGATATTCAGCTAGAAGGGTGTTTGTTCTGACTCAGTATTGTCATTCTCATTCTTTCCTTCAAACTTCATCTGCCACCGCTTGGACGCAGAGAAGAGAAAGAGTTTCAGAACTTTTGGCTTCCCTTGCCGTACTGTAAGCTTCACAAGAAGGTGGGAGAGCATGGTTTATGGGATCACAACCAAAGCATTCTTGCATGGAGGAGGAGGAGACCAGCTTTGTTCTGAAAGAAAAGCATAATGAAAGTAGAACACAAATTGCTTGATCTTGTTCATTAATATGCTGAATCATGGGCTATTATTATTTGGTTGCTGTCATATTTAATTAAATTTTCTTCAAAATATACCTTGTGTGTAATCTATGTGCCAATTTTTTTCAGCTGTTTCTAATGGAGGAATAGCTCTTTTTCAAACACAGAATCAAAGTGGAAGTACTGAAACAGATTTTGTGAGATGCAACTTAGTTGAACTGATGTGTTTTAAAACATTCCTCTATTATCACTTACTAATCAAACCACTGAATGGTTCCCATATTTTGAAATGTGAGATCATAGATGTGCCAAGTCTCTACCACTTTAATGAGTGAGATATGAAAAACGTGTGAATAAGATGCCAAATTATCTACTGAAATGTACTTTGCCTGGCATTTGTCTCTCAACAAAATTTGCTTCAGATTAAAGACATCTAGCCAAGGCTTTGGAAGGAACACTTTTCTTGTCTGGGAGCTTTGAAAATGAATCTTTTAGCTTCCTTTTAAATGCCATCTGGAATCATTAGTCACATTCTACTTTTCTGCAGTAGCAACACAAGTTGACTACCCAGACATCAACGCCAAATACTTTGGCATTAGCCCAAAGTCATTGTGCAACTACTGAGGTAATAGAAGAAATCTTGTAATAGCTGCCTGTCATGATTATTTTCTCTATTGTCTTTAGCTTTTTTCTGAAAAAGCACCTGCTCATATCACTGGCATATTCATTATATTCCTACCTTAGTCAACCCTCTGCTCCTCTTGAGGTTCATGGCAGTTTCACCAAGGAGGAAGCAGGTGGTTGATAATGAGTTTAAAAGTGATGGATGGGATTTTCAGTGTGGCAGTTTGACAAGTACCTAGTGGAGCACACATTTCTCACTTGAATCTACTCAGGGATGTAAATAGAAGGCAGGGAGAGTCCTGCAGTGAGCAAGACTGAAAAGTGATGCTGGTTATTAAGTCAGCTCTTACTAGTCACACACTCTGACTCTGCGTCTTGCCTGTGCCAGCTAAACATCATGCCACGAACTTTTAGCTATTTCAGGCAGATAGACAGGTTTTCAGCTATTCTAGTGAAATCTTTGTAAATTTTAAATAGTTCACCTCCCAAACACAATCCAATATAAAGCTTCTGTTGTGCTTTGGCATTCTGAAGGAGACAAATTTTCTACTTATTTTGGTAATGTTCAGCTGTAGACTACTCTGACGTTTCTTCTCAGAAACGACAAACCTTAGGGTCAAGTAATCAGTTTGTGCAAAACATCTTAATCCTGTGAATTTCAACATCACGGTGTGAGTTTCTACTAGGTGAGAAATTATCTCTAGTGGTGGTACTGGATCTGCTTCCCCAGTCCAAGATAAATTCTCCATATTTGGGCAACTCTGTCATTTGGGGATGGAGTGCCATATTCCGGAAAGGTAAGACCTAGCAATGCCCACTGAGTGGAGTCAGTAGCCAAATAAGTTCCTTAAGGAGGTACATCCAGGTTGGGTTGTTGGAGAAAGCTGATTATTTGTGGTATCACCACTACAGTTCCTCTAGTCTTCAATTATCTACTCCTTTTCTCTTGGATAGTAACCACAGTGTCACAATTCTCAACTGTTATTTGACTTATAAGTTTGATGTTTCTATTTGCTTCTCTTGAAAATAAGCTTGGCTGCCCACAGGCTTGTCTGCTTCTTCCAACTACGTTAATTAGTACAGGAAGAACGCTGCCTCTCTGTCAAACCTTGTCTTGCTTACGTTCTTAGCTCTTCATAGCCACAACACTACCACACTAACTGTCCAGAGCTTTTTTGCCACACCTTAGTTATCTTAATATTTAATGTCACGAGCAAGCACTAGAAATACAGCTAGTCCTGAATGAACTACAGCCCTGTGAAGAAGAGCATAGAAACTTGCACGCTATCTTCTTCATTTTATCCCAGGTCTGAAGTGCGACTTACTGCACCTTTGAATTACATGCTGGAGGATGTGGAACAGAAAGTTTAGCTCTGCTAGATAAGTCAGTCCAAGTATGTGCACAGCTCATAAAGAAAGCAGAGTGTGACCAAGGTCAAGCTACAGCTTTTACTTCATGAATGCCTACTTCAGGCCTGGCAAAATAGGTGGTAATCAGAATATATTTTTTCAGAATTGTTTGGGCAACTAACATATATAAGCAGCTTAAGTGATTTATTTCTGAAAGAGTTATATATTTAAAAAGAGGAAGGGAATATTTATCTTGTTGTTAGGCTCATAATTAGGATTCTAAGAGTGCAGACCCACTGGACTCCAAATAATTAATACCAGTTTGTCTATTTACATTACAGTAATGTTAACAATCAGTTTCATAAATATATTTAATCATTTAAGGCCTCTTTACCTGTATTTGGTTTATGTTGTAAATTATTATCTCTAAAAAGGTCTTTCACTAGCCTCAGATAAACTTTAAATAAATGCTTGGTCTCATGATCAAACCAACTTCATCCAAGGGCACTCAGACATGTTATTTTGTTTTGCAAATGATGTTTTGCCAGGTCTTGTTAAACTAGGGTGACCCCTCAATATTTAACTAGAGATCAGGAAGGAATTAAGCCAGAATTAACATAAAGTTCTGTCTTAATCGAATTTTCACCTCAAGAAGTGGTATACCAAATGAAGAATTATGAAGCTGTTTGGTACACTGTCAAAAAAGACAACAAAATATATCTCTCAAATGTGCAGGAGTGCAAGTCAGATTTCATTACCTCAGCAAGGGAAAACCAGGATTGAAGCCTTTAAGATCTACATCCATAGGTGTGAGAAACAAGGACAGAGAGTCAGGACAAGATAAATAGGAGATAAAAACATGCATATGTAAATAAACAGTCTTGGGACCAGGCAGGCAGGGCATAAGGAGTGATCATTTGTGATTGAGAGGCACATCTAAACAAGCATCCTTATTAGTGGTAGTCTGAATTAGATTCTTTTCCTGAATTAGACACTCAAAGACACAGTCAAAGCTTTGACTTCCACATGGAAAGCAGGACGATTAAAATACTCAGGTCCAGCTCTAGATATTCTGCTCCCAGATTGTCAGTCTACCGAAGTGTAAAAGTATTTAAAAAAAAAAAAGTTTCCCTGCTCCCATTTTACCCCCATTTTCCCTCAAAAACCTCTTGAAGTTTCCTCTAAATCACTTGGTTGGATGAAAGTGTCAGGGTGTTCCTCCCCTGCCATACTCCACCAATTGCCTGACTGGGGTATTTTTGCAGACACCTACACTAGTGGCTTCAGCAGTTAGCTGATACTGACGAAGTGTATTCCCAGATACCATAGATAGCTCTCCCCACGTGCATGCTTGGAAACTGCCTCTATATGTCTCCATGGAAATCCTGTTTGCTTACAACCCCTTCCCTTCCCTTCCCTTCCCTTCCCTTCCCTTCCCTTCCCTTCCCTTCCCTTCCCTTCCCTTCCCTTCCCTTCCCTTCCCTTCCCTTCCCTTCCCTTCCCTTCCCTTCCCTTCCCTTCCCTTCCCTTCCCTTCCCTTCCCTTCCCTTCCCTTCCCTTCCCTTCCCTTCCCTTCCCTTCCCTTCCCTTCCCTTCCCTTCCCTTCCCTTCCCTTCTCTTCCCTTCCCTTCCCCTTCCTTCCAAGTATCCCATTTAGCATAAGTGAGTCTCACACCTACCTGCCTCTGTAGGAAAACCTGCCTATGTAGGGAAACTTGTCTCGTGTACAGTGAGCTTCTCAGTTATTGGTGAAGAGGACTCCTCTCCATATAACACATGGGCTTAAAGGCTTGATAAACAAGTCCGTCCAATGACTATGCTGTGCAGAAACCAATGGGTATCAGCCCAGCCCTTAAGCCACAAGGATTTTAGGGCTTGAAGCCTTTTATCTTCCCCCAAATAAAAATGGGATTGCAGCGTGTGTGGTATGCAGCAGCTGTGATAGTGATAGGTGTTACAGTGCAACACAGCTCTACCAAAGCAGCAGTATGGAGATTCAGCAGCATGAGGAAACTAAAGAAATACCCATCACATTTGACATCATGTTTCAGACTCCTGAAATGTACCCATCCAGCCCTGGATAGCCAGGAAGGTGTCAATAGCTAACTTGCTTTCACACAAAATACCAAAGAATAGCCGTCCTCTCCCACTCCTCCCTAAACCAGTGCTTGCAGCCTGCTGCCTGCTTTACAATACAGGTGTTCATGACTACTGGAATGAGCCAGGCTGAATAACCCAGCGTCTAGGAATCACATCGTGCAAACCCAAGGTCCTAGGCAAGTCTATAGTAGCATGGCTAATGCCACATTACCTTCAGCATTTTTCTTTGTAATACAGATAAGGGGAACAAGGGAAATTTATAATTCCCATTACATAGCTTGTTCTGGAGGCAGGACGGCAGGAGAGTGCAGAATCTAAACAGTGTGGATGCAGTAATCCCAGTCATACTGTTGGCCTAGCTTCTTTTCTATCTGAAAGCACTTTCTGAGGATGTCATGGGAGTTAATGAATGAAGTCACAAGAGGTATTTTTTCTTTTCAATACCTTGAGAGAGCCCTAGAAAACACCCTCAGTCTTCAGAACAAAATTTTTCTCTCCAAACTGGCTCCACAACCACAAAAAAACCCAAAAGCAAAAGCAAAAGCAAAAGCAAAAGCAAAAACAAAACCAAAAGCAAAAACAAAAACAAAGAAAACCAACCAAACAAAAGACCCCACAACTTCTAGGCCGCTGAAAGGCTATGGGAGAAAGGCACGTATATTTCATAGATCTCTTTGCTGTTGTTTTCGTCTCTCAGTTTTCTTTTCTAGAGGCACCAGCATCTTTGCAGATGCAGGAAACAGTCATAGACATTTTGTAGGTAGGACAGCACAACAGTGCTGCTCTCGTTGGCAGCCAAGAATTGTGGTGTCCTGTTCGCACCATGCTAATCCTTTTGTCACAGCCTTATCTCCACTCTAAAACACTGAGACCATCTGCCTACATGTGACACTGACAGCTATTATGTAGCACTTGCAGCTCTGTCCCAGATACCAATTACTGTACTGCTGGGTGGCTAGAAGAAATTCATTCTTCCCATCAGTCATGCAAATCCTTCCTCCCCTACTCTCTCATTCATTTAGGTGAATGATTATTGTTTGGATACATGGATAAAAAGCAAAAAAAAAATCCTGGTCAATGGAGCACAAATCACCATTAACAATTAAAACCAGTAGCCTTACAAAGGTTTAGAGGCTCGTATGAGCAGGAAGATGAGGACCCTCAGCCAACTCCAGTTGAACCTGAAACTGTGTAGTGATTGGCACTTGCTGAAAGATGCAGGTCTGTCCCTGAAATACTTACAGCTTACATAGATAGAAGGAGAAGAAAATTTCCCAGTCCACATTTTGCAGCAGGGAATAGAGGTGTAGTGCTTTAGAGTGATTCATCATGATTATATATATTGTGGTGGACGACAGAATTAAGCCTAGCCCAAATCAGTCACATTGCTAAAGTAAAATCTACTGCCTTCCTGGCAGCACTGTTCTGAATGATTCCATCAATGAGCTGCACTGGCAGTATCTTCACTTTGAGTGAGGAATATAACTGCCCCTTTGTTTCCTCTCACTTTTTGGAGGATGTGTGTGGAAGTGCTGGTTCACAAAATTCAAGTGAGTACGTGGCCTAAATGCTTGTGTGTTTTCTTACTTCTCAAAAGTGTCAGAGAATTTCAGTAGCTCTGGACACATCTGAAAACCATCCGAGAAAAAGACATGAGTGCTTCCACCTCAGCAGGATATGTTTCATCAGCTTAATGGGCCTTTGGACCCGTAACCTCAGAGACAACCTGTGCTCTTATGTGGCCCAATCCTAGAAATGAATAGGTTCTAGCTGCTCTAGGGAGTCGGGTTTGTAGACTCAATAGTGCTTCTGTGCTGAAAATGGATTGCTGATTATTGCAGTGCTTTTGGTAAACTCCAAAAGCTGTAATGTCCAGGACACAATAAACCATAGTCTGTCTTGAGGACTGAAACCACTGAGGCAACATGAAAAAGGCTGCTGCCAACTTGCCATGGTTGAACAGAGTGTCTAGGAAGTGCTGCACTGTAAGTCTCAACACTTATCTTCTCTTAAAGGAGTGCTTGTCATTCCTGGCACACTGCAAATCTGGGCCATTGCTATCCACAGCAGAAAAATACTCTATTGCTCCAGTCTTCCTAAAGGGGACAGATGTTTGAAAACCCATCTGGCTACAATGTTACCTTCAGCCTTCGCCTCTTGCACCTCTGCAGCCAGCACTTTCCTTTCCAGTGAGGTCACCATGATCACTGATGAGGGACTGTGTTGATGGCTATTGCCCTTGCATTTCTGCCCTACTGAGCTGGAGAAACAGACCCCCTTTTTGCAGTCTTTCCAAGAAAGCTGGGAGGATGAGGCTTATGAAAATAAATGCCGAGGCAGGCAAGAAGTTATCTACATGGTGGGAAACAATTCATTCTGATTGCTAATATCTAATTTGGCTGCTACAGGAAAGAAAGATGACTTTTTATGTATGAGCACAACATAGCACCTTAGGTACAGAGCACACAAATAGCACTGTGTATACCACTGCTGCTTCAATAGTAAATTCCATTCAGCTCCTGACTTATGTGAATTACCCGGCTGAGATAAACTTCACTGATGCAATGGCTTCTGGGGACAGTTCACACTTTCCTTTAGTCTCCTAAACTGCTGTTACTTTCCCATGCTGGGCTGCATTATGAGGGTAATCACTTGATCTGGTGCAGTTAAGGGTGTCTCACCATTTACATTATAAGCCTCTTTTAAAAGATGCTGCAAGCTCCAATACAACATCAAAGTCAGAGAAGGAAAGCAAAGGTTTTATCATTTTTTAAAAAGACTGCCTTTCAGCATTCCTAAAGCAAGAGTCTAAACAAAATACATTTTCTCTTTGGACCACTTCACTGCATTTCTGTTACACAAAACTGCTATTAATTTCTCTGCCTCTTTGTAGATCTCTGTGAAAAAAAAAGACCCAGCTCTTTGCTTAGCCAAAATACATGTTAAAATAATAATAGTCATATTGGGATTTAAAAGATTCCCTTTATCCCCGAGAAGCATTTTTCTCTGGTTTTCAAGAGCTGGCTGAAAAACTGGAATGGGTGAGGATGCTAAGCTTTTACATCTACACTCCCTTTTTCTAGCAGCTAAGCAAATGTTTCCCATTCAGCAGGCAAACCCAAGAGATTTATTCAAAGGCAAAGTGGGCTGGAAGGGGTCTCACTTTCTCTGTCAGCAGCTTGCCCCTCTCCTGATGCTGCGGTTTATACCTCTGTCAGCTCTGCCAGTGTGGCTACTTGTGGGACTGTACTAAAGAAGCTCTGGGAAGTGATTCCAGTTAAAAACACACACAAAAAAACCCCTTTGGATATGGTCTGAGCATTGAGTAACATTAGCTTCAAACAGCCAGTGGCCCAATGGATAGAGCATTTAGTTGCCTTTTGGCCAAGTTTGTTGTATTTGGTTTTGAACAGAAATACTATCTCCAGACTAAGGACCCTCCTTTGTGTAGGTTTTAATCAAATTACTGAGAGAGGTTTCAACCCCTGAGAATCAGCATTTTCCAACGAAAAACAGTCTTCACTTTGTAATGGATAGTGGTGTTGTCTTGCACTATTGACTATAAGCAGGAATGGTTTATTTTATTTATTGCATTTCATAACAGGTCAGTGATATTGGCGTAACAACTAAATGCTTAAGTCTAAAGTTACGGGCTTGAACATCTCTGGCTTTGTACAGATTCCACAGGTACCTCATATGTCACCTCAATGTCTCATAAGTTTCTGAATTTTCTACTCCTGCTTATCTCAAAATGCATTCAGCTTGGTGCTCAAAGTTTAGCTCATTTTTATGTCTACAGGAGGTCAACCCCAGGCAACCCACCACCTTGATTTCTTGAACAGAACTTACTATGCAGTACCAGATCACATTGCCCTCAAAATGCAGAAGCAGCAAATGTTTTTTCAAAGTGATGTTTCCTAGTGACCAGCTAATGTGAAATGTATGCATCATCCTCGAAACTGAAACCTGGGTCTCCCACCGCATGTGTCACCAGACTCAAAGATACACAGAAGGTGAGTGAATCTCAAAGAAGATCTACAGTTGCAGCAGAAAAAGCTAAACCCCACTCCCCAGACAGCTTGCACTGCTTCCTGCCCATATAAGATGGCTGTCTTCGGTGATGACATATCTGCATTCAAATTCCCTCAGGCAAAGGATAAAACTTTTCTTGTGCAACTGTTCTTATGCAAAGAACTGTTCTTGTGCAAAGGTGCCAGACCTCTCACACTGCCACCTCAAGCCCTAATTCCTACCCTCTCACTGTCAAAAAGTCCTGGCCCAGCAGACCAGGCAGACTGCATGGTTTTGAAACCCTCACCTGCACCAGTAAGTACAGCAAGTCAACTTCAGGCTTTGGAAATCAAGGACAAGGGCTGGACAGCAAAAAGCACAGCCACTGCAATGCACTGCTGCAGCATTCATTGACCAGTCTGGATCTAGCCCCTCCTACCCACAGATTAAGTACAAAGTCCCACGCTTTGCTGCTGTGGGACAGATGACAAATGACTATAACTGTGATTACCACAGATACCTAGCATATTCTTGCTAAGAAATAATTTTTCCTTCCCAAGCATAGATGCTTGAGATTAGTCTCTCTTGCTGCTTTTCAGTCTGTTCCATATTTTAGAAAAGGCCATATCTCACCAGTAATCCCTGCGAATCTTTAAAGCAGGAGCTGCAGGTGAGATTGCAGTCTTGCAGGATGGAAGCAAGGGAAAAGAAGACTGAAATTCACACAAGTAGCTGTCACTACATTAAGATTAGGTGATATGAAAAGGAACTTTGTACCTCTCAATAATTTCACAATCAGGAGATCAGACTTCAAATGTCATTTTCTACTGCAGCTTTCTCTCATTTTCCCCTCTCAGCTGCAAAATACCAAACTATATAAGCCTTAGATAAAGATTTTTTCTTCTTCTGTTTCCATTATTAAGCATTTATTCTAGGTCTAACTCTTAAAAAAATATGACAAGAACAGCAAGATATCAGCAATTTAGTCTCCTTCACCGTCCTGGGGATACATAGGCACTTTGGGAGGTGGGCAGGTAGCAGTGCAGAGGTGTGTTACTCCAGGACCACAGGACGGAATGACCTCTGGCTCTCAGCTAGACCTTCATTGCATGTTTGGCCCACGTCCTGCCAAGAAACACAGACAATGGTGATTTCATTGTCCTGAGCATTGTCCCAAGCATAGCCCCTAAGTCATTCCTCGCAGAGACAGAAGATCTATTAACAAGAGAAACAACTTTGGCACTAGATTTAGTAGAATGGTTCAGTTTTGCACTGAAAGGTGTTTTGAGTGACCACAGAGTCACTCATGGCTGAAAGTTGTCCTTTACTGTCTCCCAGGCTGGGCAGTTCAGGTGCGTTGTCCTCTAAGCTGCATAATGGACAGGAACTGACTTTCTCCTAGGGGGACACATCCTCTCCCTGTTTCAGCTCCAAAGGCCTCACAAGCACAGTCAGGTTGCAGCTGTAGTACTAGCAAGGGTTGTTTTACAACACAATGAACTCAAACTCAGGCAGAAACATAGGCTGTTCAACAGCCTATATAAACCGTATGAGCCATGATGTGGTCTGAACTATAAGAAGATATAATCAGTGCCAGATCTTAATCCAGAGCTCCCTAGGGTGGCTTAGTAATGCTGCCATCTCTATCTATCCCCACAGCAGAGGGAAAACAGCCCAGGAGCAGCTGGTTTTCCACTGTAAACTGCATGAAAATACAGGCGCCACATAAATATGGCATTGGTGGTTCTTTATTGCTAACAAAATCACTACTGCAATGTATAATTAACTGTTCAAAGTTCAGCTTTGTGAACATCTCGACAATAGAGTGAGCAGTGGATGATCTGCTACTTCTGGGAGGCAAAGTAGGCAGTATACAGGCTAAAGAACATTGATTGCATCTGTCAAAACTATTGTGTAGGATGATTCAAGGTAATCATTCTAGCAATTTGCAAGATTTCCAAGCCCAGTTGACCCACATTCCATACAAAAACAACACACCTTATGACTGACCTGAATGTGCAGCAGCACAAAGAAATGTTGAAATAATATTACGCATGCACATTATGCTTTCCACAGATCCTAGCATAACTCTTTGCTCATGCATGTGGGTTTTCAGACCTATTGGGTTTTTCAGAACTCTGTAAAATATTGATAAATAGGTATTACTTTTTCCCAGTCACCACAAAGCTGCCAAAATCTAATATAAAGGTGATACTGTACCTGATATTTGCAATATCTTGAATAACTTTAAGCAAAACTGACTGAACAATAAGTCCATTGGCATTCTTCATACAACCCCCTGCTTGTTGCTGTTACATAAATTTAAAAAGGAAAGTAAAGGTGTTAGGTGAAACGTTAGACCATAGCTTTAAAGCTTCACTGACACAGAGTCCCTTCTTAACTCTTTTCAAACACGGTGTGTAAGCTAGACACCTTGAAACCTGAGGAGAATGGGAACATCTCTGTTCTTTCCAATACTTAATGTCCTTTCAGCCTGTCCTGGTTTCAGCTGGGATAGAGTTATTTTTCTTCACTGTAGCTGATGAAGTCTGTGTTTCAATTTAGTATGAGAAAAATGTTGATAACACACTGACATTTTAGTTGTTGCTAAGTAGCACTTACACTAATCAAGGACTTTTTCAGCTCCCCGTGCTCTGCTGGGTGCACAAGAAGCTGGGAGGGGACACAGCCGGGACAGCTGAGCCCAACTGACCAACGGGATATTCCATACAATAAGACATCATGCTCAGTATATAAAGCTGGGGAAAAAAGAAGGAAAGGGGGGACTTCCAGAGTTATGGCATTTTGTCTTCCCAAGTAACCAGTATGCGTGATGGAGCCCTGCTTTCCTGGAGATGGCTGAACCCCTACCTGCCAACAGGAAGTAGTGAATGAATTCCTGGTTTTCTTTGCTAGCACGCATAGGTTTTGCTTTACCTCTTCAACTTTTTTTATCTCAACCCACAACTTTTTTCACTTTTACTCTTCTGATTCTCTCCCCCATGCCAATATGGGAGGATTGAGCGAGTGGCTGTGTGGTGCTTAGTTGCTGAGACCATGGTACAGTCATTAATCAGACCCAAGGTCTCCACCACTGGTAGTATCACAGTCCTAGGAGTAGGTTTCCTCATCTGCAAATGAAAAGTGATCCGATTCCTCATCCCACATAATAAAGGTGTTACAATCCATGTCAAAAATGGCTTTTCCCTGGATTTCTAGAAAAGGCAGAGTTAGCAAGAAACAGTTGATTCATTTTTGCCATGTACTACAGTGTTTCCACCACTGTCTTCATGATCTGTACATGTTGTGTCAAGAGCCTAGATTTACCTAGACACAAAGACATTTGCCATTTAAGAGGAAAGTGGTGCCTAAACACCTGCTGGAAGTCTTGATGACTCTGAACTCTGATCTTGCTCAACTTCAGCTCCCATACATGCTTGGGGATTTGGCACAGGAGACTTTGTGACCTGACTCTGTCAGAGTTTGACAGAACTGCTTTGAAGGTCAATACTACAGTTTAGAGAGTTGCAGGACTGCTCTTCCCGATTCTTTTGGTGGACTTCCCATGCAATGGACAACCACTTAACAGTGAACAGTGCTTCCCCCAGGTTTGTACTTCCATTGTGTCCCCAGGGCCTGTGCAGAGGTTGTAAACTCAATTTTGTCACTTTTCACCCCCTCTCCTGAGTTGGCTGCTGGTAGAAGAGGTTATAAAATATAATAACTGTTTTGCTCAGTAAGCTATTTTTCAAAGCATTTAAAGAACTGATCAAATCTGCTCTTGGGGAGATTCCAATTGGACGTGAGAGAGGAATTCTTCACAGTCAGGACAGTCACCCATTGGAATAATCTCCCCAGGGAAGTGGTTGACTCGGCCACGTTGGACACCTTCAAGAGTCGTCTGGACAGGGTGCTGGGCCATCTTGTCTAGACTCTGCTCTTCCTAGAAAGGTTGGACTAGACGATCCCTGAGGTCCCTTCCAACCTGTGATTCTGTGATTCTGTGAAATCCTGGCCTTCTTTTACTATACCAAAATACAAGGAATAAGGAGCTGCACAAATAAAGAAGTTGCTTTTTATTCCCTTGTTGTTATGCAATCCATTTTTGCCCCAAAGTGATTACCAGGGTTTTTTTGCTGTTTAAAGAATAAAGAAACAATTCTTTTTGTGCTTTCTAGAATCATAGATAGCATTAAATATTGAACTGCAGGGACTGTTTCTCAGTTAAAAGCAAACATAGCTGTTCAGTGCTCCAAACAGTATATGTATACATCAAAGATAGATTTAGTATTAATTTGGTGCAGAGCTTTGCAGTGTGTGCCATGTAAAACACTGTAGTTTCAATTTATTCCTCACCTCAGGCTAAGTTCCAACCATAAATTATTGTCATGTGATAAGAAAATGCAATTTTATGAGACATATTTTGTGCTGCCACAAAAAATATTTGATGAGTACCATGTAAGCAGAATAAAAACCTGAAATTATAAACTTCACATACACAAAAGCCATGGCCTACTGGACTTGCTGAAATAACTACAAATACTTTTTAAAATCAAAATGTCAAACAAAAGTTGAAAGAGAAGTTAATATTTTATCAAGAACACCCATTCCTTTATGTATGCTAAATAGCATCAGAGACCTGAGTATGGTGGGTAGGATACATATCTGTGTAGCTGTGTATGTATTCTAAGTTTATAAGGATGATAATGTGAGATTTTACTAGGTATTGCTGCTTATTTGTCTTATAAGTGAATTCCTTCTTTGGCAAGGTAACTGGCCTCATGAATAAGGAAGAAAGTAGTAAAGATGAACTACTTAGATTTCTGTATGGCTTTGTATACTGCCCCAAATTACACTCTCATAAGCAAGCTAAGGAAATATGCTCTACATATAAACACTGTCAGGCAGGTCAGAAGTCATTGAAAAATCATTTTGAGACTGGGTACCAGTCTTTCACTCTTACACTGGACAGGCATCAGAAGGCTCTACCCAGGGCTTTATATGTTAATTGTTTTTATTGTTAATGGGATAGAGAGAGCATTATTAAGTTTTGAGATGACATTAAACTGAGAGGAGCTGTAAATCATTCAGAGGATGTGCTCAGAGTTTTGAGGGACTGTGAGGGATTCTTCCAAAATCATCTCAGTAAAAATAGAGTTGGATAGAGAAGAGAGGTACACAAAACCAGGGAAGAGATGACAGTTCAGCAGAAAAGTATCTAAAATGTGAACTACCTGCAAAGTAAGTATGTTGAAGATGTTATACAAAAAAGAAGAAAATCATATGAGAGAGAGTAAAAGAGTGTCTTTGTAAGACACAGAATGTAACTTTGCTTTCCTCAGTGCTGGGGGGCCATTAGGTGTCCCATTTAAAGCACTCGTCTTACAGAAGCATTATACAACTTGTGAGCACTTCTGACCAGGGACTTCTACCTTTACCTGATCCCCCCCCCCCCCCCCCGCCCCTTTTGACTAATATTCTCTAAGGTGAGAATGAGGCCCTTGGGAAGATCCCCAGGTTTGCAGTCTTGTTTCAAACAAGCAGGCAGGAAGTTTCCCACATCCTGCTATGCAGAGTTATAAGAACCCTGAAACTGCTTAAAATACGAGATCTGGGTGGAAAGGTAGAAGTGGCTGGGGAAAAGGGAAAAGAGAGACCTAATAGTGTTCCAGAGCATTAATGGCAATATAAAGGCTTGAAGATTAATTATTTTCCAAGCCCCCTGGGGGAAGGAAAAAACTGTCCCTATTCCTTACTCTCCTATAGGCAGCTACTTATGGCCGCTGTTGGAGGTAAGTTACTAGGCTAGACCTCTACTCTGCCAGTCACTGCTATGCTATGCTGGTCTTCTTAAGGAACATCAGGTTGTTTTTCCAGATGCTGGAGGTGTACAAACCCTGGGCACGAGCCCTTTGTTTTCATGCTCCCTGAGCACCAGGTGCATAGCAAGACTGTATCAGGCAGGGTCACGCAGCTGTTGAGGAAACAAGAAAGAGAAGCTCCTGTCCATATACAGTGAGGAATTTGCACATTCTTTTAATAACTCTTCCAGCCAGATTCTACTTGCTATAGCCTGAAAATGAGTGAAAGAAAACAACCTACAAAAGAGAGGTGTCTGAGCTGCGAAGAACTTTCCTCGTGTAAAGCTATGGCTGAATACAAGAAGCACAGAGCTTGTACCGATGTGATGGGTACTCAGTCTCATATTTCATAAACAAGGGACAAAACCAACTGTGTAACCATGGCAGGAGAAGAACATAAAAAAGGATGTAAAATGATTACTATATTGTATTCATCTAGCTGGTAAAAGAAAGGAGAAGCAAATCCCCTGTTTAAGCAATTTGTCCATAAATATTACCATTATCTTCTCTCCAAGATATTTGTTACCTTTTGAAATTAAGCAGGATAAGAAATGTTCCCACAATGTCAATTTGTGGTACTTTGTCATACCACAAAGTCAATTTTACTAACAGAGCTAATGTAACTCTTTTTAGATATACTGGAATAACCCTTCCAAAAAGGCTTCCTCTGTTCTCCTAGGATAGCAACATGCCCTGCAGTGCCCTGGCATTTGCTGCCAGACTGCCTCACATGTTCTGACTTTTTGGCTTTTTAGTTTTTTCTTTTTTTCATCTGGAACTAAGAAGGGTCCTGCTTCCTTGAATTTTCCTATAATCTAGCAGTAGTAGCCTCAGACTATCAAATGAGCATGGAAATGAACATTGACTTGTCTGCTATGTATCTTGATTTCATCTCAGTATTTGTACAGAGAAAGTGTATTTACCAAGAATTGATTGTAATACGGGCTAAGCAGGACTAAAGACAAATTGTAAGCTCTCTTATTGGCATGTTGGGGTTATTAGCCTTCCCTTTGTTTGGAAGAGAAAATATGTCATGGGAACCCTGCATGTAACCATCCTGGGACACAGATGGACATTATAGGGAACACCATCACTACCTTACCTGTAACCCTACCCATAAAGACATCAGAAAGGATGGAAAAAGAAAAAGGCAACTCGTAGGTTTAGATTGAATCAAGGGGTCCATTTGCAGCACTGCTCTCTGGGAACACTTGCATGGCTGGTTGCAAAAGGCACTCAGTATCTCATGATTTTTAAAGCCACTGGAAGAGTAGATCTTGCCCACACTCTGTGCTTTCCTAGCTCAACACTTCCCAACTCAACCCAAAGCAGATCCAAAAGCAATGTCTTTCTTTGTCCCATAAGGAGCCTGTTATGCTACAGATCTTAAGGAGGTAGCCCTGGTTAGTTCAGCATCCTAGATCTAGGGATTCAGCTACTTCCTTCCCTGCAGCTCTTCCTTTAGGCTGTCTGTGGGTGACTCCCTGCTCAGCACCCAAGCAGAGATGCCCAGTTCTCCCATGCATTGTACAGGGAGCCTGCATGCTCACGTAGGACTCTGGATGTCATGATGGCATGAAAATGCTTTACAGTCTATAATCTCGTATAGTCTAATCTCTTGGACTCAGACCCCTCACCTCCCAACAGGAACAGTAATGCATCTGTAACACATCACTTGCTAATTGGGATGGCAGATACCTGTGCAGTGTTGAGTTCTGTGACTGGGTGTGGAGATCAGTAACTAAATTTACTGGTAAGAAGTGCAAAATAACATGGTTGCAAGCACAGACATACTTTCCTCATACGCTTGTTAAAATGTATCTGATATCCTCCCGTTTTCAGAAGGTTAAAAGAACCCAGCTCTCAAATTCTTGCTCCAGCCTATCTGACCTCCTGGGTAGAAAGCAAGGTGTTCATATTGTGTGCACTGACAAGAATAGAGTAGGTGAATGATAAATGTTGTAGCATTGTGTGCTGTTCCTGGTAATATTACCTCCACAGATTTTAATAACCGACATCATAACAGAGAAGTTACCCTCTGTCTAGGTAAGCACAACAGCTGTTTGCTAATATTGGACTGCCATCATTTGCACATTAATTGTGAAAAGTTTTAAGGCTTTCTGGACTATTTTGGTCATGCTTGTATAATGATTTTTTGTTGTTGTTCAAGCTACTAATTTCTAATTTACTTCTGGTTTTGTTGTTAAGGGTGACAGCCACTCAAATTTCACACACTACAACAGAAATACTGTTTTCACTTGGTAAAGAATATGTAGAAAGGCATGTGACTTGTTTTCACAAGGCAGGACTGGTTTTTACTGGTGCTATAAACCCTGGAGAATGTGCTCCAGAAAATCTGCTCTCACAGAAGCAGAGTGGAGCAAAGCGATCCATACTCACTCTGCATTTTCAAACCATTCTTTCTGGCCTGTAGGAATCAAGGAAGGTACAGAGTAGAGCAACCCGTGGGATGCAGCAGGGAAAACCTTAACCAGCCCAGAAGTCCTTAATTACTATCTCAGTGGACAGCTTGAGGGGTCCCTCTTTTCAAGGAGGAAGAGGGAGAGGGAAAGATTTCCTTCATGATCAGCAGAACAGCATCAACTACATGAGAAAGAATATGGGACAGCTGCCCTCTTTACTCCTCTTATGTCCTACTTAATTACCTTAGCTGTCTCTTGATACATCCTCTTCCCAGTCCATGGTTCTCTCAGGTATTTTTTCACCGTCCCTGCCCATGCCAGGGTTTCCCCTCGAACTTCCATGTCTGGCTTGTCTAATTGAATCACTTCTCTGCTCTTCTCAGAATATTTCATGTACTCCTTCTGTATATTCACAGGCTCCAAGTCAGAAAGTCAACTCTCTAACAGCAGCTCCATGGCCTGTCTTATTGTAAAGACTTTTCCACTATGTTACTTCGCATCCATCTTCTCTCTTGTAACCTCCCCTTGGCTCAGAAAGGGCTGCTGTTTTTTTCTTATGTGAATTTTCCCACTGCCTTTGTGCAGGACTGGTCAAAAGTGCTTAGGGGAAGGGAAGGCGTCGTTATTTTTACCACAAAATATTTTTTTTTCTTCAAATGAAATAAGGGTTTTCGTATCACTTCTTACTTATCCATAGACAATATGGAAGTTCTGGACAAAAACTGAAATATCAAAATACTTATCTTGATTACCAAACTTTTCATTTGCACTGGAGCAGTGCCTCCTGGGAGTTGCAGTTGAAGGGCATGATGTTATCATTCTTACTCCATGTGACTGAGCAATAAAATTCATTATCTTTTTCCATTGCACAGCAAAACCTTATGGAAAGGCCAACTTTTCTAAACACTGTGCGTTTCACCCATTATCTCTTACAGTTGTAGCTTCCTTAGGACATCCCTCAGATGACCACCAGAAGAAGAAGGCATGGGTAAGAATGTGGTATCTCACATCTCTGAAATATAACTGCAGTTCTTCCTACTGTGGAAAACAAAGGATGGTTAGGACCTCAGTTAGTTAAGCAGAATGATATCAATTACCTAAGACTATACTATGATCTGTAATAACTGTTCCTCTAAAGCATCATATCTGCTATTGAGAGTAACAGAGCACTGGAACAGGCTGCCCAGGGAGGTTGTGGAGTCTCCTTCCCTGGAGACATTCAAAACCTGCCTGGACGCGTTCCTGTGGCCCCTGCTCTGGGTGTCCCTGCTCAAGCAGGGGGGTTGGATGAGATCATTTCCAGAGGTTCCGTCCAACCCCTGCTGTTCTGTGATTCTGTGATATCTCTCCACCCAGTCTGTCCCATCACTCAACAAATTTCTAAGAGAACATTCAGCAGGAAAAAAGTGTGGGTTTAATTTTAATATGCACAGGGGATCAATTAATGTGTTTCACATGCAAATATGACAGCAATGACCCTGATTCAGAATGCTTGTTGTTTCTGGAGTTGGCATATGGTTCTTTCTAACAGCAGGCATAATGACTGCAATAAATTGGCTCTTCATGCCATGTAATGAACTCTGATTTGTGTTAATTTGGGCAGTACTTAGCAATTCCATGTTAATTTTTTAAAAATCTGTTTTGTGAGACACTGTGTATTAGTTCAGCTTCATGTTTGGGTTTTTAGCAATGCTGAGAACACAGTATGGCATATAAATTCAGCTTTTGTTGCAAAAACATTAATAAAAATATAGAAGTGCAAGAAAGACAGACCACAAAGATATTTTCTCATGTGCTAATTAACACAGATTACTTGTTTATTTAATTCTTAATTCTGCATTTTTGAGAACACTTCATTACTCATTATAATAAAAAGCCATTTCTTTTTATGCAGCAGTGCTTTGAAAGGCATCTAGGATAAGGACTATAACCTTGGCCCCAGTGCAAAAGCCTTAAGCAAAGCACGTAAGGAGTCAGCAGAAAGACCCTCACTGACTTCACTAGGATTAAAAAGAAGCTACTAATGTATTAACAACACAGATCTGAGTTTTGCAAACAGCTACTTGCAAGGAGACACTGGAGTCCATATGAAGCTCTTGCATGTTTTCAGCAGTATCTGTATGAAAGGCCTCTCTCTACATTAGAAAGAACTTGGACTGCTTTGACTCCAAAAGTCACTCACCATCACCTTTGAAAGGTCATGGAGGACAGGAGAGGTGCCCGAGGACTGGAGGAAAGCAAATGTCACTCCAGTCTTCAAAAAGAGAAAGGAGGAGGACACGGGTAACTATAGGCCAGACAGCCTTGTCTCCATCCCCAGAAAGGTGATGGAACAGTTCATCCTGGAGGTCATCTCCAGGCATGTAGAGGAAAAGAAGGTTATCAGAAGTAGTCAACAAGGATTCATCAAGGGGACATCATGCTTGACCAACCTGAGAGCCTTCATAGAAGATGGCATGACTGGCTGGGTCGATGAAGGAAGAGCAGCAGATGTTCTTCACCTCACCTTCATCAAGGCTTTTGACACTGCCTCCCGTAACATCCTCATAGACAAACAAAGGAAGTGTGGGTCAGATGAGAGGACAGTGAGGTGGATTGAGAACTGGCTGAACGGCAGAGCTCAGAGGGTTGTGATCAATGGGGCAGAGTCTGGTTGGAGGCCTGTCACTGGTGGTGTTCCCCAGGGGTCTGTGCTGGGCCCAGTCCTGTTCAACATATTCATCAATGATCTGGATGATGGGACAAAGGGTAACCTCAGCAAGTTTACTGATGATACCAAGCTTGGAGGAGTGGCTGATACATCGAAATGCTGTGCTGCCATCCAGCGAGACCTGGACAGGCTGGAGAGCTGGGCCAAGGGGAACCTCATGAAATTCAACAAGAGCAAGTGCTAAGTCCTGCACCTGGGGGGGGAACAACTCCATGCACCAGTACACTTTGGCAGCTGACCTGCTGGGAAGCAGCTCCACTGCTCAGAAGGACCTGGGAGTGCTGGTGGACAACAGGTTGACCATGAGCCAGGATTGTGCTCTTGTGGCCAAGAAGGCCAACAGTATCCTTGGCTGTATATACACAAGTGAGGCATCAGATCAAGGGAGGTTATCCTCCCCCTCTACTCTGCCCTAGTGAGGCCACATCTGAAGTCCTGCATCCAGTTCTGGGCTCCCAAGTTCAAGAAGGACAGGGAACTACTGGAGAGAGTCCACCGGAGAGTTACGAAGATGATCAGGGGACTGGAGCATCTCCCTTATGAGGAACAGGTGAGAGACCTGGCTTTGTTCAGCCTGGAGAAGAGAAGACTGAGGGGGGATTTTGTCAATACTTATAAGTAGCTGAAGAGCAGATGTCAAGAGGATGGGACTAGACTCTTTTCAGTGGTGTCCAATGACAGGACAAGGGTCAATAGACATAAGCTGGAACACAGGAAGTTCCACTTGAATATGAGAAAAATATTCTTTCCTGTGAGGGTGCCAGAGCAGTGGCACAGGCTGCCCAGGGAGGTTGTGGAGTCCCTTCCCTGGAGACATTCAAAACCCGCCTGGATGTGTTCCTGTGCCCCCTGCTCTGGGTGTCCCTGCTCAAGCAGAGGGTTGGACAAATGATCTGCAGAGGTCCCTTCCAACCCGTACTACTCTGTGATTCTGTGATTTTGTGTGAGTGAATTGTATGAACCTCCTCCCACCTTCACTGAGGAGGCAGGACACTCTGAGTGGGCTGTCAGCACCTCAGTATCTCATTCATATTTTCAGTTGCTTTTAGCCGTGACAGATATTGCAGATCAGATAGAAATGGTCTTCAAACTACCTGGGGCAGGATTATTATTGTTTGGTGTTTGTAGAGCATCTTGGAAACTACATAAGTCTCAATACAAAACTGGCACTTCTTCTAGACAAGTCATGAATGACGTTAATGTCCTGATTGCAGAATACCTGACTCTTGGGCAACTTTTGAGAAGAATGGGATAGAATAAACTGGTAAGTTTTACTGTTTTCTATACTTGATTCCATTTTATTTACTACTGAATTATGTACTGGATTCTTCTGGATTGCATATATAAGCACAGCGCCTATAAGCATGCTGAATTTAACAGTCAATAGGACTTCTCACATGGTTAAAATTAAGCATGACTTTATGTACACTCTCAAGCAGGGATAAAATTACATGCTTCAGTGCTTTCCTGGATTGGTGCATTAGTCAGAGATCTAGTGCGCAGGAGCAAGCTTTTCTTGATTAAAATCTAATTCTCAATATTATCAACACTTATGCAATAAGATCAGAAAATTATGTTGGACTTATGATAGAAACCAAAATGCAGCTGTAAATTTAAAAAGGCTCTTGCAATCACCATGATAAAACTAACCCATTAAAAATAATCATTTGGAATTCTAATTTTTTGGTCTACCCTCTTCTTCCTCCCTACATAATCAGCTTTCCCAGGATTCCCATGAAGATGACCCATGAGTAGAAGGTGGAATCTCTAGCATTATATGAAGAAGTTTAATAAATAGGTCAGTTACTGAAGTGGTTGAGGATGGATTTAGGACCCTGATTCTAGGCCGTTCTTTGGAAATATTACAGGTAGATGTAAATAGTTATAAAGATGGTTATCTGAACATTGCAACATGAGTATAAGTTATACTTCTATATCACTGTAAAATAGGACTTTACTGCAAGATTATATAGGCCCATCAGTAAAATATTTGTCCAAATAATAGAAAAGAATTGATTAGAGAGGCCATATAAAGCTGACAGTCATTTAATAGCTGGTTTCTTCTAATTAATCCCAGATTACATGAGTGAGTTGTTTATATAGATCTTTGAGGACACATTCTCTTAAAGTTGAATTGCTTTTCTGTGTTGTTCTTGTTTGCTAAAATGAAGGACAAGGATGTACTTTTGGCAGTTGTTCATCTCTCTGGCATTTAAGTTCAACGCACAATAAACTGATGGTGACAGATTTGCTTTCCCTGAATATTATTATACATTGCTTCTGCCTATTGCTGTTTCTTTCACCATGCTGATGCAGTTTCAAATGGCCACCAGGTACCTTTGGTCAGAGCAGGTTTAGATGCTGTATGAGGTGTATGGGGAAGAGAGAAGTGTTTTTCTGTAGGACTTAACCAGGAACCATTACTGACATACAACTGAATGATAGAAGAGTTGCCTTCCAAGAGAGATGTAAATGACCTAATACTCATACTTTTTGGTTATGACATTCCACCTTTTCCTGCAGACCAATTCTAAAATTCTCCTGTTCCTCCCACTGTGCAATTCCTTCTTTACTTTTCTATCCACGATCAATAAGAGCAGATGGGGAAAGATATGTTCTTAGATTCTCACATTGTCCCTTTGAGCATGCACCGTTGTCCTCTGAACGCTGAAGATTCATGAAGTATCACTGTGTACTTGCACACAATTTCTTCCTGAAGTGTAATGGAATACCCCACAATACCACAGCTTCTCTTTTGTATAAACAGCTCATGCAGATGATGTGCACTGTCTTTCTGCAGCCACAATATATAAGCTGCCCTGCTGCTTCTGTATGCACACAGATTTTCCTCCTTGCAAACATCTCTGACGGCTGGATGCATACATACTTTCTCACACCTGTAAAGGTGCCGAGACACAGAGTCCTCAACAACAGTCCCTTTCTGAACTATTTTTTTTAAATTCTTTTTTTTCTCAGTGCATTGCAGTCAAGTTTGCTCCCCTTTCTGTTGACACTAAAGGCAAATTTTTCAGTGGCATGGTATATGGGGATGTCAGATAATCACTAACATATTCATGTTATGTTGCTGAAGGAAAACAGACAGTACTACATCTTCCTGTGCACTGACTCTTCCCAAGTCAGGCTATGAAGGGTGAGACTTGGAATGGCATTGGTAGCACAGGAGAGTGGCTTATCTAGGGTGGTACAATACTTTCCATCCTCTTTTCCACACCCGGTTGTACAGTGTATGTAAAATATCTCTGCTTCACTCATCTTGCACAGCTCTAGCCTGAAAATTTGAGTAGGCCAGTCCCAAAGAGGCTCCACTTCGGATCTGTGCATGCCTGGGATATCAGTCATGCCATTTAAAGACAAAAAGGCTTCTTATGATATTCTAAATTTACTTCAACACAGAGAGTCTCATGTATGTCACTTTTGCATCAAGCGATATCTTCTGTGCTGGTGTCAATCCTCCCTTCCATAAAGGCATCTCTGAAGATGATAATGACAAAACTTCCTTCAGGAGTTTGTTCCTCATCCTCCTCAATTATCCCTGCTGTCGTAAACACACATTTTTATTTATGAGCAGAACTTTGTCTGCCTTCGGTTCCTGAACTGAGGTTCTTGCTATGCCTTTCCCATGAAGGCAGAGTTCTTCAGTTTCTAACATTTTTCTCTATTAAGGGGCACCTCAATCACTTTTCCTCACTAAGCTTAGTTTGAAGTAGATGTTGGGGTTTAAAAAAACTGGAACAGTTACTGAATAATCATTATTGAAACTTGGTGGGGCAAATCTCATGACTGGAATGTGGCTATTGATAGCTACAGGCTGTTCAGAAGGGACAGGTGAGGGAGGAGGGGTGGAGCCATTGCTCTCTACATCAGGAAGACAGTACAGTGTGAAGAGCTGTCCCTGAAGAGTAACCACAAACAGGTTGAAAGCTTATGGGTAAGAACCAGGGACAGAGGCAACAAAGGGAACCTTGTGGTTGGTGTCTACTACAGGCCACCTGATCAAGGGGAGACTACTGATGAAGCCTTCAGTCTGATGAGGACTTCGGTCATCCAACATCTGGTGGAAAATTAGCACAGTGACCTGTAGGCAATTCAGGAGATTCCTAGAATGCATTGAGCCAGGTAATAGACAGCCTGACCCAAGGGGATGCAATACTAGACCTGACGGTCACCAATGCAAGTGAGCTCATTGGTGACATCAAGATTGGAGGCAGCCTGGGCTGCAGTGATCATGCACTGGTGGAGTTCACATTCCTGAGAGATACAAGAAAAGCTAGGAGTGTAGTCGGGACCCTAAATTTGATGAAAGCAAACTTCCAGCTCTTCAAGGAGTTAGTCAGCAGGACCCACTGGGAAACGGTCTTCAGGGGCAAGGGAACAGAAGAGAGCTGGCAGGTCTTTAAGGACGTGTTCCATACAGCACAAGAGCTTTCTGTTCCCAGGTCTAAGAAATCAGGCAAGGAAGGGAAGAGACCAGTATGGCTGAGTCAAGACATGCTGGTCAAACTAAAGAACAAGAGGAAACTCCACCTGGAATACTGTGTCAGCTCTGGAGTCCTCAGCACAGGAAGGACTTGGACCTGTTGGAACGGGGTCAGAGGAGGCCACAAAAATCATCTGAGGGCTGGAGCACCTCTCCTGTGAAGACAGGCTGTGAGAGTTGGGGTTGTTCAGCCTGGAGTAGAGAAGGCTGCGGGGAGACCTTATTGCTGCCTTCCAGTACTTAAAGGGGGACTATAGGAAGGATGGAGGCAACCTCTTTAGCAAGGCCTGTTGTGACAGGACAAGGGGTAATGATTTTAAACTAATGGAGGGTAGATTTAGACTGGATATAAGGAAGAAATTTTTTTACAACTCATGTAAAACATGAGTTTCAATGGTGAAACACTGGAACAGGTTGCCCGGAGAGGTGGTAGATGCCCTATCCTTAGAAACTTTCAAGTTCAGGTTGGATGGGGCTCTGAGCAACCTGATGACTGCATTAAGATGACTGCATTTAAGATGTCCCTGCTCATTGCAGTGGGGTTGGACAAGATGGCCTCTAAAAGTCCCTTCCAAACTAAACCATTCTATGATTTTATGATTCTATTTCACCATTCTTTAGAAATACAAGACTGACATATATTTGCTGTATAGACTTTGCATAAATACTAGCCCTGCTCTTTTCCATACAGAAACAAGTGTTAGGATGATTTGGAGGAATTTTTTAAGAATACATTTTCATTTCACTGCATAGGTAACTGCCCTTTTACCTTTTATAATAATGGTCTAGTAAGAGAAGAATCTCATTTCCTATTGATCTTTCTTTTGTAGCAACCCTACCCTGAAAATGCAGGAAAGTCATCCTAAAATTATTGCATTTTTCAACAGTTTCAGGTTTCATACTTTAATTTAGCATAACGGAAGTAATCCTTTTAAAAATGACCATTAACTGTTCTATAAATAAGATTTTAATTTTTTCTTCATAATTTGTGATGGGATTGGCCAGCTGCCCTTGATAACCTTTCTAGCTCCATAGGGGAAAAAAATACACCTAAAAATCTTCCTGCTTATATAACCATTTCAGATATTTCTCCTTTTCAGGTTTCTGGGGAATGTCAACTTAACTTTCAAGCCTCATGGGAAACCAGGAATCATACAGAGGGGAGCAACTATGATCCTAGAAGAAGAATTTAATATTGCAGAAGTGCAGGACATCTGATGTGACACTCTCCGGGGAGAAAGCATTTATCTTCTCTTTCAGTTTATTCTGGCTATTGAAAAGCAATCATGCTGGCACTTTACGTAATTCACTCTGGGCAAAATCAGCTAATTGTACTATGAAGAACCTGACTGTTAGGTACAGGTTCTATCAGTAAAAATAATCCAGAGAAAATGTTTGGGCTTGCACAAAGTATCTTCTGTACTGTCCAGACATGCCATCCCCAAAACCTACCAGAAAAAAAAAGCTGCCCATAAGTTCTTGAACGCACCAGTAACGAACCTGAACCTGACCTCACCATTTTCCTAGGAATGACAGGTTCACTGAGGGATCTGAGGCAAAACATTTATCCATACCTGTATAAAGTGTTGAAAAATAGCTGCCAACTATGAAAAGAAGGCAGGGATGAAGGTATTGGCTAATAACAGTTTTATTTCAAATTAAAACTGCCTTCAAAGCAGGGGCAAACTCAAGCTAAAGGCAGGGGGAGGGGGGAAAGGCTTTCCATTGAAAAACTACAAAAGGTTTTGTCATAATAAACTATTCAACCAGCCTTTCTCGTTCCATGCTTAAGCCAAGGTTAGTTCCACCTCCAAAGCCGTAAAGCTGGGACCTTACTCTCTGATGTATGCATGCAACAACACTGTTAGCATTAATAGGAGGAAAGCAGCCACACTGAGATAAACCTGCACCTAAAGTTCTACTCATTTTTTTTTCGCCTCATGTTTCTGTACACTGCAGTACAGAATTGAAGTGTGCCAGATAAAAGCTTACCATCCTCAATGAAATACGGCACTTTAGGCATAACTTCAAACTTGGTGCTGTGGATAGACTGATGATAAATCAAATATTTATATGTTGTCCCTTTTTAACAATGGATATCTGGATGGATATGGAAAAATAGATATATTTTACCCCAAAAAATCTCAGGCAGAAAATTTACTACCATGCATCCTTTAGTAGCAACGTCATAGTTATGCTTTATAAGATGGGACACCAACGTGCCTTTGACTTGTAACTCAAAGGAAAGGATTTATGACTAAAACAAGAGGAGATAAACCAGAGGCTAAATAGAGACCTCTGAGTGATAGGAAGTAAGGAGTAGATGGAAATGACATTAAGAGATGCATCAAGGTCAAGCCACTAGTATTATAGGGATGACCGAGTCCAGCAGGCCAATTTGTAACTGTCAGTAGAGGTGCTCCTGTCCCTAAGCTAAGGGTGGAGTTGGAACATGAAAGACTCACAAAATGCATTATTAATATACTGTTTACTTTCTCTGAAACATATATAAAGGCAGCCCAGATGGCAAAAAACAATGGCAATACAACTGTGGGGTTTTTTGCTGCAGACCTTTACCTTACCTACCAAATTACTATCTTCTCATGAAGTAGGTCTTTGTTCAGTCCTTTACCAAGGCATTGAGCTACACTTCTATAGATGTTTTATTTGTGATTAGCACTCCAGTAACAAGGTTACCTAGTCTCTGATTCAGAAAGGGCTCGTTAGCAAAGCTAGCTAGTGCCTAGCTGGAAATACAAAATAGACAGGTCTTCCACGCCAAGCTTCTTTAAAGCTCCCTGAAGGTCTTTCCAACCTTAGAACATTTAAAAAAAGATGAAGCTTTGGGTCCCCTGACCAGTCCAGGTCATCCACAAGAATTCACAAGGGGTTACTTGACCTGGAAAAGACCCATGCTAACATAGATCCTTCTACTTGTTTGAAACAGCAACAAGGCCCACGCCGTGAGAGACATTAAAACATAACATTGCTGTCCAGAGATGCAGAGAATTACTGCACTGGAAACATGGCTGTTTGAGCTCTCTTGTTGGGCAGCAAGACTTAGCACCTTGCCCTTTTAAGTTCAGAAGGGTCTCCTCACATTTATACTGTTCATACTGCTCAGACCCAGTGTCGTTCTTCCTTTTTGCTTCTTAAGTCTAGCTGGCCTTTAATAAACACAGCAACTGAAGTTGAAAGGAGCCCAAGTCGTTTCCATGAGTAAACTAAGTGTCTTTTCGAAGGCCACCCTGTAAAGGCAATGAAAATTGTCCCCTAAGTACTGGTTTTATAAAACCACTCTGAAAGCTTTCAGACCTCTTTCAGACAGGTCCTGTTCAGTTGTTGATGAAAGCCACTCCACTGGTTTTCAAGTAAAGGCCATTCTTGTCTCCCCAGACCTTTTGAAAGGAAGAAGACATATAAAAGCATAAATGCTGAAATCTCTACTCAGCCTATGAATAGGAAAAGCTGCCTATTGACCTCAGTACAATTGCATGGGGCAGGTTTTGCCTCTTAAAGAAGAAAAATTCAGCAGAAAAATAAAGGAGAGAGAGGAAAAGAGGCAGAAATGAAGTAGAAAGGAGGATAATTCGGGGAAAAACTACAAGAGAAAGGGGGTTAAAACAAGTATATGTGCATAGACACATACATATATAAGTGATTTTTTTACAATTTTTTTTTAACTTAGTGACACATGTGGCTACCACCAGGTCTTTTTTTTCCCAAAGACATCTTATTGCTGTGATGAGTTTACATCACCATTCACTATTCCCCAGATTAAGGTTTGGTTATGACTCTGTTCCTCTAATCAGCTCCCTAGTAATCATTTTCCCCTGTCGGATGCCCTGAAACTCTCTTCCCCATCAAGCTTACAAAGCACTTGGGGAACAGGAGTCAGAAACCAAATCCAAGGATTATCAGCCTTTGCATTTTGAGTCCTTTCACTCTGCAGGACTGATGCAGCTTTACCAGGGCTCTGTTTCTCCAGGACTCAGCAGGGATCCCCATCTGTGGTTCTACAGCTGGTTCCTTCATATTTCACAAAATGACTCACATTCTCACCCTCAATTGCTCTTACTCTGGTTGAATGTCTTTCAGTCACTCCTCCACCTCTGCAAGGCTTTCCCACCTTGGTCTACAGCCTTTATCTCTTTAATCTTTCCAGCTGCTATGCAGCCTAAATGTAACCCCAGCCTTCAGGACAGGCTAATTCTTTAGTGACCACATGTAGACACTTTAAATGCCTCATGACAGGAAGTCTTGGTGGCCCAATTTCAAACTTAATTAGGCCCTCAGCTTCTGCTGATTTCTGAGAGAATTAGGCATCCAGACAGCTATGGGATTTAGCACAGTTCTCAAAATCTTATTTCCTTTTCTGTAACCCTAAACAGCATTTTGGATATTTGAGTAGTTGACATCAGGTTTACTGCTCTGGGGAAAACCATTTGCTGTCAACAGGAGGGGAGACCTTACTTACATGGCTAGAGACATCAAGGCTATGTGAAGTGGTTTCTTCAAACCAACTCTACACCCAAAATACCAAGTACAACTAATCCACCAAGGCCCTTAGTGGGTGAAAGAAAGAGGAGCTGCTAGGTGCTCATCCCCTGCAGAAAACCTAGCCCTTTACAGGCTGTTTAGATAGTTTCATCTTCTGAAACACCACCAGATACACAGCACATCACCCTGCTCTCCACAGCATCCCCTATGAAGATTTGTCTTTCTGAGTTTTGTGGTGTCAGCTGAGAATTAGACCTGAGAAAAAAGGCAAAGGGCTCTATAGTATGGGTTACACCTCTGCACCGATTGAAAATTTTGAGCCTGGCTGGATATGGTGAGTAAAGAAGACCTATTATTCTGTTTATGCAAATATTGTCAACTTAACAAAACAGCAGGAGATGCACAAAAGAAGCTCAGCGTGTTTTTACAAACTTCACAAAAGAAGCACAGACTGAAGAATTTATCTCATCTTGTGGAAGCAATGACTACTTTTATCAACCTAAACTAAACCAATAGGTCACATTTTGACTGTGAACTTATGGCCCTGATTGTGAACAAAACACATAAAGTCCTTCTGCTCTTCAATCTTCCTTTGGTGAGCTGCATGAGAGAGTAGAAATTCATCAGGGAATGTTGTATTTGCATTGACCTCTGGTGGCACTGCTTTCTGAATATGAATAATGGCAGTGGCAGAGGTCCTAAGTGAAAGAGAATAATGCACTCATCATGGTGCTGTGAGAGATGTGGTGTGATTACCACCACTTGTTCCCAGAGGCACTGAACTCATAGCAAGGAGATCTGTGTCTGCCCTGGCTCTTAGTGCATGGTCTGAATAAGAAGTGAGGCTTAAAGCTTTGCTGCCCAAGCACACCTAGGTATATATGCTGTGCCTTTGAAGCACACTAGCATTCACCAGTAATATTTGTGTAAGACTCAAACCCCTAGCTCACAAGGATGCCAGGGAATGCTGTGCACCTTCTCTTTGGTTCTTTTTTTGGGTCAGGATGCTCTGTTGACTCAAGTGGATAAAAAGACAGTCTGAGCAAAAAACACCAAAACACATGTAAATATAGACACCTCTGGTAGGAACTCCCTCTCCAACTCAGGGAGACCAGTCTCTTACATATGCTCTTTAGACCAGCAGAGCAAGATCTAAAGTTTAATTTCTTTGACCATCTTCTCCCATAAGAAGGGAGGAATCACCTCCTCAGCTCCACTGGCTGTCTTGACTGTCAGTCCGCTGACTGAAGGAGCTGAAGGAAACTACTTCAGATGCAGACACTGAATTCCTACACACTCATGCACAGTCAAAAGAATCTGCTCTTTGTATAATATAATGGTGACATTTTTTAATATTTACCTTCTAAAAAGGCAATTATTCTCAAAAAAAAAAAAAAAGCCTCATCAGCATTTCTACATTTAATTTGCAAGAAAAATAGTATTGTTACATTTTAAATTCACTTAAAACCAGGATCGTAAATCTATGTTAAAGTATCTAACAAACTAACCTGACTCGGAAAAGCACCCAGTAGTTCCCACCCACACTAGTGGAAGGAGGAAGCTCTCTGCTTCTGGTCCACTATCCCATTCATTGCCTCAATTTGGATCTCTAAGAAACAGATATCCGGGCAAAGAAATGACAAGAAAGGGGTGTCATGGCAGGACCTAAAACAGTTGGGTTGTTCTAAGATGACTTTGCTTCTCCATGGTCTTCAATCAATGGCTTAATTCAGAGCAGTCTGAAGGCTGCTTTATGTTACAAATGCAGGCAATATCTCCTGCCTTTCCTGCACCTTAGTCCTGCTTGAGCATATTACCGATATGGGCGTATGCAAATCAGGCTACATTTGAGTGTGCACACTTTATTCAGCTCAGGTCTCATCGTCATCAGAGAGAATTAGAAGATACCCTGTGGTCACAGCTTGGCCTTTGCTTATAAGCAAGGCGGCACATGGGTGGAAGGTTTTTAGAAGTGCTGGTTTCCCTTTTCTTCCTCATTTCTATGTCACAAGTAGCCTGTCAAAGAATTTAACACCACACACAAAAAAATGATTCAACATTCGCATAACCTGATCCCCAAGGAAACTATTTTCAAACAGATAAACAAGCGATGCAGGGTGGAGGGGGCCTACATATTTAAACAGTGCAATAGACATTAACAGCTGTGAGCTATTTTCAGCTATCCTTGCAGCATGCTGTGGCAGGTGCACCTGCACTAGTAGAGACCAGGGCTTTCCTGTTGTTGAAGGGAGCAGCCACTGATATTTTTCATGCCCTTACTTTCACACCCTTGCTGCCTTGCTGTGACTGCTATCACGTACACAGTTGCTGATAGACAGAGCCCTCACCCAATAGGAAATGGACAAGACCACATATGACCACAGGTCAGATTTAACTAAGGTATAAATGGGGTCCCACCAGGGGGAAAATTGAGTCAATCGTCTGAGCAGTGGGTCTGCAGCTGAGGACTCTCCCCTTGGGTTGGGATGCTACCCAAGGTAACTCCTCAAGGTTGAGAGTTCTTGCCTTATTGTGTGAGTGACTGTGCATCTTGAGTCATCATTCTACAGCTTAAGAGTTCCTAAGTCGGTTGTGTAGTATTAATTCCTGTTGGCAGCCTGAACCTGTGGTTTACAAGTGTTTCTTGGAGTATCAAAGCACTTTTGGTTGGAATAAATCTTATTTTGGGTTACACCACCTGCCTAATTTGACTTTGTGCACTTCTGTGACGTGTGTGCCAGGGTAAGTATGACAATTAGCTACTGGAACTAGAAAAGAACAAGTAATACCACACACTGGAACTGGTTTGGGTTCTTCCACCTGTATTTTTTCAACCCCTCCCAGTCCAATGCAATGGACATCTCTTTATTAATTAAGAAAACAAGCTACTGTATTTAAAAGATGGTAAAGACTTAAATATAGGTCTCTTGGTCTCCTGCTACTCTTTCAGTCCTCTATCTCTTATTTTTCCATTCTTTTTTTCCCATGACAAAGGTGATTTTAATAACTAGAGTGTTCAGTACATAACTTTGCTTCTTATTCCATCCCAACTGGTAGAAGCAAAACATATAAATTTATCACCATTCACCCTAATGGCCTTCTTGGGTCCAGTGGGAGTTCTTATACTCTGGTCAATCTAGGGCAACATCTAAGACTCAGGAGTGAGTGATTACAATGGTAGACAAAGCAATGGATATAGTCAAGGTCGAACTACTGTCCCGACTTTAATCCCAACTTTTTCAGACTTTTTGAATTTAGGGTTTGTCCTGAGTGAATTTCCATTCCATTTCCTTTAAAGAAAGTCAAATTAACTTTTGTAAGTGAGGAATAGATTAAAATAAACCCATATATCCCTTTTCTGTTCTCGTAATCCATGTTTTTCAACCATAGCTGAATAGTTTCCATTAATGTCGTTGCATTGTTGGCATGAAGTCAGGGAAATCCTTACATTGTAAAGGAACAAAAATTTGTTAAAAGTATAAATAGCTTGTTTTGCTTTTCCTTCTCCTCAATACTACTACCTAATGTACTGCACTAAGTCTGTTACTGAAGACATTTTCCCTGAATGTAATATAATTTTGCTATTGAAATCTTTAATTACAATTGGCTTTAAAGTCATTAAGAAAACACTTGTCAGTATCAATTTAAAATTGTTTGTTTATAAAGAAGTGGAAACAATTTACTTTTATTGCACCCAGGGTTCCTTAATTGCTGCAGGGCACTGGAAGGTTGGTGACTGTTGATGGCTGCAGACCTCCCAGTGAGCAACCTGGTGGTCACCCTGTAACGAGAGGCTAACAGGTAGGCTAACAAGTATGTTAGCATGCCAGGAGTGATCTGTTGAGGCAGCAGACAGCTCCTGAGGACCAGTGGGGACAACAAAACTATGCCTCTGTCCATTTAACCTTTCTTTTAAGCTCTTTAATGTTTCCTAATCCACCTCCACACCTTGCAATACTGCCTTGCTCAGTCGTGAGTGTCTGCAAAGCTGGTGTAAATCACTAGTCCTGATGGCACCACTATGAAAAGCAGAGGGAGTGAAACCATACCAAGGCCTGCTGACCCAGAGAGGCCTACATGGAAGACCATAGACATGGGGGAAAACTGGTCTTCTTTTCTTTCCTTGTATAAATACACAGACCAGTTTTGCTACCCCACCCAGAGTCTAGGACCTGGTTTCTCCAGGATATGACACTTTTTTTGTTGTCGTTTAAAATTCACCAGCCACTGTGTTTTCACCACAGGATAATTCACAATGTCAGATGTTGAGGAACAAGTTATAGGAGCTGAGTCTTCCTTATTCAGTAATGTTTTAATTCCACTTTGCCTACGTATCAGTAACTGAAGGAGGTGATATGGCAGGCCAAGGAACTCTAAGGAAAGTTTCACCTGATTTTCAGAATGAGGAAGTAAAATTATTTTAAATTTTCCTGAAAAGAATTTAAAATAATTCAGCATAAATAAATTTTAAAAAAGTAACACAGGTGATTCTGAAAGCTGAGGAAAGATTCTTGAGATGCTTCTCTGCTCCAGACAGTGGTAGTGTTGTTCAGCCTAGGTGAGACTGCACTAGTTGTCCCAGGGCCTGGAGTCAAAAAACAGTACAGATGTAGAGTCATTTCTCTGCCTTCATCCACTTAGAAAGAATGGCAACACATGCCACAAGCTACTTCAAAGTGATATTAACAAACAAAAAAAAATATTGTCCTGCTGTCTCTGCCCTAAAAGGATATGGCAATGTGATGCGCAGCTGTGTGATGTTCACACACTGGGGAACAGGAAACTGTCTCTCTGGTACAGCAATTTCCTTGCCCTACTAGTGGTACTCTACCCACCTCTGGGAACTCCTGTCTGACATCTACTTTATTCCTTAAGACACAACTGCCCCCCATTTATGTAGGCCAGGGGCTAGTCCTGCTGGAGTACAGCCCTGTTTTGCCTCTGTGTGTCTTCACATCCTTGCTAATTCATGGCTTTATATGAAGTATAATATGCACCTATTATTTTATAATGGTAGTTCTCACCTGTCTTAAAGATATGACTTGTGATTAATCTTATATCATTTTCAGAAAAAAATTGGCCACAGTATGCTCCAAATAAATTAGAATGTACGTCCCCCCCCAATACCAGTTATTCTTCACAATCACAGATGCTAACTGACTGTGCCTCTAGAATGGTACTCTGCTCTTAGCAATGTCAAAAAAATGATGCTCCTGGAAATGCTATGCATATACTTAATTGCTTTTAGTAATGTCTCATTAATCCCATTGTTTGTGCTCTTGCCATTCTTGGCACTAATGTTCCAGAGATCGGTAAGACTGCTGTTGTTTGTTCTTTCATTTTGTAGTCAAAAGCCTCCAGTAATCAACACCACCTCACACATGGGTTCCGGACTTTCTCTTCCTGTGCTTGAGAAGTGCTTGTTAGTGGAGAAAGAACTGACATATTGTTTATTTATTCAAAGGACCTATGGCATAACAACTAATTTAAAGTGACTGAAATTAACTTCATGTAGCAAAACATAAAATCATAATAAAATCATCAGTCCTAACAGAAACCTTTCAGACTGATTTTCTTCCCCTTAAAAATAGGATCTCATCAAAACATCAAAATTGTTATGACTTTTTATAATACTAATGAAGTTTTCTAATTGTTCAGAAAATCATTACATAAAACATTTCTATTCACCTTGACTTCAGATTTTTAAAATGAAGAAATGCCCACAGACAGCAGGTGCTGTCTACATTTGATTAAGGTCCTTCATGTGTCTGGATAGCAGGAGAGCGAGGTGCAGCATAGGTCTCTTCTCAGTCTGTCTGCTGAACAGTAATTTTGGAGGATGGAAACTAAGCAGCCGGAGGATGTTCACACAGAACAGAAATTTCTCAGCGTTAGAAGACAAAAGGAGGACAGACTCCTGACAAAAATCAGTACATTCACCAAAGTCCCTGGGACAAAGCAGGACACTTGCTTGGATGGCTGTTCCTTACCAGTCTGGGCAAGAGTGGTGCTGGCACAAGACTTTTAGAAGCACAGAGGTACATCCCAAAAGCCTTTCTTCCCTACTATCCTTCTTTCTACCAGTGGCCAAAAGCAGGTCCAAGGTGGGAATATAAGAGCAGTAAATGCACAGAGGTAAATCCGCACCATACTTTCTGAGGCTCCAACTATGTGTGGCATCAAGGCTTAGTGAGCATGGAGCAGTATCTTGGTGTTTGAGCTGGGAACCCAGCCCTCCTGTGCCCTGAATGACTCTGGGACAGGAAGCTGGTGAGACCAGTGCTCAGGGGAGGGGATGGAGAAAGGATAAATGGTATTGGGAATAGCTAGGCACAAGGACTGGTATGAGAAGGGAAGGAAAGCCAGGGACTGAGTGTTGCATGAGAAGAGGGTTGGGACAGAGAAGGCAAAGTCCAAACTGAAACTCTCCATCCTGGTTCCTTCTCCTTATCGTCATCAACCACTCCCATAGATTTAAGCCTCTACATCTAAGCTAGACCCTTAAATATAGATTTGCGTGTATAAAAGCCTTACGTGATGATTTTCTGCATGTAGCATTTATGAATGAGTTTCTTTCTGCCATTGGCTTACTGATTCCAGTCACAAAGACAAACTAATTTTACTCTTCACCTTCCTTGTTAGTTCAATAACTGAATTAAAGACTCTGAAAGATGGTTTTCGTTCCACTGCTTCGAATCCATAAGTCAAAAAGTGAACTACCGCCTGTCATTAATATGTCTATAGATTTAACACTGTGTCATGGTTTTAGCTGGGATAGAGTTAATTTTCTCCGCTGCAGCTGGCACAGTGCTGTGCTTTGGACTTAGTATGAAAACAATGTTGATAACACACAAATGTTTGGGTTGTTGCTGGGTGGTGCTTGCACTAGTCAAGGGCTTTTCCAGCTTCCCATGTTCTGCCGGGTGCACAAGAAGCCGGGAGGGGAGGGGGAACAGCTGAGAGAGTGGATTCAAACTGGCCAAAGGGATATTCCATATCATGTAACATCATGCCCAGTATGTTACCTGGGAGGGGCTGGCCAGGGGAGGGAGGCAGGAATTGCGGCTTGGGGACGGGCAGCGTCAGTCGGTGGGTGGTGAGTGGTTCTATTGTTTGTGTTTCTGTTTTTTCCCTTTTTCCCTTTTCCTTTTTATTATATTATCATTATTGTTATAATTATCATAATCATTATTATTATCATTATTTTATTTTAATTACTAAACTGTTCTTATCTCAACCCACAAGTTTTTTTTCCTTTTTCTTTTTCTCTTCAGATTCTCTCCCCCATCCTGGAGGGGTGGGGGGAGTGTGTGAGCGAGCGGCTGTGTGGTGCTTAGTTGCCGACTGGGGCAGAACCACTACACACTGTTCTTGGCAACAAGTTCCATTGTACAGTGCAAGTAACAGCCTGACATTGGTAATAATTTCATATATAATTCAATAAAACTTATAGCTGAAACTCAAACAGATAAAAGAAATTATGTTATTCGTAGTATTACACAAAAAAGGAATTGGAGGCACTGTTAGAGGATAAAATGGTAAATGAACTTCAATGGTTTAACAGAAAGGATAGTTAAGAAATGGGCCCAAACAATATTAAACAACATCAGGACTTTTCTTTTTGCTTTTATTTTAGAATATGAATTGTGGTCTTTTGTGTAAGTAACATGATATTAAAAAAAACAAAATAAAACAATAAAAAACAAGATGGCAGCATCAGCTCTACAACCTTGCGTTTTATTGACAAAAGAAGCAGTAAATTGGGATTGAATTCAGGTGTCTTAAATAAGAAAAGAAGAAAAACTTTTCACTGGACAAGAAAAGAAGTAAAATGATGCAAAATCTATTCACCAAAAACAACCTGATGCAGTGAATTTCAAGCATATACATTAAGTTCACCACTACTGAGAAAGCATTGAAGCCTTATAACTTCAACGCACACTGAACTAAGACTAATTTTAGGATACATACTGAATTCAGACTTGGAAAGTCCTATTTCCTTGACAATTCAAGGAATTGTCTTTCTTCATGTCTTCATTTTTAAAGCTCTGTTAGGCCTAATGGCATCAGCTGTGCATCTGCAGTTCATTTGGTCTCTTAGGCAGGAGTTAAGCTGTCTGGGCAAAGACAAATGCTAGATAAATGAATAGATACAAGCAGCTTTCTGGATTCTTGGGCTTGCCTAGGTGTATATCTCTTTTTGATAAGTTTTTGAAACAGCAGAATGGATTGCTCAGTAAAAGCTGACATTTAGAAAGAAAAAGAGCACATCTTTAACAGTCTGTTCCTAGCAAAGACATAAATACATGTCTACATAGCCTTATTAGCCAACCTTCTGCTTTGCTTTTTTTTATAAATATGTGTGTAACCAAAAGTAATCAGTTAATTTCAGGATTTTTAAAAAATCAAACCAACAATAAAAATGAATTATATAGCTTGGACAGAGTGTTTTGTCTCCACACTTGTGTCAAAGGTCTCTGTGTTTTATCCAGGTGTGATTCATGACTGCTGATTCCCTCTCTGCACTAGGTGTTGCTGGGTGCTAAGGTTTTGGGAAAGTGTGGCTTGCAAAGGCAGGACAGAAAACAAGGGTGTAAAAATCAAGGTAAACTGAATACTTAAGATTTTTCTACAAGCCTGAAAATGTCTTTCTCTGTGTTTTATGTGTACAGCTCCTAGCATTGCTCAATCTTAACTCTTGACTGTAATACTACATGCATAACCTACTAGCTCCTACATAACCACTCGAACTAATTTTAAAAACACTGGCTTTGTTGTACATTAATTAAGGTAGATTCCTTATGTCCTTCTCTGTAAAGCAGTTTTTCAGATCTGAAATCAGTCTAACAGCTATAGACTGAAGTCTTCTTCCATGGTCCAGCTGGGTTAGCAATTAGTGCTGTGAGGTTCTCACTCAGGTTATGGACCAAGGGTCCTCCCTCTTCACTTACCTATTATCCATGAGCTTTTATTTTCAAGCCAATGAAGGGATGGCTTGAATAGTGGCCATAAAGAAGTTGATGAAAGCTTCAGTGCACTACAAGTAAGATTTCAAATCTTCAGCTTCATTTGGAGTGAAATAGGGCTTGTTTGCACCCTGCTTTCACTTTCAATTAATGGCAGCCCTGCTGTGCATTTCCTTGTTACGTGATACAGCTGTAGGATAACAATCCTGCAATAGATACCATTCTGCAATGAAATCCAGAGCCTTTGATATCTTCAGCAGTTGCCTGGACAAAAGCCTCAGAAGCCTGATATAACTGTGTGAACTACAGGCCTCCAGAGGTCCTTTTCTACCCAAATCTTGCTATGCTTCTGTCAGGTCTTTTTCCATCACCTACAAGAAAAGGTTATTTAAGGCAGAAAGAGGTCTGCTCTTCATGAAGCATGCCAACATATTGCTTTATCAAGATAAGCATAGTTTTCACTAATGTAACTCACAGCTCAGCAGTTTTAATCTATTTTCACAGCTGGCAGTAGGGTCAGGAAAACTGCAGATATTTCTAAGGAAAAGTGAGGCATGGCTCCAATACTTTTATGCAAGAAAACAATTCAATGGAAAACCTGCTGAAGAGGTCTAAGTTCTGTTAAGCGTGCAGATAAAGATAAGTAAGGCATTTACCTAAAATGTGATAATTAATGAACAAATCTATCATCCTGAAATGAACTTGGCAGGGTGGTCACACTAAGTCCACAGCCCTATTTGCC
Organism: Phalacrocorax aristotelis; assembly: GCF_949628215.1. Lineage (NCBI taxonomy): Eukaryota > Metazoa > Chordata > Aves > Suliformes > Phalacrocoracidae > Phalacrocorax > Phalacrocorax aristotelis. The sequence continues at coordinate 21,254,717 of NC_134279.1, forward strand.
CCAAAGTAGCTGACTTGTTTTTTCTTTTTTTCACTTTAAATACAAAAATCATGTAAAATAAACACAGTTTCCTTGAAGGTCCTATGTCACTGCATAAATTAAAGATATTTCAGTCTCTGGATTTCACAGGCAGGGTAGAAATGTGGTTCTGCCTAAACAGGAAAATCTATCATCGGTGATAGAAATTAATACAGATTGATTAATGTCAGTGTAAATACAACAATTAATGAAAATTTAATATCTAGACTTGCAGGTTTCTTAGGCTACTCCCAGTTATCAATCCAGGAAACTGGGGGTTATTTGGTATAGAAAAATAGGGCTTCTCAATAATTGGTTATGAAACATGGAAGCTTTTAAAGAAGAAATGTCAACAGTGGCAAACAGCTGTGAAAGCTGAGGCTCCTACCCTGTGAGAAGCACCTTAGAGGGGAAAAAGAGGCTTGGGGGCTCTCAATGAGCAAACACTCTGAAGTCTTTCCTTCCTTCCTCCTCAGCGATTTTTCCATGAAGGAAAGCCACATGAGCCCTTCCCTGACAGTCACACCCTGGCAGCTCTGATCTCTGCATCAGTGAGGCGAGATGCGGTCAGACCCTGCCTGCTGAGTGATCCCTGACTGAAACACAGCACAACTGCTGACTGGGAAGGATCACCTGGGATAAAGCCAGGGCTTTTATCCTCACTCCTGAAATGTGCTGCATGAAGAATTGAAGGGAACTTTCCCCTCGTCCATCTCTCATTGCTGGTACTGAGTTTGGGAGTGCCTGGCTGTGGGTAGCACTATCTTGCAAAGTAATTGTTATTTCCCCTCCTTTGGTCAAGCAGTTCTAAGTTCAGCTAGGCCACTGTGGAAAACAAGGAGGGAATCAGAGTGGGAGGCACAAGCAAAGGACTAGAGGAGGAAGGAACGGGGAAGGGTCTGTCATCTGTATTTTCCTCTGGGCAGGACAGAAATAATCACACATTTCACATCACCAGTACAGGTGCAGCTGCACCATCCCTTATTCTCAGTAAAGGTGGCCAACACTGGTATTATTTTTTAGGTTGGATGTCTGGGATAGAATGAGATTGAAAAGCTATGCATGGATGTTGCAGGGAACATGTGTTATTCAGCACACCTGCAGGTATAGATGGGGGCTGACATTCCCTCCCAGGAATGTTTGATATATGCAGGTGGTCTGCTCAGAAGCACGGACTCTGTAGGGCGTGAAAGGCAAGGTGCGTTTTATTTTTGTTCCCTGCTGCTATGCACCTGATGGAAACAACAGGAAATTTGCTTGAGTAAGCTCTTCAAGGCTGAGACACTCATTTGTTAACATCACAATAATGCAAGGTCTTGCAAAGTCAGCACAGTACACAAATGCATCTTCCTCTTCCTCAAGGCTGCCTCAGATTTACAGAACAGTTATCTGCTCCTCCTCAACAAACTGTGCAGCAAAGTGTCCATTTAGAAGGTGATAGTTACACCAAGCATCCAAACTTAACAGCAATATTCATGGTTTTAAGGATGCCTGATAACTAATCAATACCCAGATATCACCTCATTTTTTGATAAGAGAACTTAAATAGCCCTTCCTGAGTGGTGTGACAACACCCAGCCTCCCCAGACCCATCAGTGTCTGAAATTATTAGCAGGGACAAGCAGGCTCTTTAGAACCAGTTTCTAGCAGCTGGATAAAAGTAATCAGTCCAATCTGCATTTTGCCAATGCCTCTTTTAAGGGAAAGAAGCCTGAGGGAAATAGCTTGAAACAAGGGCCATAATGTGAAACAGAAGGATAATAACTTCTCTCACTGTCCCTCACTGGCACTCTCTTTCAAATTCAAATGGCCATTTCTTTATCTCTTAATTCGTGTTGTAACTCTGAGTCTGACATAATTAACCCCTAGTTAGTGAACCTGTTATTGTCTCACCATTTTAAAATTTGTTTTTCTCTCCTTAAGCAATCCCATGTAGTGGGTTGACCCTGGCTGGATGCCAGGTGCCCACCAAAGTTGCTCTGTCACTCATCTCAGCTGGACAGGGGAGAGAACATATAATGAAAGGCTCATGTGTCAAGATAAGGACAGGGAGAGATCATTCACCAATTACATCATGGGCAAAACAGACTTAACCTGGGGAAATTAATTTAATTTAATGCCAATGAATTCAGAGTAGGGTAATGAGAAAAAAATATTAAATCTTAAAACACCTTCTGTCCACCATTCCCTTCTTCCTGGGTTTAACTTGACTCCTGATTTTATCTATTTCCTCCCCTCCAGCAGCACAGAGGATGAGGAACGGGGGCTGAGATCAGTTCATCACACATTGTTTCTGCCACTCCTTCCTCCTCAGGGGGAGGATTCCTCATACTCTTCATTTGCTCCAGCGTGGGGTCCCTCCCATGATAGACAGTCCTCCATGAACTTCTCCAACATGAGTCCTTCCCATGGGCTACAGTTCTTCATGAGCTGCTCCACCATGTGTCCCTTCCACAGGATGCAGTCCTTCAGGAATAGATTGCGCCAGTCTGGGTCACCCACAGAGTCACAAGTTCTGCCAGCCAACCTGCTCTAATGTGGGCTCCTCTATCTCCACAGGTCCTGCCAGGAGCCTGCTCAGGCATGGGCTTCCCACGGGGTTACAACCTCCTTTGGGCATCCAGCTGCTCTGGCATGGGGTCCTCCACAGGCTGCAGGTGGATATCTGCTCCATCATTAATCTCCATGGGCTGCAGGGAGACATCCTGCCTCACCATGGTCCTCACCAGGAGCTGCAGGGGAGTCTCTGCTCAGGTGCCTGGAGCACCTCCTCCCCCTCCTTCACTGACATTGGTGTCTACAGCATTGTTTCTCCCACATATTCTCACTCCTCTCTCTGGCTGAAGTTGTGCAGGGTTTTTTTTTCCCCCACATTCTTAAACATGTTATGACAGAGGCACTACTACCATTACTGATTGACTCAGACTTGGCCAACTGTGGAGCTGACTGGCATTGGCTCTGTTGGACATAAGGGAAGCTTCTAGGAGCTTCTCACAGTCACCACCTCTGTAGCTCCCCTGGCTACCAAAACCTTGCCACACAAAACTAATACACCCCACCAAATACAGTACCTGCAGGGTAAAGATAAGTTTGTTCTTTCTAAAACAAAAAAAGTCATCCTTAATGTAGTCTGGCCCAGATGTCGGAGAACTTCCTTCTTATAAAGATCCCCACCTGCCCCCCAAAAAGGTCCTAGTGATATGGCTGAGTGGTACAGAACTGTGAAACTGGAACCTTAATTTTAAAAACTTGAGTCCTAATGGCCATGAAAATATATAAAAATGAATAGTTCAGTTTTACAAAAGCACTCAACATCCAGAGTACTTGAAGGCACTTTCTGTTGCCAAAGAAGTGATTTGGGCATGAGGATATTCAGCAATTTTGACAATGATACCAAACAGATTTGGAATCCTAATCACAAATTTAAGAGAGATTTTCAAATATGTCCACCCCATTATGTACCCAAGACTTTCTTCAAAGGTCAATGGAAATACAATTCCCTTTTGACAATGAAATAGAGATGTTCAGGTGACTTGGGCACTTTTGAAACCTTCACTGCTAAAGGGTCAGTTTATGTTCTTGTATTTAAAAATCTTGGCTAAGATCACTCAGATGACTAAATACAGAGCAGAAGGAATAGTTTTTGGAAAATGTTGGCCATAATCCCCTAAAGCAATCATAATTTCTAAAATGGAAGACACCACTGCTCTTTAACTCATCTTGATATGGCTGTAATGCTTGAGGAGGATTTCATTGTTAAACTATAGAAGGTTCCCTCATACATGAAACCTGACAGAAGGGCTGTCATTTCCCCCCATCATTCAGCCTTTTCATTCTCTCCACATGGAGCCAATCAATTGAAAGGCAATATCCTCCAACAGTTAAAATTGCTGTTACTCCCCGCACAATGTCATGTTTGCCCATAATTCCATTGTTACCCATATGCTACTGGCATCTGACAAGGATTTAGTCTTCTGGCATAGACGTCTTCTATGACTTTTTAGGTAAAACATGATTCCTTGCATTCTCTGTGGGCCACTCAGAGGAAACGTTGTAAGCGATGTTAAAAAAGGGAGCATCCTGGCAATACCAACTCCTCATTCTTAATGGAGACTGAGAAAATCTGATAATTAAAATGGGAGGTAGGTAACTGACTGCTCTGATGTTGGCTCAAATTAACTTTTGGTTCTCAGTTTTCAGGTAATACAAGAAGTCAATCACTTTCCAAACAGCACATGTTGTGGTAATACAAAAAATCCTGGAGCTGGAAGGTATGTCTTCATGACATAGCTTAGAAACTATTGGGAGACTGCAGAAGTATGTTATATATGTAACTGTCTTAAGCATGATCAAATATACATAAACTATTTCCAATAGATGTTCGCCTTTGCTCTTCTTGAAGATTTCCGGTGGTGTAAATTCAGCTGCCACTCAAGGCAACCCCTCACAGGGCTGCACTCCCCATTCTATCAGAAAGGCCTTCCAAACCATCTGCTACATCTGCTACATTGAACTAAACAAAGTAATCTTCCCATTCTGGTTATAATGGCCTTCCTTGTCATTCTTTGATTAAACAGTCAGTTTTTCCTTATAGGTCATGTTTACTGATCCTCTTATCTTTCTCCCCAAAACGAGGCCGTAGACAGAGTGGGCTTTTAATTTGTTATAAATTGTAGTAACTGTTATAACCATTTGCACAACACACTGAATCCACTGTCAAGGTAGCTGCACTATCATTTTGAGCACAGCTCAGCATTATTCCTTCTGCTGCATCTACTCAACATAGAGAGGTTTTGCCAAATCCACCTGCAAGTTACAGTTAAAGCTAAAAAATAATATGAAAAAGAAAAAAAGACTAAAAGTGCAAGCACAATTTGTCTTAAGAAAGTAGTCACAGTTTAGGTTACTTCTATCAACCAAGAAAATAATATGAAAGTACAGAGTCTCCAAAGGAAAAAAATTCCAGCTGTCATTACTATACAAGTTCCTATGAAGGAAAACACTATGTAATAAATTATTCAGGCAATTATAAACTAGTGAGAATTGCTTCTCATTATTTGTACTACCCTTGTGTCTGAACACCAAAGGCATTATATATATCTATATGTGTATGTGTGCAAGTGTGTGTGTGTGCATATATGTGTGTATACGTATATTTGAATGGTTAAACAGTCAGGAAGAGCTATCTCTATTTTCATGATCCTAAAAAAACTTTTTAAAAATCTGGTGCTGCCTGCAGTGCGCATACATATAACATCAGGGCCATAGAGAAGCTTGATTCTTAGTCCTCCTCCATCATCACAGCCAAAAACTCAATCTACCTCTTTGGTTCTGCTGTCATAGGGTCATCCTTTGACTCATAAAAGTCATCTTTATTCCATACCTTGATACACTTACACTGAAATATTTTCCACTTAGCTAAGAAAGTACAGAAAGAGGCATGACAATGAACATTAAGCCCTTTTTCTGCCATCATAACCCTTCCTTTCTATGCACTCATTGTTCTTTACCTCTGCCAAAGCTTCCTCACTCAAACCACCTTTGAAGACATCTCCCTTTGAAACAAAACCCCTTCTTCACCCATTATAAAAGATAAGAGAGCAAAAAAAGTTATCAGAGGTAAATGGGGGAGAACAGCCAATGCCTCATCTATGGGATCCAAAAGAACTGAATCCTTTCTCCCCTGCTTTGATTTCTTTCACAAGGGTACCACTGCCAGTACAATTTTAAGTGAAAGGACCCCATGCTGGAGACATATTCGTACCTGAGATTACCAGAACCAAAACTGAAAACCATCGCTTAGAACTAGCCAAACCAATCCAATTGAGAAGACTGCAAGTACTTGTCATGTCATTTTAATATAGAAAAGCATTTGCATTTCAAGCCACCAAAACCAAGCAACTAATCAGTTAAGTCATTCATGACCCTCATCCATATTCTATTCTATCTATATTGTCTATTCTATAGAATCTATATATAAATCTATATATATTCTGTTATACAGAATCTGTATTCTATATTCTGTTACATTATTTCCTCTTTTACTTCCAGTTTTCTCCCTCTCATATATCTCCAGAATAGTCCCTTCCAACCTATGATTCTGTGATTCTGTATGATTCTGTGATTTTCCTTGCCTAATTTTCCCTCTGCAAGACCTAACAGAGTCTCTGTACTCTTATTGTGTTTCCTGCCCCTTCTGTTTGTGACCAGTGATAGATCCACAGTGATCCATCTTTGTTTGTAGCAGGGACATGATACCAAATTGCATTTCCTTCTCTTCTCCACTTTGTGCCAAGCTTTTGGCTGGGATACAGCACCCAAACCGAAGAATCGGCTTCACTTCCCTTCAAGGTTAGCAATACAGTGTATAAAATGGACAAGTTATTGGGAGAACCTTAACTTTGCTTTTCCTTCTTTTGTGTGTTCATATTTATAAATATACAACTAGATCACCACAACATTAATGTAGGTCACAGCCACTGGGACGGACAGCTGTGGGATCTCCCTCTTTTACATGCACAAGAACCAGTAATGAGCCTGGTTTATCATGTTCTTTGAGCACCCCCATGTTCAAAGCCTCTCGTGGATGTGACTGGTAATGACACACTGTCTGCCTTAATATACAGATGCATTAGTGCCCAAAAGGAACAAGAACTGAGCTGCATCCCATTTGCTGTTAGCTAGAGCACAGCATAGTACCACATATCTCCTAGTTTCACTTCTATTTCTTTATATCTTTGGAATGGAACAAGGGAAAATATTTCAAAGGATGGATAAAATAGGATGCTGAAAGGCAGGAGAATGAAAGCTGCACTGCATATCTGATCAGTCAGCCCAGCTACAATTGCACCTGCCCTGTGCTACCATCCGTGCTGTCACTGCTATTCTCTTGGCTGGTACTTTGTACATGAATGCAGTTGTGCAATGAAAACCTCCATGAAAACTTCAGAGAAACCCTGCGTGAGGAAAAATTAGAGGCTTGCAAATGAATCTTCCCCAACCAAGGCTGTGTGGCTTGTAATATCTGTGTGAAGGAGGCAGTGTCTTCTGTTTCAGTTGGGAAGAAGTAGCTGAAGGCCGAGCAATTCCGCTTACCTTTCTCCATTTTTCGTTCTCTCTCCTAACACAAAAGGGAGAAATACAGGTGGAAAACTGAAGTGAATAAAAAAAGTGTAGACGTCATACCTTTTTCCAGAGTTAGCAGGCATTGGATAACCTTACAGACTCTTGCAGCAGAGAAGATCTCAGTGAGAAATTTGAGCAAGTAATGAATGCAAACCTGGGCCCCCGTCAACCCAGCTACATGCTAATGGGATTAATTACCCCTTGAATTTAGGGGCCCAAATGTTCCTGTTCTGTTTCTGAGCATTGCTGCATATCTGCCATTCTTCATCTCAGAGATCACTGAGTTTCAGATGATGGGTGAACAGATCAGTGAGTGCACCTATATAAAGCTTTGGGATACAAGGCTTTATGGAAATGCTTACTCAAGTAGGGTGGAAAACAGCTCAGCAGAAAAGGACTGGGGGTCCTGGTGGACACCAGGTTGATCATGAGACAAAAAAGCAGGCAAATGGTGTCCCTGGCTGCATTAGACAAAATATTGCCAGCAGGTTGAGGGGCTTCATCCTTCCCCTCTGCTCAGCTCTGGTGAGGCCACACCTGGAATGCTTTGTCTCTTTCTGGTTTCCTCAGCACAAGAGAAACATCGACTTGTTGGATAAAGTTCAATGAAGGGCCACAATGATGACTAATGGACTGGAGCAAATGTTGTTGCAATATTCTAGAAGGGTGAGGAGGAAGACTATGGTAATTACAAGCCTGTCAGTCTCAGTTCTGTGCCTGGTAAAATTATGGAGAAGGTTGGTGAAAAACATGAGAGACAATGCAAACATTGGTAATAGCCAGCAAGGGTTCACAAGGGGAAAGTCCTGCTTAACCAACTTGATTTCTTTTTACGACAAGGCCACCCATAGAGTTGACCAAGGAAAAACAGTAGATGTGGGTGGTTTTTTTTTTTATTTTATCAAAGCTTTTGATACTGTCTCTCACAGTACCCTTCTAGATAAACTGTCCAGCACACAGCTACACAAGTCCATTATACAAAGGGTTATAGTAAATGGGGTTACATCAGGCTGACGGCCAGTAACCAGTAGGATTCCCCAGGGCTTGATTTTAAGGCCAGTGGTCTTTAATGTTTTTATAAATGATCTAGACAAAGGAATTGAATGTACATTAGGTAAGTTTGCCAATGGTACTAAACTGGGAGGAGCTGTGGACCCTCTCAAGGACAGAAAGGCCTTACAGAGAGATGTGAACAGACCAGAGCGCTGGGCAAACACTAACCATATGAAATTCAACACAGGCAGGTGGTGGATTCTCCACTTGGGAAAAGGTAATCCTGGTTATGTGTACAAACTGGGGGATGAGACGCTGTAGATCAGCCCTGTAAAAAGAGATCTGGGGGTTTGGGTGGATGGCAAGTTGAATATGAGTCAACAATGTGCTCTGGCAGCAAAAAGGGCCAACCACATCTTGGGGTTCATTGGGCACAGCATAACTAGCCAGTTGAGGGAGACGATTGTCCCACTCTACACTGCACTGGTGCAGCCCCACCTTGAGTATTATGTGCAGCTTTGGTCACCTCAGTATAAAAAAGACATCAGACTATTAGAGCGTGTCCAGAGGAGGGTGACCAAGATGGTGAAAGGTCTTGAGGTCAAGACTTGAGAGAAGTGGATGAGGTCACTTGGTTTGTTCAGCTTGGAGAAGAGAAGGCTGAGGGGTGACCTCATTGCAGTCTACAACTTCCTCAAGGGGGGCAGCAGAGCAGGAGGTGCTGATCTCCTCTGTCTAGTGACCAGTGATAGAACATGAGGGAATGGAATGAAGCTGCATCAGGGGAAGTTCAGATTGGGCATTAAGAAAAGGTTCTTCACTGAGAGGGTGGTTGGCCACTGGAACAGGGTCCCCAGGGAAGTGGTCATGGCACCAAGCCTGTCAGAGTTCAAGGAGCATCTGGATGATGCTCTTAGTCATATCATATAGTTTCAGGTAGTCCTGTGAGGAACAGGGATTTGGACTTGATGATCCTTATAAGTCCCTTCCAACTTGAGATATTCTATGATCTCTTCTATGACAAAAGGCTGAAAGACTGGGGACTGTTCAGCCCAGAGATGAGAATGCTCAGGGGGGATCTTATTAATATATATAAATACCTGAAGGCATGGTGTAAAGAGGATGGATCCAGGCTCTTTTCAGTGGTGCCCAGTGACAGAACCACAAGCAATGGGTCCAAACTGTAGCACAGAGGGTTCTTCCTGAACATAAGGAAACATTTTTTCACTGTGAGGCTGACTGAGCACTAACACAGTTTGCCCAGAAAGGCTGTGGAATCTCCCTCCTTAGAGATATTAGAAACCTCTCTAGACATGGTCCACAACAACTGGCTCTGGGTGGCCCTGCTTAAGCAGGGGGGTTGGACCAGATATCTCCAGAGTTCCCTTACAACCTCAACCATTCTGTGATTCTGTGAAGTACCAAGCCATAATATGGTACTCTGATTTGTTAAATGCTATGAGAATCTTTGAAACTGAAAGAACTGCATTTATAAACATATTGGACTAAATCACTAATTAGAGGAAACAGAAAATTCCCTGTTAAAGATTACTTGCAAAGTAATCTGATTTCAGCATAAAAGCACATGATATGCAGATCTCTCAAATCATGAGACTCACAGGCGAAGAAACCAAGTGACCTTCCTGTACCAATGACACAGGACCAAGACACATAGCAATCACCAAACTGAAAAGCAAACCAGAGGGTTTTGGAGGTCTGAGTCAGGTTTAAGACCCAACAGTGTACAATATGATAATTCTTAATTTGCACTCAGTAATCAGTTAGAAACATGTGCAAGTTGGAGACTTGACCAAGAGGTTGGTTAGTTATGTGGAGAAACATGCATAGAATAAAATGGAACTGGAGCCAATCATGACAAGAATGATTTTTAAGGAACATCTCTAAACAGAATTAAATTGCAAGAGGATACTGTGTTTACTTGGTTTGACATGTTTATCTGCCTCCAACCAAGCCTTCTTTGTCATTCTAGAAACACCCCCTATAGCAGGCTTTCACTAACCTTCCATCATCTCACAGCAGGTGACAGGAGGAATTTATTAGAAATGTCTATACCCAATATGCTTCCCTACAGAAAAGGCCAATCCAAGCTTCCTGCTTAGGGATCACTTCAGGTATGAAAACATGCAAGCACAGTTTATTTCTTATTAATATAATACTAGCTGATCTCATTATTTATATAAATGCTTGATTTTTATTTGAGTTCTCTTAATCACTTGGCCTCAGTGATGTTGTCTGCCAAAGAATAAAAAGAATAAATCTGATTTCTGCTCTTTGTTAGAGTAGTGCAACCTGGCTTGCCTTTCCAGGGTGTGTATAGCATAGAGTTTCAAAATGTTGTAATCTGGAAGGTTACAGGCTAAATGGGTTTCAACTAATGGAGGGTCTTCAGTGTCTGAGAAAAGACAAAGTTGAAGGTTTATCTGCTTATTACAAAGTCATCCCTGCTTCTTCAATAACTCATTTTGATATTGTGTAATTTGCAAAAATGCACCTGTGTGATCCCACAGGCTCTTAACTACTTTGTAATGAGTGTGTATGAACAGATGGAAAATGTTTTAAATTTCTGAGAGAACTGCTAATGGATGCCACCAGCTATTAGAAAAACTCAGGTGGTTCCATTCTGGGAGAATAGGTATTGTTATAAACCTCTTCATTTTTAATTAAATGTTTGCTCATTTATACCTTGATGGTAAGTTTAAACCTGCCTGTACTAGTGAAAACAGATTAGAACTTGAGCTGGAAATTATTCACTGTTAAATACTCCAGAACCTTAGATCCAAACATTTCACCTGAAAATAACAAAAGCTTGTTGTAGGTCAGTTCAGTATGTGGGAAAGTTAATCACTGGAAAAAAATTAATTCCAGCAAGGTTAGACTTCTTTTTCCTTCTTTCTAACAGATGCAGTAAGGAAAAAAAAAAGTCTGTCTCTTATCTAAAAATCTAGAACTACTTTTAACTTCACAGCAGCAAGGAAATGTTCTCCTATTCAAAAATTAATAATGTTGTTCTGTCCATCTATTTAGATTTTTATGCACCAACCCAAGTGAGATTTCATACTCTTTCTGAGCTCCCTCTAGCCTCAGACACTAGGATCTTCCCATGAGAAGGAACTGAGGTATGAATTGATAAAATTAAATTCTGTAAGTAAGTTTTCCCTGGTATTCCTTGCTGGAGGGCAGAGTTAGTACAGTGAACAGGTCTGAGAAACAGCTAAAGAGACCAAAATGTTTTCCTGGCTGTGAAATGAAGACTGAAGAGAATGTAGGCACAGAGGAAGACAGTCATATTGTATAGAGCTGTACTAGTAGGATGCCTTTCCTTCTTTGTTTATTACAAAAGATAGAGTTAAAAAGTATAGATTGCTCCTCTCTGTTCTGGTGTTGGCTCACATTGCTAAACTGTGCTTTGACCATGCATCTGTGAACTGCATGAGGCTGGATTAACAGATAACGATACCTCATTCCACTGTATACAGGCTGATATTCTGGAGACTAAAATGTATCAAAGACCTTCTGGACTACATCTGCCACTACTTCTCTAGGAACCTGATGCATAAGGAAGTCACAGGAGAAATAGATATGACAGTAAAAGTGAGGACCACTTCTCATGGTAACCAACAATGAGACAGGACATCTGGAATGAGATAGGATGGGAAAGTTTCCCTGCTATAATAGCAACACCACCGTCAGACCTCCTTCAACACTCATGCCAGAACTGGAGAAGCTTTCACACAGCTACTGCTATTTCTTTTAGGTGTCAGTGTTTCCAATTCAGTCTTCAATTTGCGCAAGAAAGAGGGCAAAATAGTAGCAGCTATGAGAAGTAGGACAAGACCTACAGCAGTATTTTCTCTACCTTTGCAATGCGAAGGACAGCAGGGTTCAGAAGAAGAAATTACTTTTCTCAGCTCGCCCGAGAAAGTGCTAACTGTCTTTGCAGGCTTTACCTGAATGACAGGAGAGGATTCAGGAGTTTTTTCAGTGCCTGGAATAACGGGGAAGGTGGATAAAGGAGCCTGAAGGGAAGTGTTAAACACCAGAGAGGGTGGAAGAAAGGCTGAACACAGCAGAGTCAGGGTGGAATATCCTCCTCATAAGGTTCTGCACTGCAAGCATCTCCACTGAACAACTTGAACATTTATACATTTATTTTGCTGTCACATTCAACAACTCCAGGCATAGAGATGTTTCTGTTGCGCAAAGTGCAGTACAAATTATATTTTCCACCACAAAAAAATTTACACTTAGAACCATAAGCCCCAACTGATGAGCCAGACACTGTCCACAGACTAGCCAGGTGAAGCATGGAGCACAGCTAGCAGTCCTCTATATCTAAGTAAAAAAATTGCAAATGAAAAATATATTTCAGTTTCTGCATTGAAAACTGCAAATCAAATTGGTATTTTCACCTCAATCTGAGTGAAAACATTGACAAATGTGTGCCAATGCTGGTATGTAAACTTCCTTTGGTAAAATAGAAATGTTCTAATGATCTCATTTTGTCCAGCCCTGCCGACACTTCAGCATCGTCCCAATTAATCACTTCCACAACAAGAAAAAATATTGTGAACCATCAGGCATTGCATGACACTGCAGCTCCTAATTCTGTTGTGTATATTCCTCTGCAGTCAGGCTGAGTTTGGTTTAGGTTTATTTTATTTCAACTAATCTCACAGCAGAAGAAATAGAAAGCCAATGAACAGCTGGGATGTGGCAAGTCCCTTATCTTGACTCATAAAAGTCACAAATAAACCAAAGAAAAACTATTCCAAAGGCACAGAATAGCAGATACTTTGCTTCTTGACATTTCTGCGCTGAAGGTAACAGATGCCTTTCTTTGAAACCAGCCTGCTGGAATTTCACAAGGGGGGCAAAAAAGCGGAAAAAAAACCTCAAACAAACACAAAAATCCAAGCTGTCAGGCTCAAATAGCCCTGAAATGGATCTACAAGCAAGGGAAACAGAGAAATATGCTGTAAACCAGGAACTGAGACTACAATTTCAGTCTGTATTGATAAAAGTGTTTTGCAAAAGTGCTGCTTTCCCAACAGCCACCTGATCCAAGACTGTGGCTTTGTCCATCCACATGTTTGATACTAAGTACTGAAAACGGTGCCTTTCAAAGACAAGTTGCTTACCTGTCTAGCACTGTAACTCAAGTTCACTTTCAGGCCAACTGTGTACCAAAACCCATAGAAATGATGGTCTAGGACTCAGGGAAGCTGGCATTTTCACATGGCTCTTCACTCCAGCATGTGCAGCAAAGCAAATGCAGAGTCATTCTAGCAATGCTGAGCCCCTGGACCACACCAGACATACACTACAGCAAGACTTACTGAACACAAGCGCTGCTTTCCACTTGGCAGGATTAACTATGATAAATGAGCATTTTAAAACACTAAATCCTGGCATAAAGCATGGCCTGGCATGCTTAGTTCCTACCTGTGTATTTATCTCCCATGCGGCTGGGATAAAACAGGGCAGAGCAACAATACAATTCCAGGTAAAAGGGAAGTGTTCTTAATATAGAGCTTCTGCAGGAAAGATCCTCTTTGATAAAGAAGTTATGCAGCTTTAAAGGCTTCTGCTGTCACAGAACATAACAGGTTTTCAGACAACATGGAAAAATGCTAAAAAAACATCTCCAAGCCAGAGATGAGTACATTGTATGGACTACAGAGGAATTGTATGAAAAGTTCTGTTGTAAACCTTCTGAGAGGGCAAAGACCAAGCTTGATTGCTGTAGATAACTCAAGTAGCAGTTTCAAACCACCCTAAGAATCTGAAAACCTAATTTCTTTAACAATTGATAGGCTCCTTTTTCACTGTTTTTGTCCTGGAGATTTGGATTATTTTGGATACACAAAAGCAGGACTCATCATGTTCAAGCAGCAGCAGCAGCCAAAAAAAGTTTTGGTAATTCTGGCAGTACTGTGAGGAAGTGTACGGTCTTACTGTGTTGGATGAGGAGCACATACACAAACATGCAGACAACAGCTGTATTCAGCTCATGCCCTGAACCTCAGCCTGCGACTCTTTGCAAATGACTTTTCCCTCTGCTGGCCTCAGTGGCTACTTTACTCTTCTTTGTCTCTGCTCTTTTAAAAACCCTTCTGTCATGTCTTCCGTGATGTTCTTGATGTCCCCTTTCTCAAAATTCCCTTCTTAAATTCAAACTTTTCTTTTTTTCACAGACTTATGCTCCTATGTCTGTCTTTTTATAGATCTCAGTGTGTACCCAACATGCAGTAGCCAGAGGTGACTACAAAAGTGGCCCAATAGTCAGAAGCTGTTGGGCCCCCATGAAGCTAATGGAAGCTCAGTTCCTAACCTTAAGCACCCAAATTTTGAACCATTTGTCCTGTGAAATCTTTCTGTCAGTGCCAATGTTGTCTGCTATTTAGACATTCCTACAAATCTCATTTTATATAGAGGTGCCAGTAGAGTCTTTTATACCACATGATTATGTGAGGATATTAACCTTTGGCTTGGAAGAAATATTCCTTTTTGATTCCTCATGGCTGCAGAGAAAACTGGAAAAAATGAAGAAAGAAATGTTAATTAAAAGACACAAACTGTGTTGTCTGGATTTTATTTCACTCTCACAGTTTGGGAAGAGAAGCAACAAAATCAGTGTTCCCTCTGCACCCAGAAGACAAAATTAACATACCATATCCCCAAAATGAGGACAAATTAGGAGGCTTGAAGGTGAGATATTTCTTAATTCAAACAGGAGTTGGCTTACTAATAGCACAATAATTTTTTAGAGAAATTGCAATTCCAGTTATTGTTTTTCTGAGACTGGAAGTCAAAGAATGCTTCTTAAAGATAACTTTCATAAATTTTCTTTTGAAATTTTATATGTGTTTCATGTAAGCTTTTAGTCTTAACTGCAATGCTTCAGTTTGGTCACTAGTATCTGAAAAAAAAATCTGATTGGGAATCATATGAGTAAGCAATCATGACAACTCTAGCAAAGCTGGAAGAACTGGAGTTTGAGCCAGTAAACTAACAAGTACCATTATCACAGCTGGCTAAGATCAGTAACGGTTCTCAAAATATATAACTGAAATGGATTTCAAATTTTTTGGCAGAGTAGAAGCCCTGAAGGAATGATTGGATGTTAAAAGGGTCCTTTTTTGTTCTGTAGGTATCAATTTATGTTCATATGAAACAAAGTAAAAAGATTTCTTCATTTCTGAAATTTTTCATAATATGTGCTCTTACTTACAGAGTGAAATGCGTGTGTATTGGGTTTACATGGCAAGGTTTTGGCAGGGGGTGGGGGGCCTGCAGGTGTGGCTTCTGTGAGAAGACACCAGAAGCTGCCCCCATGTTGGACAGAGCTAGTTCTAGCCGGCTCCAAGACGAACTCGCCACTGAAAAAGCTGAGCCCATCAGGATTGTTGGTAGAGCCTCTCCCATAAAGTAATTAAGAAGAGGTAAAAACTGATGCACAACAGCAGCTGGGAGGGAAGAATGTGAATATGTGAGAGAAACAACTCTACAGACACCAAGGTCAGTGAAGGAGGCGGAGGAGGTGCTGTAGGTGCCAGAGCAGAGATTCCCCTGCAGCCTGTGAAGATGACCATGGTGATGCAGGTAGACCCCTGCAGCCTGTGGAGGTTAACAGTGGAGCAGATATCCACCCTCTAACCTGTGGAGGACCTCATGGCAGAGCAGGTGGATGTGCCCTGAGGGAAGCTGCAGCCTGTGGAGAGCCCACACTGAAGCAGGCACTTGGCAGGGACTGTGGCTCCATGGGAGACCCACACTGGAGCATCCTGTTCCTGAAGGACAGCACCCCATGGAAAGGACTCATGCTGGAGCCCTTCTTGAAGAACTGCAGCCATGGGAAGGCCACCAGGTGCCCACCAAGCCACTCTATCACTCCCCTCCTCAGCAGGACACGGGGGAGAAGATGAAAAACTCATGGGTGGAGATAAAAGCAGTTTAATAAAGAAAAGCAAAAGCTGCACACAGAAGCAAAGGAAAACAAAAATATTTTATTCTCTACTTCCCATCAGCAGGTGATATCCTACCACTGCCTAGGAAGTAGGGCCTCTGTAGTGGGTGCTCCAGAAGACAAATGACTTAATAACAAATGCCCCTGCCCTTCCTCCTTTCTCTTAGCTTTTGTTGCTGAGTCACAGGGTATGTGATATGTTGGTAAGTTTAGGTCAGCTGTCTTGGCTGTGCCCCCTCCTACTGGGCTGTGGTGAGGGGGAGGGGTTGGAGAAACAACCTTGATGCTGTGAGCACTGCTCAGCAGCAACCAAAACATTGATGTGTTATCAACACTGTTCTAGCTGCAGGTACAAAACACAGCAATATGGGGGCACTATGAGGAAAGTTAACTCTATCCCGGCCAGGCCCAACACATTTGATGATATGTGATAATGTGTAAGATTTGATAACATGCATTTCATAATAAACAAAAATTAAAATGTGATGGTAAATTAATCGGAAAATTTTGAAAGAAGTGAAAAACAGTGAAGAAATTATTTTTTAAAAACCACCCTGATTTGGGTTCATTCACAAGTATTTTTAGTTTTTACAATACTGTATCTTATAAAGGGTAAAAAAAAAAATCACCATTTCTTTCAATAGACTAGCTTTTCTATTTCTGCCAACAGAAATTTTACCATTGGAATTTAGTCTGACCTTGTATCTAACTTCAGCTCTGATTTTTTTGCAGGCTAAGCAAACTTTTCTTTTCTTCCCCAAATACTTTTAAGCAATATGAAAGGTATAATATAAGTGTTATCTGAGTACCTTGTCTCTGAATTAGCACAAGTTCATACAGACCCCTGCTCAATCTACTTGTCAGTTTTCCCTGAGGTAATAAATAAATAAGGTGTCAGACTCCCTAGGTGCCACATGGATTTACCTGTGTAACAGAGAAGCATGCAAAGCATGAGTTTTGCCAATTCCAGACGTTACCAAAGCACATTGTACAGCGAACTACAGGGCTTTAATATCAATCATCCTATGGTCACTGCAGTGCACTGGTCTGGACTTTACAGATATCTGGTAGCCCAGCTGGAGTAGGACTGGTAGAAATCTAGGATAAATAGGCATTGAGCATGTGCTGTTTTACTGCATTGAGTGTATGGTTAAATTCAACACATCTGGAATGTCTTGGGTTATTTTTGCACTGCCCATCTCAGAAACCATATGCAACAGGTCCCAGGCCTCCTTGACACATCAAATCCATGTTTTGACAATCTAGACTTCAAGAAATCTAGGTTTAGGTTTAGGTTTAGGTTTAGATTGTTTCCAGACATTGAGCAACTTCCAGGAGGAAAAAAAATGGGTGACTTCCACAGGAAAACCTGCATGAGGCTGGGCACAATTGTGCTCTCTGGGCCTGGGTCTAGAAAGGTCTGTCCTAAGCAGGTAGATTTCCTTCAAAGTATGTAGTCATTCCTTAATCCCTGCCAGATCAGGGCTGTATTTACCTAGTGGACTAAAGCGTTAGCAATATTTTGGACAGAAAGGAGCCTACTGGCTGCTCCAGGAGCCCTAAAAATCTCACCTTTTAATTTTTGATATCTCCTGGCTTAGCAAAACATTATCAGAAGACTAGTCTCTAGTCTGGGAATACCCTCCTACTTCCTAAGTTTTGTGTAAGTGTAACTAAGATGATGAAGTTAACCAACTGTGGATGCTGCTGTACTCCTTGTACAGCCCTATCCAACTGAACATTAAGTCCGGGGACAATAAGTGTATTCTTTGATCTGTATTTTAGTCATTAGATAATCATTAAAGCGAATAAAACAATAGACAATGTGTTTCTGTCAGAACCCCTCTGTTAAAGCTCAAAGCCTAATTTTTGAGTCCAAACCTCTGCTTCAAGGATTAAAGCCTCATTTTTAGGTAGCAATGATTCAGGGAATAAACAGTTAAATGTTACTAATGCAGTCTAGTGTAGCTCAACAAATGTTGGGGCCTGGAGCCAAAACTTAGCCAGGACAATGAGGTCGCCCTAACAGGAACAGCCTGCACAATGACTAAAACTTGTTGCTTTGGGGGAGTCAGAAAAGCCTCAAGATAACAAGTGCCTAAACAAAGTCACGATGACATTTGACCTCAAGAAAAGCAGGTGTACAGAGCTAGAAAGATAAGGAACTGCAGAGTAAACACTGAAGCAGAACAGACCATCCCTCAAGGCCAGTACATACATAATCTCAGAACTGAGTTTGCATGAAAGCAAGGGTTAACTAGCAGGCACAGCGAGGAAGCATATATCCTTCCTCCAGAGACCCCTGACGACCACCCGGAGACACCCACAGGCATGTGCAAATGACATGTGCATATCATGAATATGTATACCTTCTATTGGAAAACTAATGAATATGTATATAGAGCATGTACTTAACCGGCACAATTAGATCTGACAGTATGCACATTAGGAGGAACGATCCCCTGTGCATCCGGCACCGTAAATAAAGAATGCCTATCTTTTAACTCTACATTGGTGTTACGTATTCCTAATTTTGGTGACATAAGTACAGTTTTATCAAAGATTTTCTTTTTCCCCAGGAACAAATTAATATATTTTGGATTTGCTTTGGATTCTCAAGAAACCCTTAATAAACTCATGCATCAAACACCACCCTAATTTTTTTTCACTGCTGCCAAAGTCCCCCAAAAAACAATTCTTTAGTGTTTTGAATGTCTCCTTTATCGGGTAAGTTTGCCATTCCGAGCCAATAATTCCTGTTTATCTAAATTTGGTAGTTATAAAAAAGTTCTTTAAACATCCATTTTCAGATAAGAATCAATTTAATTTGATTCAATACCCCTTCTAGATTTTATAGTATGTTGATTCTCCCACTAGGAAAGGATAAGAACTGCAAAATCAAGCGGTCTGATTCACAGAGAGATGAACAGGTATTTTAAAAACATTAATAACCTTCTTTGATTTTCTAATTATAACATAGTGATTACAATTGTCTTTGAGAAGCTCTAAAACCCTACTTCTGAAATGAATAACTTGCAAACATTGGCCTTTACGTAGTCTGCAGGATAAGTGCTAAAGCTGAAGTAGGCTTGAGATTTTCTGTTTATTTTTTCTTTTTACTCTACTGAACCCTGCCCATAACCCTGACACAGGTTAAACATAAGAACTTTGTGGAGGATGCTGCAAATTCTTTACTATCAGCTCATCAAGCACAGACCTTTTCATCTTCATGAGCTTTTAAATGCTGTTCTGCTTAAGCAAAAACAAAGAAATCTGTGTCAGGAAGGACAAGGGTAGTAGGGCTGGGATAAACACTGTAAAACAAGAGACAAGGCAAATTTCAAGTTTTATTTTCTGTGCAGAACTCCTCCCTTAGCTGTAAAGGTGACACTACCTGTTTAGATTTTCAAAGCCATTCAATAAAGTAAACAAAATTAAATTGCACCCAGAACAGGGTTGTAAGCAAGTAGGGCAAGAAATAAGAAATATGAATGGGAGCCAGAGAGCTGACAACGGACCTTTCACCCCAGTACTTCTGAGCCCACCATTATGGACCTCTGCACTCAGAAAAGCTTATGTTCCCTAGAGATCATTCTTTTCTTGCTCTGTGACTCACCTTTCTATGAGAAAAGAAATGAGTAACCAGTGACATTAATGAGCAAATTGTGCTGCAATTTCTGTAGGCTGTCACAGCATAATTTCAATGGGATAGGTTGTCACTATCTCTCCTGCCAGATGTCATTCACCATAGCTGTACTGATATGGGCAGGAATGATGCCTCTAACACAAATTTTCACAGTATTGGAAAGGACAGGTAAACCTGAACCTTGCAGGCCAAAGCGTCATTCTTCCAACTAAAATGCATTTATTTGTTTGTTATACTGGGTGAAATATTTTGCTACTGCTCTTAATTCTTGTAACTCCCCTCTTCTTGTGTCTCTTACTGAGCTCTCACTGGGTTTTACAGACACTGTGCCCTGATCCTCCTGGATAATGATGCTTTGCTGTTGTTGTGTTGCAGGCAGACTAGGAGGAAAGACTTATATTTTTCCATAACTATTTCAGGAGGGGACCTCTGTTGCCTGAGGTCCTACAGCCCTAATATGGCTCATCAGACAACTTTCTCCAGGACCCAAGAAGTGGGGATGCCCCACGGAACTTGGGCCTTGGGAAATAAACACTGACGTTTATGTAGCACAGAGAAAAGAATAACCATTCTTTTCTTACAAGACCTGGAAAGTCTTGTAAGAGGAATAACATGACACCTGCCAGCTCTTCACTACATAAATAAGAAGGGTGAGAAGGATGGCTGGTGTGTTTCATTGCTGCAGCTTCTCTTATTACATACAAAGTCAGCCACATACTGAGGAGTTACCCCTTCCCTACCATCTGTGCATTTGGGGTAGTTTTGTGTGGAGGAAGCTGCAAAAGGAAGAGCAGCTCTGAGGAAGAGTAAAGGCAGCTCTGTGGAGAAGCTCTGAAGGGAGCTGAAAAAGTGCAGGGAGGTGAAAAGGGAAAGATGCATTGGGGTATTTTTGCTGTAATACATGTTCTTCATGTCACACATGAACAGTTTCAGGATTGTTTCAGGTGTTTCGGGCACCGTTTCCAAACGTAGCTTTACTTTTTGTGAGGAAAGTGGGATGATAAGTCTCCACTTTCCCTGACTTTCCTTTTATCTGCCCTCCCTTCCCAAGTCTCAAAAATTTTCCCCTGCTATATTAACTACCTCTCTCTGCATTTAATTTCACTGCTGCTTCCTCTGTTTAGTGTTCTTGTTTCTGAGCAACCCCAATGAACCCCATGGTGCTATGGGGAATCTGAATTTACAAGTATAAACATCACTTAAAGGGAGTCTTCATTTCAGAATTAGACCCTTTATGTCAAGATACTTATTCCAGCATTAGTCCCTTTTGCTTAGTTTCAGCTTCTCATACAAAACTATTCTTCTTATTTCAAAGAACATATTCTTGATAAGTGTACATTTTTTAGGTAGTTCTTTAATGCTTGATTTGTCTCGCTGAAACCAGCAGTATTGTTTAAGAATAAAGGAACTAGTGTGGATAAAGGAGCTTAATGGAAAAATGGAATGAACACAGAATATTAAAGTACACATAGAAATTGGATTTTTATTTAAAAGAGATGTGGTACCTAAGTATATTTTTATTTGAACTTAATTATTTTTATAAAGATCTCCAATTAAAGCAGGAGCAATACTTTTGTGAAAACCTAAGAACAGTGTAACAGTTTGTATTTCACTGAAATATTTCTTAAAGCAATAATACATATATTTGCTGACAAAAGTTTTAAGGTCAAACCACCATACCATTAAAAGCTTCTTGTTAAGCACAGGAACCAAAGTTTGCTGAAATGCCACACAAGCTTTGTACAGTATTTTCACAGAGAAGTTTATTGAAGTAGGCTGAACCAATGATTAGTTCATTCTGTGATAAAAAACTGGATGGGATATTATAACTATAGGGCAGCTTGTTTTCCTCTCTAATTTTAGAATAAATATGGTATTTGAGAGGATGAGATCTATCAGCTCTTAGGTCTCAAAGCCCACAGTTACTAGAAAAAAATTGTTTCATTTAAATAACTACAGAAATACCCCAGTGGTCAGTGCATCAGTTACTTTAAATGAAAATTCACAGAAAAAAAATATCACAGAGTAAGAAAGAAGTACATCCATTCACCACTTCCAAAAATGAAGCATAAAAATAAAAAATTTGAATATGTATAGAAGCATGCTGCATAACTACTCAAATACATCTGAATTGGAATGGTTACCTCTGCTACCAAAATCTCTCACTGTGTCAATCAACTAGACCAGTGGCACAGCATGGATGGCCTGGATCTCCTGGATTAAAAGGGGAACCTTTCCTCAGTCCACCACTGGTTCTAGAGCCCATCTAGACATTTTGGCATCTGGTTCATTGTTTTGTGAGCTCTAGCACACCTCGATTGTTAATGCCTTTCTCGAGGAAAATATGTACTCATGCAAGAAAAGGATAGAACCCATTACTAAAATGTCCAAATTTCTCTGCTTATCAGATGGTTAAAATCTGTCACTTAAAATATTTTGATCACCAGCTAACCATTCTGATCACTGTCACCAACACAAGCTCCTTTACTCACCTCAGCTGGATTTTTTTCCATTGACTTTTCCCAGCTTCACATGAAGTCCTTGCAGCGTTATTAACAAAAACTCTTGAGTGGATTTCATGAGTGAAACCTCTTAGTACATAGTAAACCTGAAGAAACAGAAATGTCTGTGACCAACAGAGTCTGAGAAATACATGGGAATTTAAGTTATAAGTACTGAACTTAGTAGATCCTTTCCCACTTCAGCAGAAGACTTACAAGCTATTCTAAATTCCCATCATTTGGTAACAAGCAGTTTGCATAGAGGAAGAACTATCAAAGGATACAAAGGTGCTAAAGCACATTTATTGCCTCATAACAAGTTAAGTGTACCTAAGCATCTGAAAAGTGTTGGTAGGAAGATACCATTCTGTTGATATCATAAATACACTATGGGATTTGTCTGTAATGGAGGATTCTCTAAAGAGGCTGTCCAGACAAATAATTTGCAAGGGCAGTGAAAGATCAAGGATATTGCTCAGACTGCATCCTAGGGCACCGTGTTTTTTTTATTTTCTCTGTTTCATTGATTATGCAGCCAGGATAAAACTTTCAAGGTGGCTAACTGTCTGACGTTCATTTAAAAGAAAGGTGGTGGGAATGATGCAGTGCAAAAGCTACAGGCACAAACTGATTCATACCTGTCATGGTTTTAGCTGGGATAGAGTTAATTTTCTCCGCTGCAGCTGGCACAGTGCTGTGCTTTGGACTTAGTATGAAAACAATGTTGATAACACACAGATATTTGGGTTGTTGCTGGGTGGTGCTTGCACTAGTCAAGGGCTTTTCCAGCTTCCCGTGCTCTGCCGGGTGCATAAGAAGCTGGGAGGGGAGGGGGCACAGCTGAGAGAGCGGATTCAAACTGGCCAAATGGATATTCCATATCATGTAATGTCATGCCCAGTATGTTACCTGGGAGGGGCTGGTTGGGGGAGGGAGGCAGGAATTGCGTCTCAGGGACCAGCAGCGTTGGTCAGTCGGTGGGTGGTGAGTGGCTGTATTGTTTGTGTTTCTGGTTTTTTCCCTTTTCCTTTTTATTATATTATCATTATTGTAATTATTATAATAATCATTATTATCATTATTATTTTATTTTAATTATTAAACTATTCTTATGTCAATGCACAAGTTCCTTTTTTGCTTTTGCTCTTCTGATTCGAGTGAGCAAGCAGCTGTGTGGTGTTTAGTTGCCGACTGCGGCTGAACCACGACAGAACCTCAGTATGATTATGCTATATTGGGGGAAAAAAAAATCACATTGGGAATGTTGTAGCCCTGGGAAATGGCCCAGAGGGGCAGTGTTGTCTTCATCCTTGGGGATCTTCAGCACTTGGATGGACAAGATCCTGAGCAACCTAATCTCATATTGAAGTGATTTACATTTGGAGGAGAAGGGATGGATAAAAGATGTCCAGAGATCCCTTCTCACCTAGATCATTGTATTAGAGACAAAAATTCCCCACAATCACCCAGCTTATTACGTTGGGACGTTCTTGCAAGCTGTCTTTCTTAGAATTCAAAGGAGTCATACTATTTTCTATTGGCTGCTTCTCATTCTAAGAACAAAGCCAGCTCTGAGGAAGAGAAGTTTTAGCTTTTCTTTCTGTACAGGCATCCAGGCTCCCCCCACCCCTTCTCAAAATATGTTGTGCAGCAAACCAAAGGCATTGTCCTGAGTATGCAATCTCAGCCAAAGCAACAGATGAAGGTGCATAATGGGTCCCAAGACTGCAATGGCAATGCCACCCATTCTGCTGCCTCTGTTAGGAGGAAGTATCTTTAGCAGAGAGTGCAAAGAAAACTGGGAGTAAAACCTCTTCAATTGATACAGTGAGGTGCTCCAGAGGCTTCTTTAACTTAAGGTGTCCCATTGCACTCTGACAGCTAAGGACAGGGGCAGTTTAGCTCCTACTCAGTGCAAGAGGGAAACTCCCACTCCCAGGTCTGCCTTTAAGGCTACAAGTATGTATTTGCCTTTTGCTTGAGAAAAGACCTTACCTGAATTGTATATTGGAAATTTGCAATACACCCACATTGAAAGTAATAGAAAAGGAGAGTGAGAAACTCTGATCAGAGAATGGAAATCCCAGCTCCCAAAGATTTTTAAAAGTTTGAATGTATCTTCATCCTGTTCACACTGGGAATTAAATGCCAAACATTTCTAAGTTTTCTGTGAAAAAGAATTATTGTATACATCTCATCACAAACTTATTAGATAATAAAATAGTTTCAGAACTACTGAAAAACTGTCTAAAAAGACATCATTATATATTTCTGTATCATGCACTGTTACACCTTACAATAAATAATAGAATACAAAAGAAAGATAAGGTGAGTTCAGCATCCCTATTTTCTGTTTTTAACACTTTTGACTTCAGTATTGTGCAGTGCAGGTCTAAGTACAGTAAAATAATTTAAGAAGGTAAACAGTTTTGGTTGGTTTACAAGGGCAGGCTGGAATGAAACCCTAAGTAGTAATAGAAACGCTAAGCAAAACTATTCTTAAAATGGCATAACAATGTGAAATGTGAAGAAGGGAGACTGAGCTTGTACCGTTAACATTTTTGTTAAAAGCCAAAATACTGAAATTAAAAAAACATAAGCTCTGGTAGAAGAAGTAGACTCCCTGTTTTCTTCTTCTCTGTACGATGAGACATAATGGTTGTATAACCTTTAAAAAGTTATGCAGCTGAACATTGTTTAGTGTTGCAGCCTTGATATGCCAGAATTCAACAGCAAAATGAGTCAACAATATAATTTACAAGGGATTCTTTCCTGGTTCTCTCCTTACACAAATCAAAATTGGAGGCAGAATAAGTCTTATGATAGCGAGGTAGTGCTTGCTGAATATTCTGTGTGTCAGTTTGCAATATAACTTCACCCGAAATCACATTTATAAAAGAAATGTTCAATTCAAAACCATTTTTACCCCATTTACTGACACCTAATACATAAGTATTGCTACCTTGTGTATTTCTGCATGTAAGACATTGCACTACGCAGACAGCAGTGAAAAATGGGACCAACAGAAAATGTTCCTATGGGTGAAAGAAAAATTGCAGGTCTTTTCCTCCTGCTTCCCACTGAGAAATGGTGGCTTCCAAATCCCTGGAAAATGAGGCATTTGGTGTGAAGGACTCTATTTTGGATCATCCCTAGTTGTAAAAGGACCAAGCAATACCAAGGAGCAGTCATTTCCCAGTATGTGCACCCTGCCCGAAGTACCCAAGAGAACAGGGTCATGAGGGCCAGCCATATCACCGTCTCTCTCCAACAACCCTCTCCTGCTAAGGCAGAAGTTTGAAGAATGCTAGTTGTGTATGTACCCCAGAACAGAGGCTTGCTTTCCCAACAGGCCATCACAGAAGGCACATTAAAGCTGCTCACAGCTAATGTACCCTCTCCATCACTTAGAAGTTCAGCTTGCTTGCTCTGCAGCTGAGAATACCTTTCTTCTGTCCATGGTAACTTCACAGTGCAGGGACAGACCTTTAGATTTAGCGTAAGTGGGTCTGTGCAAAACAGGGGCAGTTTAGGATAAACTAAATTTTCATATGAAATTAAATAACACTAGAGACACTGCTCTGACTGGATTATTCATTTTAACTTTTATTTCAAAACATCCTACTTTTGGAGTTATCTGTAGCTGCCGCAGAGTCCAGATGGATGCACCAGAATGCTGTAGAAACCATGAATCTTTTAGCCAAACTCAGACCCATCTTCAGCTGGAATGAACAGTCTTCTGTTAAACTGCTGTCCTATCTATATGCCTGGTGCCATTTGCATCCCTCTTGCATGTTTTTTAATGGAGATAATTTCGGTCAGTCTAATCACAACAATGCAAACACAAGATGACAAAGGAGTGACTTCATTTATCTTGCTAGGGAGTGACGGCGCTTTGTTGCTGTTATGCCAGTGCAGTTTTAAGTTTAGTTTGAAGACAGCAGTTATTTGATAATAAGGATTGCAAAATTCAAATCTGTTGGCCTCTGGGAATTAGCTAGTGAGAGACTGGAAGAATTTGCCAAAAGAGAGAAAAGAAAGAGGATGTACATTTTCATTATATTTACACCACGTAACTTCATACAAATAAAATTTTCCCACAGATAAAAAAAACCCAACAATCAGAGCCATCCATTTAGCCTTCCTCTCTAATAAAATACATGCTGCTCATCCTATAATGAGCACCCAACTCAGCATCTCAGAAGATGTGCATCTTCCTGCAAAACTGAACAGTTGATAGGAGTCAGTAAATTAATATTCTTACATGACTCTCGTCTGTGGTTTAGCTCAGGTGATTATGCTCATGGAAGAGGTTGCAGTATGGTTTATCAGTTGATACCATTCAGTTTTTAAGATTGAATTCAGCTCTTCATGTAACCCTGCTTTAAAGAGAGATGCTGGACAAGAGTATAAGGAGTGTTAACACATCTTTTATTACCAAAGAATGCCTTTGGGTTGTGAAGAAGAGCTATAGTTGACCCCAGCTTGGTACTCTTGTTTACTGAGTAGTTTACTCAGGAGGTGTGGCTGTGAAAGTTGTTACAAAGGATGGGTGGTCTTCCTTTCTGGAAGTTTTTTCTCTTTAGTACAATGGCTGAAATTAATGGGCAAATAACAATGTGAGGGGCCAGCACCTTTCCATTGCAAGACAGGGGAATCCCTAAAAGGAGCCAGCTAACAGGGAGAGATATCCTCCTCTGACCTGCGTACTGCCACATGATATCTGACATGCCAAATGTCTCAACTATCCTTTAGTATATGCCTCTTCAGGAACCTTTCCTACTGAGTCTGGTAGATGGTATCTAGCAAGATGAATCACTAAACCTTTGTCTAAATAATACTTTTTATGTTACCTCAGACAAAAAATTCTTCCTGCCCACGGGCACAACCTTCACTGTGACATCTCAGTGATGCCCTGGTGCCTTTCCCACTGAAGTATTCTTATTATGGGAACACTATGCTGGACTTAGCAGTTAGGTCCTTAGTTATCAGATATCAATATGGAAGAAAAAAAATAAAAGATAGAGGCATTTGAGCATGGTTCTTGGTTTTCCTAGACTCTGATGTTTGTTTCTGCATGTTTCAAACCGCAGTGATGAGAAAGCTTCAGGAAATAGCTTCTGAAGTCAAGAGCTATTCACTCAGGTACTACAGGAAGATGAAACAAGTCAGTGGCAGAGAGCTGGGACCAGAGCTCGGGTTTCAAATGCTCCATCCTTTTGTCTCCACTGCCTTCCCTGGTTAATCTGCAAAGCTGTAATTTACATGCTTAAACAAAAACTTGTAATTTGCTGCGTTCCTTTAATGTAGTTTAAATTGTACTTTTATGATTAAACTGCAGAAAAATGTCTTGGACAATTTGGAAAGCGGATGATGCTTCATAGTTACAATTAATATATTAAGATTCTTCTTTTATTATCCCAAAATCTGTGTGTGTGGGAATAGCAATATCGAGTGATGGCTAGTTATTGAGAACAACCTTTCAAGGACAGATGGATTATTACCTTTCCAGAAAAGTACTCACATTTCTGCTGAACAACCTTCTTCATCTCCTTTTATTACTAAAACTTAATGAGATAGTAATATAAAAATTAATTAATTTTATAATAATTTTTAAATTGATGTGATAAGCAAAGAGGGATTCTGTCTACAGAGCCCATTTGGATCTTTGGTCTCTGCTAAAAAAGGCAAAAAAAGTCTACCAATTACTGCCAGGGCTAATGATGACCTCTGACTGTGAGAGCCCAAAAGTGATCTCTGCCTTGGCTTCCCAGCTATGAAATATGACTTGGAACACAGATTGCTGTACGCTGAAAGCCCTTTTCCTGTTTCATCTTTTAAAGCTCCAGTTCTGCAGTGCACGCAAGCACAAGTTTATCACTGTAACTGCACTGCTGTCAGTGGAGCTGACCTAGGAGTAAGGTCAGTAAGTGCATGCTTACAAGGCCGTGGATTGAAAAATATTTGGGATGAGATTTATTCTCCAGTTAAGAACATGAATGATGCCCAGCACAACAGATTCTTCAACTTGTTTGTGGCTTCCTCAGTAACAAAGTTTGTAATAATACTAATAAAGTGAGAAATTCTATCCTTTATCATTTCATAGCACTATGTTTCACATTTGGTACTGTGTTTGACTTTCATTACTAGCCATGTTAATATTTGATATACCCATAGGACTGCAGACTTGGAAGATTGATTGGCCATTTCTAATAAATATTAAGCTTTAATGTTATACACTTGCAAATCAAAAGAAAGGAAAATAAAGCTGCTTTGCAGAGGTCTGAATTTCTAACGTGCAGTTGGCCAAATGGGACATGCAGGTTTCAATTGAAAGCAAATCTGTTTACATGGATTGATGGATTCCAGACAGGCAAAAATAAGCATGAAAGACTAAGGACTGTTTTGCTGGTTTTATTTCAGTTTCTTTTCACAAATCTGCACAGTACAATTATCAGATATTGGGCACTGAACAGCCTTTCATGTATTATTTAGGAAAAAGCTCAGCTGTTTTAGATGATAAAAGGGCACAATGTAGAGTGAGTATTATCAGTTATTTTCACTTCAGCTGAGAATTACTTTAGCTCAGTTTCCTGTGTACAGGGAAGCCTAACTAGTTAGCCCATTTCATTGCTGAGGCCTTGAGAGCTGCTTTAATGAATCCAGTGCCAACTCCCCATAGATTATTGATTCCATCTGGCTCAATGAACAGAAATAAGTAGTTCCTAATTTGTTGTGACATTACATAGATGTGTTTGTTTATTAGAGGGAGCTGCGGCAGCATGCTTCCCATTCAGCGCTGGTGCAACTTGGTTTGTATTGCCAGGGACTGGGAAGAGAAGGGTGGGTTATACCAGGTAGCTTGCATGATAAGATGCTCGCAGTTATTGCTCCTCAGCAGAGTCTCTGGGCTCCCTCTCCCTCTGTGCCTTTGATTCCCATCTCTAATATTTAGATTGTTGAGCACTTAAAGGCAGGGAACATAATTTTGTTCTAGCTCTGTACAAGGGAATCTAACCCAGGTCACAAGCTCCTAGTTAAGACCTAGAAAGATGCTATTCACTGACTTCAGCTGTATCTCACAGCCCATGTCCGGACCTTCTGATAGGCATGAGTCTAACTGCATTAGCATGATGATAGTGACTTCATGTTAGTGGTCTCATTAGCTTCCCACACCTTTTCTCTGAAAGAAAATGAAAGTGAAACAAGGTACAGTCAGATACTTTTAAAACATTATTTTTGTGAATGTACAAGGTGACAAAAGAAGCCAATAGGTGTGGAAAGCCTAGGGTTGAGTGAGTCCCCTGATTACAGAACAGGTGACCAAGCTGATTGCAGCTGCCACCAAAGGCATTTTTCATGCCAAACAATTTTGTCCCATTTACCATGTTCCTGGGTCCTGGCAGTATAACTGCATCTGTGTGACTCAGTGCCCTGGAACAGTCTCATGCTACTATGATCATATTGTCCTGGATCCAGAATAATTTGGGCACAGCTGAACAGCCCTGTTGTAACCAGGGTGATGAAGTTAACCAACTGTGGATGCTGCTGTACTCCTTATTAAGTCTGGGGGCAACCAGTGTATTCTTTGATCTGTATTTTAGTCATTAGATAATCATTAAAGCGAATAAAACAATAGACAATGTATTTCTGTCAGAACCCCTCTATTAAGGCTCAAAGCCTAATTTTTGAGTCCAAACCTCTGCTTCAAGGATTAAAGCCTCATTTTTAGGTAGCAATGATTCAGGGAATAAACAGTTAAATGTTACTAATGCAGTCTAGTGTAGCTCAACAAATGTTGGGGCCTGGAGCCAAAACTTAGCCAGGACAATGAGGTCGCCCTAACAGGAACAGCCTGCACAATGACTAAAACTTGTTGCTTTGGGGGAGTCAGAAAAGCCTCAAGATAACAAGTGCCTAAACAAAGTCACGATGACATTTGACCTCAAGAAAAGCAGGTGTACAGAGCTAGAAAGATAAGGAACTGCAGAGTAAACACTGAAGCAGAACAGACCATCCCTCAAGGCCAGTACATACATAATCTCAGAACTGAGTTTGCATGAAAGCAAGGGTTAACTAGCAGGCACAGCGAGGAAGCATATATCCTTCCTCCAGAGACCCCTGACGACCACCCGGAGACACCCACAGGCATGCGCAAATCATGAATATGTATACCTTCTATTGGAAAACTAATGAATATGTATATAGAGCATGTACTTAACCAGACGTTAGCAGGAGCGATCCCTGTGCATCCGGCACCATAAATAAAGAATGCCTATCTTTTAACTCTACATTGGTGTTATGAGGTTTATTCCCAATTTCGGTGACACTGTGATGTGGAGGAGACTGAGTGGTCATTCTTAGGGTCTAAACTTTACTACTACTTAACTCTAGATTACTGTAACATTGTGATATGTAGGGTTTGAAATTAATTCACAGAAAAGCAATGATGGTCTGAAATCAGTTAAAATTCAAGAGGCCAGGTGAGGCAGTAGTATCTCAAAGTTATCACGTTTGGATTCAGGAAACTTGGATTCAAATTCCAGCTTGATGTGTATTACCTGACTCAAGACACTCAGTGTTACAGTTAACCGATCTGGAAAATGGGATCTTTGTTGTTGTTGTTTCCCCTATCTCTGCCTGCTTTATCCACTTACATTCAACTTCCCAGGGCAGAGAATGTCTCTCACTCTCTGTTTGAGCCAGCACTTTTTACAATAGCAACATCATCTCTGCTGGGGCCCTTAGGCATGTCCGTAATAGAAGTAACAACAACAAATTTTATTCAGAGGAAAAAAGCAAGTAATTAGGCATGTTTTTCCTGAAAGCACTATGTGCTGCTAAGACTTTTTTTTCCCTTCTGTAATGAAACGAAAAATTATACAGCAGTAAATCCCAAATGTGCTTTTCTTTCAGTAACATCATTTTACAAAATTCTAGCAAAAATGTCATGTTTCTTTCCTTTAATTTATTTTCTCTAAAAATAGTTACTCAACCCTGTGAGTTGGAACTGGAATTAGATGTTCTACACTGATGATTAAATAACCCAATTAGCCCCAGAGTTTAATCACCAAATATTCTGGTTTGGAGTACATTTGGAATATATTCTTTGAATTTGTTTTGCAATTTTGTGGTCATGAAGAGAAGTAAACTGGAGAAGAGTTTCTGTCCTCAGCCTATACCTGATATCACTGTTGTGAGCTGGCAGAGGGCTTGCTTTTTATAGTGTTTTGGATTATTTGAGACCTTTGTTATGTGCACAAATATATGGTAATTGTGTTTTCTTAGTCATAAAACCAGTTGATCAACACTAGTCATATGCCTGGGAGATCACTTCTCAGATGTCTCTGGCACATGCACAGAAGCCCTTTGACTTCAGTTTTATGTCTTCATATGGTTCCTGGTGACTTCCTTGTTGAGATCAAGCCACAATCTGTGTGACTACAGCACTTGAGGATCCATCTGAAACCTTATCTCAAGCAGTGTACAAAGATAATGAGACTTACAATTGGCATTACTAAGACCCATCGGAAAAGGAAGGAAGTCTTAATTTTACAGAGTTGAGTCTGAGTCTTCTTTCTGGCCCTCCCTACAGATGAAAAGTCAATGGGGATAAAAAGGCATTTTAAAGCCTTTACAACAGTAATGATCAGTACACAGACATGACAGCTGTGTTTTGATTTTAACTGTAACAAAATTACCAAGCCTCAACAGTCCTGAATGCTTACAATGCTTGTCTCGTGCTCTGTCAAAACCTGCCTAGTTCCCTCTTTCTCTGCCATTCCCCTCCTCTCTGTCACCATCCCAAGAATGGGATGACTGTCAGCTGCACACCTTCTCTGCTCCAGCACTGGAGATGGATGTGGAATGCACCCTCTTCTTTCCAGCTCAGTACTCCTTCCTCTCTCCTGCTAAACAGGGGCATATTAGCTACATGGGGGAGAAAGGGGATCTGTATGTCCACAGAGATCATAAAGTCTCAGTTAGCATCCTTTTCCCCCCCATCAAGACTTCCCTTAGCACTGCTGTGCCTGGTGGTACTAGGATCTTCTCTCTGGTGACCAAAGATAGGACCTGAGGAATGGCAGGAAGATGTGCCAGGGGAGGTTTAGGCTGGATATTAGGAAAAGGTTCTTCCCCCATAGCATGGTGGAGCACTGGAACAGGCTCCCCAGGGAGGCATCATGTCCCCAAGCCTGATGCTATTCAAGAAACACTTGGACAATGCTCTCAGGGATATGGTGTAAATTTGCAGTTGTCCTGTGCAGGGACAGGAGTTGGACTTGACAATCCTGTGCATCTCTTCCAACTCAGGACATTCTATGATTCTATTCTATG
Organism: Phalacrocorax aristotelis; assembly: GCF_949628215.1. Taxonomy (NCBI): domain Eukaryota; kingdom Metazoa; phylum Chordata; class Aves; order Suliformes; family Phalacrocoracidae; genus Phalacrocorax; species Phalacrocorax aristotelis. Next base: position 21,287,325 of record NC_134279.1, read on the forward strand.
ATAAAGTTACTTTCAGAAAGTAAAAATATACTGGTTGTGAAATTGTATTTCACTTCTACTTTTCCTGCTTTCTTTTCATACAAACATCCCCTCTTCAATTGCTGAGCCCTTTCACTTAGACTGTATAACTTAAAAACAACTGCGCATGCAAAGAAAGTGTAAATCCCACAGGGGGGCTGAACTTTGTGACAATCTGTCCTCTCAGTGATTTCTAAATTCTCATAATAGGGAAAGAGAAGAAAATATTGATGGGAAGGCTGGGAGGGTAGGACAGTTTTCTGAGCAGTTGTTAGCTGTCCTCAAATAACCAGCCAAATATAAGCCATATATACACCTTATTTCTGAATACAATAAATAGCTGGAAAGAGGAAGCCAAGAGCATGTACAATTTTAGTTTGGAAAACATATACACAATGTGTCAGTTTGTGATTTCCAACAATTATCAGAAAACATATTCCTTATCTTTACTAATTCAGCTTTGCAAAAAGCAGTTTAATGTAAAAATAGCTAGGGGTGAGTCAGAAATGAGTAACTATGTTTTGAAGGAAAAATTTCAGTGTTTTCTGAAAAAAACTTTTGCATGTGATTCTAATGTCTTCTATATCTCTATCATCATCCTTCTGACAGCTCTACCCAAGTTTTTATTTCTCTCAGGTCAATTTGCCTTCAGATTAATTTTTCTTCATGTCTGAAGAAATGTTGTTTAGTCCCTTTCATGTATCTCTACTTTGCCTTGTCTTTTTTACTGGCTGTTTAAAGACCCTTAGCACTACTGAATTCTAGCAGCAATCAAGACCTTGAAAGATTTGATATTGGCATTCTTTAATTGTTAATACTTTTCAACAATCAAGTTTTGGATTGTGCAGAAGACACATTTTAACATGCAAATTAATACAATATATATATTAATTATACCTGTGTATATTCCTTGGGGCTATTTTTAGTTTGCATAAAAGTAAGTAATCAAAATTTTCAACATAAATTGGCCACTCATGTATGTGAACTTGCAACAGGAACCCTTTGCTGAGACTCCCAGTGCGTGTCTCTTAGTAATAACACCATACATGTTGGCAGAGAGGCAGAGCAGCTCCTGGTCTGTCACTACAGGGCTACTCAATTCACATCTGGCTTTACTTACCTCCATGGTCCTGATTTGCAAAAGAGCTGGAGATACGTAAAGGATCCCATCTATGCTGCACAGGTGGCTCACTGCCTGGCTGGCACCAAGGATGTCAGTAAAGCTTCACCACCTTGGCCCTAAGCAGGTTTCCTGGACATGTTCCCAATACCAAGCCCCTGTTCCAGAACTCCTCATGCTTTCTGGTAGAGAGTCAGAGAGTGTAAGAGCTGAACCTAGGAGTTAAGAAGGAAATGGATCTCCTTGCAGCTGGGATACTGGCTCAGCTGTCCTTCAGGCTCACCTGCCACCATCAGATACAAGACTCATTAAATCTCCCACCAGTGACCAGAGCTGCCATATCTTTAATGACCCAGCTGAACCCTCCCAGCATGCCAATTAGAATAATACAGCCCTAATTCTCATCTCCAGATTAATCCATTAGCAGGAAAGCTTTGACTATACTCCTGGTTATATCCTCCAAATACTTATTATACCTACAAACAATTTCTCAACAAACCAGTGCTTTGCATTTTCACAACCAGCACAGTAACATGAAAATCAAGAACAAATATGACAACAACTTCTTGTTTTCCTTTGTCTAACAATCAGCAGTACCAACACAAAACAAACTCTGTTGCCACAATGGCTGTGTGAAGCCTACAGGTTTGCTCTTGCAGCTCAGAGCTGTGCTGCTAGGGTGAGGCACGTCTAATGGCTGAGAAAGGTAAAACTAGATAGCTGTAAATGTGGGATGAGCACACTAGAAGTATTTTCAGGAATAGTAGGTCAGTCACATGATAACACCATTAATATATTTCTGCATGTTTTAAAATAGAGCTGATAGAGCACAGCCACTTGATCCATCCTTGATGGTCCAGGTAGTTGGTTCTGAGTAGAGGAAATACAGAATTTACCTGATGAATGAACAATTCCCACTCAAACACTGCTCCTGGTGCCTTTGTCTTTTCAAGGTAAAGACCATTAGCCTCACGGTCTCAGGGAGTGCCTCCTCTGCCATCTGTATTTCAGGAGTAATTAACTTGATAGGACAGTGAAAGGCTTTCAGTGAATATTAGATCAAATTTCTCAACTCATGCATTAAACAAATGATACAATCCTTTAATTCAGAACACACCAATTGCAAAAGGAGGAACAGATCAAACTGCTATACAATCAGGTGTCAAAGCTAACTAGCTATATATCCCAAATCAAAAGTGTGTTCAAAACATGTTTTAAATTCTAAGAAGTTTTTAGGTGAACAAATTAAAACCATTCAGCCCTGGTACCCTTTGGTACAGAGCACAACTTCTTCCCCTCCCCCTGAGTAATGAATGCATTTTCCTGTTTACATAGTAGGCTGGAACAACTCTAACAGAAGAATGATGTTCATGGAGTGCTGGCATAGGTTCAGGTCAATAATTTGTCTAAGGTACAAAAAGAAAGCATGCCACTCATCCATGCCCATAGTGTGTCTTTCACGCAATAGTTTTCAGTAATTAGATGTGTTTTAAGTGATGCAGATGATTACTTTGCAAGTTCCTGTGTATACTAAGGGCCCTGACAAATACATTTTAATTGATCCCAAGGTTTCAATTTTATGTGTTAGGGAATTTCTTACATACATAAGCATCAGCATTGGGCACCTTAACCTTGTGTTTGGTTCATCCTTCAGCCCCAGCTATGTTTACCAAAGATAGCACCAGAGCCCTCATATTCCACAATAGTTACAAAACAATACAGTAGCATTTCAACATCCAAAAAAAAAAAATATTTGGAAGTAATTGAACTACTTTTTGTTACTAACAAACAAATGTTAAGTCAGGGACTGTGTGGAAACATGTCCATCAGGCCTTAGGTCTTTTCTTTGAGTTGCAATGTCTTCTTGTGGTCACATACTTCAAAGCAGTATAATTTGTCTTTCAGTTAGTCTTAACTGGTGAAAATTCTTCCCTCTGTCTTTAAAAATGTATACATCAGTTGAAGCAGCTTCTTTTTTGTTTGTTTGTTTTTAATTTCATGTAATTGGTTGTCTAATCAAATTACTAGTTGTGTTTAATTTAGTCACCAGAACACAAAATCTTTATGTCTGGTGGCAAGCATGCTGATTTTTAATGAATTGGTTGATTATCTGGCAGTTTAGGAAGTGATTTTGCTGAATATATCAATTATCATCACTGTGTAATCAAATGTGCCAGTCATGTGACATTGGGTTTGTGACCAAAACTGTTGGGTCTGTAGTATTCTCCATGATAAGGGAAGAACAATTACTTTGTAGAGCTAATCCAGAAGGTCTATAATTCCTTTTAATTATCTTCTCTTCCTACCATGAAAGCTGCATCATGGATGGAATAACTTTATTCACAATACTAGAGTGTGATTTCATTCTACAAACAACTATGAGAGAAACACTCCTGTCACAAGAACGTACCAAAATACAGAATAATACCAAGAAAAATGACTGTCATCTCTGACAGCTTTGTGACAGATTTATCTCCCACCCAAAATATTTTTCTCCCAGTCACTGATATTGATGGCCGCAGTGATCATCACATAGGATGTTTTTACCTTTTATCTTTCACAAGGACAAAATTGAAACAGCCTTAAAACTTTTAAGGACATTCCCTTTCACAGAATCACCTAGTCACGGAATGGTAGGTGTTGGAAGGGATCTCTGGAGATCACCTTGTCCAGCCCCCCTGCTTGACCAGGGACACCTAGAGCAGGGGGCACACGAACAAGTCCAGGAGGGGTTTGAATGTCTCCAGGGAAGGAGATTCCACAACCTCCCTGGGCAGCCTGTGCCACTGCTCTGTCACCTTCAAAGTAAAGAAGATTTTCTCATATTCAAGTGGAACTTCCTGTGTTCCAACTTGTGCCCATTGAATTGTCATGTCATTGGGCACTATTGAAAAGAGCCTAGCCCCATCGTCCTGACACCTGCCCTTCAGCTACTTATAAGCATTGATAAGATGCCCCCTCAGTCTTCTCTTCTCCAGGCTGAACAAAGCCAGGTCTCACTACCTTTCCTCATAAGGGAGATGTTCCTGTCTGCTGATCATCTTGGTAGCTCTCCACTGGACTTGCTCAAGCAGTTCCCTGTCTTTCTTGAAGTGGGGAGCCCAGAACTGGATGCAGGACTCCAGATGTGGCCTGACTAAGGTGGAGTAGAGGGGGAGGGTAATCTATCTCAATCTGCTGGCCACACTCCTTTTAAGGCAGCCCGGGATACCGTCGGCCTTCTTGGCCACAAGGGCACAATCCTGGCTCATGGTCAGCTTGTTGTCCACCTGCACTCCCAGGTCCTTCTCAACAGAGCCACTTTCCAGTAGTTCAGCCCCCAGCCCATACTGGTGGATGGGGTTTTTCCTCCCCAGGTGCAGGACTTGGCACTTGCTCTTGTTGAATTTCATGAGGTTCCCCTCAGCCCAGCTCTCCAGCCTGGCCAGGTCTCGCTGGATGGCAGCACAGCCTTCTGGTGTATCAGCCACTCCTCCCAGCTTGGTATCGTCAGCAAACTTGTTGAGGTTACCCTTTGTCCCATCATCCAGATCATTGACGAATATGTTGAACAGGACTGGGCCCAGCACAGACCCCTGGGGAACACCACCAGTGACAGGCCTCCATTCAGACTCTGCCTCATTGATCACAACCCTCTGAGCTCTGCTGTTCTGCCAGTTCTCAATCCACCTCACTGTCCATTCATCCAACCCACACTTCCTTAGCCTGCCTATAAGGATGTTATGGGAGACAGTGTCTTACTGAAATCAAGATACAGAACATCCACTGCTCTTCCTTCATCGACCCAGCCAGTCATGCAGTCATAGAAGGCTCTCAGGTTGGTCAAGCATGATGTCCCCTTGATGAATCCTTGTTGACTACTTCTGATTACTTCTTTTCCTCTACATGCCTGGAGATGACCTCCAGGATGAACTGTTCCATCACTTTTCCAGGGATGGAGGTGAAGCTGAGTGGCCTATAGTTTCCTGTGTCCTCCTTCTTGCTCCTTTTGAAGACTGGAGTGACATTTGCTTTCCTCCAGTCCTCGGGCACCTCTCCTGTCCTCCATGGCTTTTCAAAGATGATGGAGAGTGTCTCAGCAAGAACATCCACCAGCTCCCTCAGCACTTGTGGGTGCATCCCATTGGGGCCTGTGGATTTGCGAGGATCCAGTTTGCCTAGGTGATCTCTGACCCAATCTTCCTGAACTGATGGTAAGTCTTCCTTTCTCCAGATCTTTTCTCTCTCTTCTGTGGGCTGAGATGCCTGAGGACAAGCCTTAGCAGTAGACTGAAGCAAAGAAGGCATTCAGTAACTTCACCTCCTCTGCATCCTGCATCACCAGGGCACCCACCTCGTTCAGCAGTGAACCCACAGTTTCCCCAGTCTTTCTTTTACTACTGATGTATTTGGAGAAGCCCTTCATGTTATCCTTGACATCCCTTTCCAGATATAGTTCCAAGTGGGCCTTGGCCTTCCTTGTTTCATCTCTTCATACCCTGACAATATTCCTATACTCCTCTTGTGGAATGATTACTGGGGGTAAGATTATTGAGTCTGAAATTATTGAGGCTAAATTTATATCAACGTTTCATAAAAGTTAACTTCCAGAGTGGAATGTGTTCGGCATGCTGGAAATTGGCTCAATGATTGTCCCCTAAGCAACAACACCTGCACTCTTAGATGTTAGGAACAGTGAGGGAGCTCAGTGTCCTAATCTAAGGGAAATAACTGGAGGAGGGAGTGAAGCAAAGGCTTCATGGCCAAACTCATCCATAAATTACTGCAGATATGGGGGCTGAATGGAACCAGTTTGGGACATCATGGCCTGTGTGTGAACTTTGCTCATTATAGTCAGCAACTAAACACCATGCAGCTGCTCACTCACTCCCCCCTGGTGGGACGGGGGAGAGAATCGGAAGAGTAAAAGTGAGGCAACTCATGGGTTGAGATAAAGACAGTTTAATAGGTAAAGCAAAAGCTGTGTGCAGAAGCAAAGCAAAGCAAGGAATTCATTCGCTACTTCCCATCGGCAGGCAGGTGTTCAGCCATCTCCAGGAAAGCAGGTCTCCATCAAGCTTAATGGTTACTTGGGAAGACAAACACCATCACTCCAAATGTCTTCCCCTCCCTCCTCCATCCCCCAGCTTTATATACTGAGCATGACGTCATATGGTATGGAATATCCCTTTGGTCAGTTGGGCTCAGCTGTCCTGGCTGTGTCCCCTCCCAGCTTCTTGTGCACCCGGCAGAGCACGGGGAGCTGAAAAAGTCCTTGACCAGTGTAAACGCTACTTAGCAACAACTAAAACATCTCCACATTATCACCGCTGTTCCGAGCAAAAATCCAAAACATAGCTCATACTAGCTACTATGAAGAAATTTAACTCTATCCCAGCTGAAACCAGGACAAGTAGTCAGGGATCTTTCCAGCTTCCCACACTGTGCCACATGGGCGGGAGGCTGGGAGGGGCGGGGCCACAGCCAAGACAGCTGGCCCTGATTGGCCAATGGGTTGTTCATTCCATACCATGTGACACCATGGCCAGTATATTAATGGGGGTGGTTGGCATGCTGTGGGGCAGTTGTGGCTTGGAGAGTGCAGCATTGGGTGGTGAGTGGCTGTGTTATGTGCTGTTTGTTTTGGTGGTTCTTTCCCCTGCCCCAGGTTTCATGCCTCTTGTTGTTTTCCTTTCCATTGTGTTTTTGTTGTTGTTTTATTTTAATTATTAAACTGTTCTTATCTCAGCCCATGAGTTTTACCCTTCTGATTCTCTCCCCTGTTCCACCAGTGGGGCTGAGTTGCTGGCTAAACCACAACAATGGGTCATGTGCAGCGGGCTTCATCTAGACCTTTGGGTGACTGTTCATTGTCCAGGTCACTATAAATCACCTCAGGCATGGTTAATTCCATCAGGTGCTCGATACCTTTCTCCATGGTGATCCATCTTCCTAGGCAATATATAACAACCTCCTTGAAGGGATACCTTTCTTTCATTCTGGACAGGATTTGCCTCCAGAGGCTGACGGCTTGTGGCCCTTTTCCAATTGTTTTGTTAACACCCCCTTCCCCAGAAATGGATCCCAGTTTTTTGGCTTCCTTATCCTCTAACTCCAGGCTACTGGTCCTGTTATCCCACCATTGGAGCAGTAGGTGACAATTTGCTCACACAGATGATGGCTGAAATCTTTTTGCGTGTCTCACAACTCACTCAAGTGTAGGGATAGGGTGGTTTCCATCTCTTTTATGAGTTCTTTCTCTTCTTCCTCCTGGCAGAAGTGGCAGATCTACTGAATTTTTTTCCAAAAGGAAAGTAGCAAGATATAACAGAGTCTTTCTGTATTGTTTGGAGCACTATCCCTATTACAATGCTCTCCCTCTTTCTTACCATCCTGTGTACATTTAGGATGCTGCCAGTTTAAGGCCAAGCAGCTGCTGGTTTAACACCAGCCAGCAGCTTATCCCCACACAGCTGCTTGCTCACTCCCCCTCCAGAGGGATGGGGGAGACTATTAGAAGGGTGAAAGTGTGAAAACTCATGTGTTGAGAAAGAGAGTTTAAAAAGTAAATCAAAAGCTGTGCATGCAAGCAAAGCAAAACAAGCAATTCATTCACTACTTTCCATCTGCAGGCAAGTGTTCAGCCATCTCCAGGAAAGCAGGCTGCATCATGCATAACAGTTCCTTGGGAAGACAAACACCATCACTCTGAACATCCTTCTTCCCCCTTTTTCTTAGCTTTTATTGCTGAGCATGACATCATAGGATATAGGGTGTCCCTTTGGTCAGATGGGGTCAGCTGTCCCAGTTGTGTCCCCTCCTAACTCCTTGTTCACCACCAGCTTGCTCGCTCATAGGGCGGAGTGAGGAGCAGTAAAGCCCTTGATGCTGTGTAAGCACTGTCAAAACAAAAAAATAATGTCAGTTTAATGGTATGGTGTGATTACAGCCAGCAGTACTCTCTCACTGCTCTCTGTGCTTTCCTGTCTTTCTGCATTTTCTTACTTTGACTGTGAACTCCAGAGAGGCTCACTTTTTTGTCTTTTTAGTTGGATTGTGGTTCTTGAGAAAGGCCCCTAGATGTTGCTTGATATTACTGCAACTGAAGAAGTTTAGGATGATCTGTGAAAGTGACTTCTCTTTTCACTTATTATCTCTGTTTTATTAAGTGATAAAGAAAGAAGGCCTATACTTAAAATTCTTCAAGATTCTTCTCTTTATTTTTTTAATAATCCTATTTTTGGGGGAAGACTTTGGATAACCATGAGTAAAATAAAAGCCAGAATCCCTCATGTGCAGCCTATGTGCATGAAAGTCCCTATAGCCTTATTGCCAGAACTTAAATACCAGAGTTCTCTGTTTCTTATTAAAATAATTCTGGATGTACTTCACTCTGCAAAACAAAATACAGAGAAACATTTAAGCCACAGGTGATGAGTACAGGTGAAGCTGACCCAACCCAAAGCAGGCACTCCAGTACAGTTGGTCACATTGCAGCAGAACTGGCACAATCATTCTAGTTCTTCAGCTGTTGTCATTCAGCTGAGTCAGTGCCTCATGAGGTCAAATTAACTTCAGCAAGTGAAACAGAAGATACTGTTGACAATTTGTTCTTTGACATTCTGCAGTTGTGACTGGCCAAAGTGATAAAAAGTGGAATTTGTCAGAGACAATGCCCAAATCAGAGGTAGTTTTTCTGAAACTGAGGCATTATTTTAATTACCTTTAAAGAAAATAAAACTGAACTCTAAACCACATATGTAGTTTCTGCATTTTCAGCACAACAGCTCTCCTGCGGGACATTACAGGGAATCGGGACACAGTGACATTGCTCCTATACTTTTTTCAGAGATGGCTAGATATAATACACAAGGAAGAAAATTTAAGAGTAGAGTGAGTTTCTAACAAATCCAAATCTTCCTCAAAGGGGATCAGAGTTTCAACAAACTTCTCAATTTTCCTTCAGGAAAAGCAAATGGAAAAATTTTTCATTTTATGTCAATTCAACCCAAGCAAAAGTTATTTCGGTACACCGGATGATTACATTCTTTTGTGCTTGACTTCACTGTACACTTCTTTGTTGTGATGCACAGCCTTCTGGAAAATAGTTCAACCAGGACCCCTAAATGGTAGTGACAAAGCAGGGAACCAAACTGAGCCATGAGAACATATACGACCAGCTCTCCATCAGTGACACAGGCTTCCTATTAGTTGCCAACATGAGAATAAGGCATTGCTTTGAGAAATCAGAGGCTGTCAAATTCTGTGCTGCTCCATAGAAAGGCGTAACACAGTATGAATGTGATTTGAATTAAGAGAGTTAGACAAGGAAGTATGTGCTCCTTAGCTGGGGGCATGTCCAACTGTATGTCTGAGGTAGGAAAATAGGGGACATATAAAGAGGGAATCTGGATAACATATTTGAGGAAAGAAATTACATCATGCTTAGAAGGAAGAGGCCAAGGACAGAAAATGGATGCTAGGGCTGTTCTATGGGAGAGCCCACCCAAGGATTTTGTTTAGGTATTTGCTGGTGCTTTTTGCTGTCCAAGTGCTCCTTCTACCTAGCACATAACAAAAAGAACAGGGCTGGGGCAGCCAGCCCACAGGGATCATAGAAGCTGCCATCAAAGGCAGTCATAAGGCAGGGCGGCAGTCTTTTTCTGAGAGAGCTGAGTGGCAGCTATTCCCTGAGATAGTCCCATGTAGATATGTGTGACTGGTGCCAAGTGGTGAGCGGGCATGGGATTGCCTCTGGGCAACAAGCAGCCACCTTGTTTTCAGCAAAGTGCTTGATGTGGACCCCATTCCTATGACAAAGGAAGTGCCTCTCGAACAGCAGGATGTTGTGATCCTCTCTGCTTTGACTCTGATGCCTCTTCAGTCTGAATCTAACGACCTGCGCATCATGCTGCTCTGCCAATGCAGATATGTGACATATGGTTGTCACCACTGTGAAGTCACTGTTAGGCTTTGTCATCAGAGTTTCTTAGTGTAAGCAGATGTGAGAATGACAGCTAGGGGTTATGCCCATACCTGCATCCCACATATCAAGACACCTTCAAATCTGTTTGGTGCCATCCAGCAGCTCTGTGACACCAGGACCACACTGACTGGAGCTCACATGAGGGTATGCTAATTAAAACCTTTAAAAATCACAATCAAGAAAACTGAATCAGAGATACTTTTGTTCCTAGGAATATAACCTTGCAAATTAGTCTGGCTGTCCACTGTCAGCAGTGTTCATCAACCCTCTGAAAATAAATCCACACTGTTGATAAAAATTTTAGCTGGCTGCTGTCCTCTGCAGAGTTGTTATGTCAAGCCACAGATAACAAGTTAACTCTTGATAGAAGTAGTACAATGAGCTTCAGACAGTATAAATCCCACAAAGTTTTGCTACAACTGCCTCTAAGCTAGGCTAGCCTTGGTTTCAGGTAGTTGTTACTCAGCTACATTTTGGATGGGCAGGTGGTAGAGAGGTGCACAGTTGCTATCCATTCTCCTATGTGTTTAGGAGCATTTTTTTCCTTCAGAGTGGTTGCTGTGACTCTCAGGACAGGGGAAGGAAAGTCTTTCAGCAAGAATGGTCTTTGGGCAGCCTTAGTCCTGAATGTGCTCCAGTCATGGCATCCTTTCCCCATGCTTCTCTGGAATTTCCATTATAATCCCAATGAAAGGTGAGAACACCTAATGATTTCCTGACTGCTTAGCAATAACACCTACTGCTAAAGACCCGAGTGCTCCCTGACAGCCAGATAAAAGGAGACAGTGTGTCCTTTTTAACACTATCTCACCAGAAACACAGGTTGGGAAAGACCTCCTGATCCACTTCTGCTACTTTCCTTATCCCACAGACAGATCGCATTTTAACACATGCTTTTAACAAGTTCCTCAGAACTGCTTCTCCTGAAGGACGGCAAACATTTTGAAAACATGCAGGATCTTTGTCATCTAAGTTGCATGACTGTTGGACAGCAGGACCGCCTGTCCACCAGGAATTTTCTCCTCAATTTAAGCAGTTGAACTCCCCAGCTGCCAATGCTAAAGACAAAAGGGTAGCCAATTTAATTAACCACAGCCTCAAGGAGCATAATTCATTATCAATTTTACCAATATCAGTGTCCTGAAGGTAAAAGAGTTTGGAACACAGATGTCTAATCAGGAAAGCAGCTCTGTAAATCTGATTATTTTCCTTGCTCTTTAATTGGTGGCAATAAAAAGAAAAAAACCTAAACCGGTGTATTTGATTAGTATAGTGGACAAATCTGGCCAAAGAAGTCATTAGAGAATGCTTCCCTGAACCTTTGAAATTGCTTCTGGCTTCACTTATAAATACTCTTTTCCTTCTAACCTGATTTGTCATGCAATGGTTGTGGTAGTGGCAATGGTTAGTCACAGAAATGAAGAAAAGCAAGGACTCCAAGAGGTCACATAGACTGTCCCTTTGAATCTAGGACAGAATTAGCTGTATCTGGATTCACTAACATGTTTCTTAAAACCCATTTTAGAAACTTCTGTCACCAGATACTCCACCACTTCTCTGCGAATCAGCCAACAGTATCGGGGGAAGATTTTCTTACTATGTACCTCATTTTCTGTACTGTAAATTAAGCTAATTTACTTAGCCTGCCTTTGAAGAAGCAGAACGGATTAGGAAGTCACATTTTCATTCTGCAAGGAATTCCAGCCCTCAAATTCTGTTCTTATCCCAAACTTAAACAAGAAGCCAAAACAACATCTTTTTCCTCGAAGTTAAAATGTCTAATCTTGGATTAGGATGAACAAAATGTTTTCAAGAATATAAAAATATCTACCTAATTATCCTCTCATATAATCATCTGCATATAATAATTTAAAATCTTTTAGCATTATCAAAATGCAACACGAAAGCTGAAATTGTGTGTTTCATCTTTCCTGCTGAAATTGCTAGTGAAACTTTTACATGCCTATGGCTTGTTTGTTTCTCAAATGAATTACATTCTCTGTTGGAAGACTCTGTAAATCTTTGGTTGATTACAGTTAATAGCTTGCTTGATAATTTGTTTACAAGGACAGAGATTGTGGCTAATAGCTTTTTTAAAAGAGAAGCTCTCCTGTTATTTGCAATGAAAACCTGTGTTAAAATATTCCATGAAAATTGTCACAAAATAAGATTCTACTAAATTTTACTGAAGTTCTTTTACTAATATAACCAATTTCTGAAACCTTAGTTTCAGGATAAATCTAGACATATGGTTATAAAACTACTGTAGTTGAGGTATGATATTTGCACCAGAGAGCTATAACAACCATGAAGCCATTAATGTTGCATTCTTTGCTGAGCTGCTTGAGTTAAACATCGGTAGGGAGCGGAGGGGGAGGAGGGGGAATAGCAGATCTACTTTCTTCCCTTTGAATTGTGAGCTGAACACTTTTTGCACCTATGAGTATGCCTATCATTGCACATAGCATAACATTAGTGGTGAGATGGGCATAGCCTTTCCCCAAGAGTGTGTGTAGAGATCGGAAGGAACATCTGGAAATTAAACCTATGGAAAAGCTGAAATACTTTCAGTGCAGCAAACAGACAAAACCACCTTCTAGTGTATGAAAGAACAAAACCACCAGGCTGTGTTTTCTATGATAAAGCTAAGAGTTATGTGCAGCATGATTTAACAGGCTCTGATCTCACAAACCTCAACCTTGGAGTGAACTCCCACAGTCCCAATCAACCCACATGACTAAGTCAAGATTTTCTTTTACCAAATGCGACACTTGATCTACAGGTAGACAGAAGTAATGCCCTGTTGTTCTGCTGCTCCTGGTGAAGCTGCATCTCTGACTATGCCTGATCTAAAGCTGACTTATTGCCACTAGGAGCTGGCTACAACCTATTTGTCACTGAAATAAGATCAGCATAACAAGAGAAGAATGGAGCAACAGATGTTTATCCCATATCGGGATCTCAAACAGCTGAGGAGACTAAATAGCTTCTGCTGTTCAAATTACAGAGTTTGCACAAAGCCCTGAGGCAGAATATAAATTCCAGCCTGACAGCTTCATGGTTCAGATACACACATCAGTGCCTAAGGTCCATGCTAAATCAAGCCCTTTCTATACCTCACCCAAATTTGTACAGACTTCGAGTGAAGGGTCCCTCTGCAAAAGTGCTGTATCCTACAGAATACATCACTGTTGCTCCAGATGCTCCGGATGAGACACTGATCCAGTACCAGGAAAACCAAAATTATCTGTTCTACTAAAGGTTGGGGAGATTTTTTACTACATAACACAACCTGTGAGCTGTCATATATTACATCTTCTTGCACAGGGTTTTACTGCTTTGGGGGGCATTATTGCTTAATGCCACCAAAATACATGCCATTTGCTACTGTTCCCAAACATTCCTTCACAACACCTGCTTCTCTGATCAAAAGGGCCAGTGATAGAAATGAACACATGACATGTTAAGCACAGTAAATAACTGTTTTAAGGCACAGTAGGTGTCAGTATTCTTCCCTCCTAATAAAAGAAGGCTGTATGCAAATCTCAGGAGATCGGAGTTACATGGTAAAAGAAAGCATCCACTAGGGCTGTAGAAACTCCTTGACCCAATCTCAGTATCTATTCAAGATTATCTGTGCTCAAACAGCTTTAACTGCCGTTAGCAATGGGAGCTTGTAGCTTGGCTGTGTTAGTGATGACACCTGTTTCTGCTGGGACTTGCCATTCAGTAATAGTAAAAAAAAGAAACAGTCCTGTTTACTGGCAGCCAAAATATATACTTCAGGGGAGCCCTTAGAACAGCTGAGAAACACCTAACTCCACTGATTTCCAGTGGCAAAAAGTGCCTTAAACATGGTCTCCTTTGACTGGCTTTAATCCATGATTCTTGGTATCTTAGCCTAAGCGATTATTCAAAATAGCCAAAATACAGTTGCTTAAAATAAGCTACTTTCTAGGTGTTTTGTTTTGTTTTTTTTTGTTTTGTTTTGTTTTCTGGACAGGTCTCCTTTCCTCTACTGCAGTTCAAACCATGTGTGATTATTTAGGATATGCTAAGTGCATCTCTACACTCATTTTTTTACACGTGTAGAGGGGATAATTTCTCCTTGCAGGGAAACACTAAATTATGTGTGAAATGAAATACTAAACAACTTTGTGTACAAAGAAAATTAATCCCTCCTGGCCTTGTGTTCCTTTTTTGCACTACATCCACTGTGATAGGTAGTGAACACATATATAACTTCTTTTGGAGCTAGAAAATGTCATCTCTACTTAGAATCCTCCCTATTAAATGAAATGGTTGGGAATTTACCTTGCCTGTAAAAAAATATTTTGCCAGGTTGACATGTTCTTTACATTGAATCCATGACAAGAGAGCAGGAAAATGATATAACACCTCTCTTCATTTCTTCTATTTTCCATTTTTTTTCCCTAGTTTTCCTTTTACACTAACGTGGGCCATTATATTTCATTTGACCTGCCTGAATTCTGTTAGCTCATGCCTTTTATCAGAACGGACAATGTAAGATATTTTCTCAATGACTAGGATCTTTGAGTCCCATCATTATGCGACTTTCTCTTAAGTGAAAGTTTCTGACCTATTATGTCAGAAGCTACTTTTTAGCTGAAGAATGGGTATTTTTGTTAAAAAATTGGCCTCTTAGTCCCCAAAATCATAAATATCCTCAAACTCAATCCTATGTCAGCTCGTATGTCATCCACCAAGTTCCTCGAATGTATAGAGGGCTGTTTCCTGATACAAATGTTAGATGTGCCAACCAGGAAGGAGGCGCTGCTGGACTTGCTATTCACAAACCAAGAAAGCCTGCTTCGTAATATCTCGGTTAGTGATAGCCTTGGCTGCAGTGACCACAATATTGTGGAGATTGGGATCCTGCTGAGTGTGCTAAAGGTCAGCTCTAAGACACGGGTTCTCGATTTTAGGAGAGCAAACTTCAGTTCACTCAGGGATTAGTTGGGAGGGATTCAATGGGAAGCTTCCATGGAAGACAAAGGAGCTAGTGAGTGGTGAGTGCTGGGAGTTCTTCAAGAACTCTCTGTTGGAAGCACAAAGCCAATTTATCCCCTACAAAGGAAAGGGAAGTAAGCAGAGAAAGAGGCCTCCTTGGCTCAACCATGACCTCCTGGGTCTACTCAAATCCAAAAGGGAAGCACACCAGGGATGGAGAAGTGAAGGATTATCCATCGAGAGCTACAAGGGCATTGACAGAGTGTGCAGAGATGCAGTTAGAAAAGCAAAAGTCCAACTCAAATTAAAACTGGCCGTAGATGTCAAAAATAACAAGAAGGGTGCGCTGGTTTTGGCTGAGAAGGGGTTAATTCTCTTCACTGTGGTGCCTGTGATGGTTGGGGACCTTTCCAGCTTCCCACACCCTGCTGCGCTGGTGGGAGGCTGGGAGGGGCGGGGCCACCTGACCCCGACTGGCCAATGGGATGTCCATTCCATACCATGTGACACCATGACCAGTATTAAGGGAGGCAGTTGTGGCTCAGGTTGGTGCCGCGTCGGGTTGGCGGGCAGTGAGCGGCTGCGTCGCGTGCGGTTTTTTCAGTTGTTCATCCCCATTCCCTCCCACACCCCCCCACACCCCCCCCCCCCCCGGTTTTCATGCCTCTTGTTGTTTTCCCTTCCATTGCATTTTTTTTTTTTTTTAATTATTAAACTGTTCTTATCTCAACCCAAGAGTGTTACCTTTCTGATTCTCTCCCCAATCCCACCGGTGGGGGAGTGAGCGAGCAGCTGTGTGGGGCTGAGTTGCTGGCTAAACCACGACAAAAGGTTCCTTCAGGTATGTCAACCATAAACAGAAAAAGAAGGAAAATGTAGGCCCACTGTTAAACAGAAAAGGAGAGTCAATCACCAACGTTGCTGAAAAGACAGAAGTCCTCAACACCTTCTTCACCTCTGTCTTTACCAGCACTGTTGGGTCCCAGGCTTTGGGAATGAAATTGCAATTGATCCAAACGCCGACCCACCATCAGTGAAGGAAGAGTTAGCACATGAATTGCTATAGGAGCTTGACCCCTACTAATCCATGGGCCCTGACGCCATCCACCCAAGGGTGTTGAGAGAGCTGGCTGACATCATCGCAAGGCCACTCTCCGTAATCTTCGAGAAGTCATGGAGAACGGGGGATGTCCCAGAGGACTGGAGGAAGGCAAATGTTGCCCCTATCTACAAGAAAGGCTCGAGGGAGGATCCAGGTAACTATAGCTCCATCAGCCTTACTTCAGTCCCTGGGAAAGTTATGGAACGAATCCTCCTGGGGGCCATCACAAGTCAAACAAAGCACATGATTGGGAAAAGCCAACATGGCTTCCCTAAAGGCAGATTGTGTTTGACAAAGCTGGTGGCCTTCTATGACAAAGTGACTTGCCTGGTTGATGTGGGGTGGGTGGTGGACATTGTCTACCTGGACTTCTCCAAGGCCTTTGATACAACTCCCACAGCCTCCTCCTGAAGAAATTATTGTGGTATGGCCTAGACAAGTGGTCTGTGCAGTGGGTGGGGAACTGGCTGACAGGCTGCACCCAAAGGGTGGTGGTAAATAGCTCTTTCTCCAAGTGGCAACCTGTCACAAGTGGAGTCCCCCAGGGATCGATATTGGGCCCAATGTTATTCAATGTCTTTGTAAGTGATCTGGATAATGGCATCAAGTATAGTCTGATGAATTTTGTGGATGACACCAAATTGAGTGGGGAGGTAGACACTCCAGAAGGGAGAGCTGCTCTGCAGGGAGATCTGGATAGGCTGGAAGAGTGGGCCAGCAAGAACCTTATGAAGTTCAACAAGGAGAAGTGTAAGGTCATGCACCTGGGAAAACATAATCCGGGAGTGCAGCACAGACTGGGATCCACCTGGCTGGAGAGCAGCTCTGTGGAAAGGGACCTGGGGGTCCTGGTGGACAGGAAGCTCAATATGAACCAACAGTGTGTTGCGGCGGCCAAGAAGGCCAACAGGATACTGGGTTGCATCGAAAAGGGCATCACCAGCAGAGATAAAGTAGACATTATTCCGCTCTACTCAGCACTTGTCAGGCCACACCTGGAGTCCTGTGTACAGTTCTGGTCCCTGCTATACTAAAAGGATGTGGATAGGCTGGGAGGGGTCCAGAGAAGGGCCACCAAGATGATCAAAGGACTGGGAAGCCTGCCATACGAGCATAGACTTGGAGAACTGGGTTTGTTCAGCCTTGAGAAAAGGAGGCTCAGAGGGGATCTCATCACCATGTACCAGTACTTAAGGGGTAGCTACAAAGAAGATGGAGACTCCCTTTTTACACGGAGTCACATGGAGAGGGCAAAGGGAAATGGACACAAGTTGCTCTTGGGGAGATTCCAATTGGACATGAGAGGGAAATTTTTCACAGTGAGGACAGTCACCCATTGGAATAATCTCCCCAGGGAAGTGGTTGACTCGGCCACGTTGGACACCTTCAAGAGTTGTCTGGACAGGGTGCTGGGCCATCTTGTCCAGACTGTGCTCTTCCTAGAAAGGTTGGACTAGATGATCCCTGAGGTCCCTTCCAACCTGTGATTCTGTGATTCTCTGATTCTTTGATTCATGTATTTGCACATATATATGTGTATAAAGATGTATATATACATGTATATACACATACATATAAATAAAAACTAAGGCAATCTTGGGATCTTTTAAATGTTTGAGCAAGCATTACCACAAGTATATAAACTTCTTTGTAAGCTTCTAAGGTAACAGAATGTGTATGTTTGCAAGATGAATACTGAAGGACCAATAATTCTTAATAGAGAACAATTTAAAAAATTAGCAAAATGTGAAAAACAAATGTACCATAATGACTTATTCTTGGACTTCACAACTTTAATCACCTTAAAGATAGGAAATGGATTATGATAATATACAATTATGTCTGAGTGCTGAAATGTCACTGACTTAAGGATTTATGATGGAAGCCATACAGATGTTTGAGAATGATAACTCTTCCTCTTGAAAAGCTTCAGTGGTTGGACAATTCACACACATTTTTTCAAACAAAGAACAGCCACCCATGCTGTCAAGACACCATAACAAGAGCTAAACTGAAAGGAAAATGGTCATGTTACTGATTTATTTGAGGTATAAATATCCATTGATGGTAACAGTGTGCCTGTCTAAACTATTTCCCCCATCCACAAAAAAAGCACATTTAATTATATCTAACCTACAAATTATGATCTAAGAAGTTTAACAGCTGTATTCTCAGGACTTTACATTGCTTAAATTTTTGATCCTGTGGCTTAACAGTTAAAGTGTCTTCCGCATATTTACTTTGAAAAGAGTAAACCTAATGTGCTGTAACCTCACTGGCAAACATTTATTTACTCTAGACTGTAGATGCTACTCATTCCTCTTTTCTGCCTAAGTAATTTTCCATCAAATTCAGCCCTGTGAAAGACTGGGGAAGAACCAGGTTTTAACATTAAGGAAAAAATGTTTCCAATTTCTTATTCAAATGTTGCCAAAAATGAAACAGAAAAATATTCTGCAACCTGTACTTCTCTCTTTTCCTTCCAGCTTCTGTAATTTGATGTATTATTTTCTTGTATCATTTTATATGCCCATAATGTTAATTGGAACATACACGCTGTTCATGTTGTTTGTCTTTAAGCTATTTTACCCCTAGTTTATGACTATGGGATATGTTATTTCATCTAAATGTGCTCTGGATTTTAGCAAAGATAAGCATTGGTATCATAACAGCAAAGGACTTATGCTGCTACAGAAAGAGGAAATAAACAGCCTTATGTCTTCTGATATCTTGTGCCCAATTAGATCTGCCAAACTTATATAACACACTGAGCCAAACTTCTCACAACTGTGTGTTTCCATCTCTCCTGAATAGGAGTACTATACAGTGACTTGCTTGCTTCTTCCAGCACACAATATTAATGTGGCCTGTGCCACCCTCCAGATCACTCCTCTAATTTCTATTTTTCAAGTCTTCCTGCCCAGTGGCAGGAGAACATTTTCCCAGTAAAGGAGGCATGGGACAGAGAGGCTCAGCAGTACCCAACAACCTACACATTGGGGCTGGGTCCATTGGGCTCTGAAACAACCAAAGAAGGAAATAAAGGCAATGCTTCTGCCAGGTCTCGTTGGTTTATTGCCATAGGCAGTCATCATCTTTGCTTGCCCAAACCCAGCTGTAGGCATCATACAGCTTGGGGACACTGAGAAATTTTGGCAGTAGGGCTAAGCAGAAGACAGGAAAAATCTATATTCCAGCTGCTAGATCTGAAGGCAAATCAGATACCTGCTTCCAGTTCATTTGCAGTGTGATCCAATGAGCATCATTGTGCTACATGACACACAGCCCTGGCTATCCAGACAAAACCTTTTGGATCAGCAGCATCTGGAGCCTGAGGCTGACCCTACTTCCCACAGGCCATAATGATGACTACCAGGACATGCACTGTTTTCAGCAGAGAAGCTCCCCAGGCCTGTGGCCCACTTGCACAGGCAGAGATGCCCACCATTCACCCTTCCTACCATGGAGTCTGTAGCTGCTAGTCAGGCAGAAAAAAAAGGGAGAACGAAAGCAACAAGGAGACCTTCACTGCTTTTAAAGACCCAGCATGTGTGAGAGAGTTCTGGGGGTTCCAGTTCCAACCCCACCTGGTTTTCTGCCATGACAGATCCCACCCTTTCTTACACTGCTAAAAGTCTTCAGCCATTTAGTGCTCCTGAAGGGGCATAGCTTCCTTCTTCTCCATTAACAATCAGACTTTTCTAGCATTTTGTTTTTTCGTCAGTGAAAGCTGAACTCCTTTCCCCTTCCTCTTTTGGTAGTATTACAACACCTCGCTTTCTCCCCTGTCCTCATTTTCCTATTGCAAGGTTTCCTGACTCAGTATCCACCTCCTAATGTAACATCCACAGGCAGTTTTGCATACCACGGACACAGAGAATCTCACTCTGCTTATGTGCTGCTCGGACTTACTTGCTCTCTGCATGTAACTAAATCTACTGTTTATCTGCTGACATTCAAATTCATGGCACCGTGAAGACCTTTTAAGCAGTACCATGCCAATATTCCAAAAGAATTTTTTGGGGGAAAGGGGGATGGCGAGAGAAGAGATATTTTTTTATTTTCTCCATTGGGCTCTACCCTACATTTCCAGTAAGCACCTACTCCCAAGCCAAAATAGTAAACTCTGATACTTTTGGATCCTTAATAAGTGGGTCTGCAGGTTGTGTTTTCTTACTGTCTCACATACATCTGACATGTCTAGAGGCATGAGATTTCTGGGGAAAATATTGCTTGTCCTGGTTTTGGCTGGGATAGAGTTAATTTTCTTCATAGTAGCTAGTATGGGGCTGTGTTTGGATTTGTCCTAAATCCAGGGGTGATAATGTGGAGATTATTTAGTTGTTGCTAGGTAGTGCTTACACTAGTCGAGGACTTTTCCAGCTTCTCATGCTCTGCCAGGGGCACAAGATGCCAGAAGAGGACGCAGTCGGACAGCTGACCCCAACTGACCAAAGGGATATTCCATATGATATATCATGCTCAACTTATAAAGCTGGGGGAAGAAGAAGGAAGGGGGGTGACATTTGGAGTTATGTCTTCCCAAGTAACTGTTATGCATGATGGAGCCCTGCTTTCCTGGAGATGGCTGAACACCTGCCTGCCCATGGGAAGTAGTGAACGAATTCCTTGTTTTGCTTCACTTGTGTACGTGGATGTTGCTTTACCTATCAAATGTCATATTTAAATTAAAAACTGTCTTGATCTCAACCCATGAGTTTTCTCACTTTTACTCTTCTGATTCTCTCCCCCATCCCGCCAGGGGAGAGTGAGTGAGTGGCTGCGTGGTGCTTAGGTGTTGGCTGGGGTTAAACAATGACACTGCTAGACTGCTGCGTGCCTCTGCACTGAAATTGGATAAAAGCCCAAAATTCCTGCCGTTTTGGTCACAGAAATGCTCCAGGTGATAAGCAAGGATTTCTAGATGAACAGCAGCTCTGCTTCCCTGTTTGAGAAGGGAATGTATTGTTGCTATCATACCAGGTGCCTACACTGGCCAAGCAAGAGCCTGAACCCATGTTCACCCCTGTTCATGCTGATTATGTGCAAGTGCTAGTACAGGATTTAAAAATCTAAGAAAGCAAGCTCATCACCACAGCAGCACCCTGGATGCAGTGGGCACAGGCCAGATCAAGCTCTCTGCTCTAATGGCTTAGCTTTTCCCCATTTGCTGTGGACTGTCTGAACCAAGGGTCACAATGCTCAGATCTAACAGCTCAGATTACATCTTCTCCTAGGTCCACACTTGGACTGCAGTGGAAATATTTCCTCCCCCTTTCCTGCTAGCATACAGCACAGAGCCTGCAGAGAGAGGCAATGGCTTCCTGTCCCACTCCTTGCTATTACTTTTCCACCAGCACTCTTCTAAGTCTCTGTAGGTAAGAATTGGCCTCTTTGCTTTTAACTTGTTTCATAAAGAGGTAAGATTAAATATTTTAGGGGATGAGCTGCCTGGGATCTGTTTGATTCTGTCTGAATTCACAGTTTCATCTGCTTTTCCAAGTACTCAAGGAGATGTTTTTGTATTTTTTAATGAAGCTGGGAAGAATTCTGCGGGTGCCTCTTACAACTGTCCAGTCTTTTATACCTTGACACCTTGTTAGTGATGAACAGACCTGTTGACAGTAAAGATTATTTTCTTACAAAATCACTATAATGGGAGGCCCTATATAAAGAGATTTTCATGCATGAGGGATTGTAAATTCATTGCACTTTTATAAAAAGATGAAGTGGCTGATTGCTGCAAAATATTTCCATGGCTATCACATGGAACTCTATTTACAAAGCAGGTGCAGTCTCATCTACAACAGTTATTACCAGCTCTATCTGGAGCTTTTGTAGACAACTGGAACCAAATTTGAATTCCTAATAGTACCATGTCAAAGAAAGATGTTGGCTTTAGCTCCAAAAACCTCTCTACAAAAAAAATATTTATATTAAAAGCAGATCAGCCCTGGCCCTTGGATGTAACACATGCTGAACTTTGGGGTATTCCATATCTACAGCTGAATTGAATAATGGGGCAGCATCACTAGTTAGGAATTTGGTGCAAGCAGATGGTATGCTGTCAGTATGGTGTACAATAGCTGTATCTGACACAGGAAATCTAACAAACAGGTTGGAATTAGTTCATAAATATTCTACCCTGAAACACCAGTGTGAGTTTCCTTTCCATCATTCTTTCTTTCTCTTTTGGCAAAGTTCTAAACCCAAGAAGCATGGATTCTGACATGATGAAAACAGAACTGGGGCATGTGAGGAAGGAATTCGATAGTAAAAGTAAATATCACACGTCCTACATTCATCCCAAACTTCTGCAGTGTTCTCCTATACTTTAAGAAGTTCATAGCATTAAGTCCAACCTGCTTTGAAGTACAAGAATCATAAAGTCACAGACCATTTATATCTTTGCATGTTTAGGGTAGGATTTAAGTCACCAAGCTATAGATCAGGGCCTTGATAATCAATAAAAACAGACTGGATTTCCAGGGGTGATGAACATATTTTACATGCTTACTCAAATATAGCATTAACCACTGTCTGGATGACTCTGCTCAACATAGAGGGAGACTACACACCATTTTAGAGTATGTGCATAAGTTACAGTAGGCTAAAATTGGCTGTGATGAGTGTCACCGTTACTTCGTAGCCTAAGTCTTAGACACCCAGAATTAAAAGACTTGAATAACAAGCACACATTAATACAGGGTTTGCTGTCCTCTACCTCTAGCAGATGATGTGTGCATTGACTTTTGGATTTCTGAGCTTACACAAATGGGCAAAGAAGGTGTGACTTCCTAAGAGGAGCTTTGGATTCCATACCTACTGTCATAAAGAGAAAGAATATATTGCCCTGGACTTCCCTCTCAGGATTACCCTTGCTACAATAATATTAGTGTTGGCAGCTAGTATTCATGGTAGAATGGCTAGGTTTGCTAGGAGTAGTAGCAAATCGCTCGTATTCTATGTACTCCATATCCAGTTCTACAATTACAGCTTCTGAGGGTAAAACGCAGTTTTGTCCATTGGGTACTGAGCTGTGATATATTTCTGTCATCAGTGCCAAAGGCTAGCTGCAACTATTAAGAAGCCACTTCTTACTGATAAAACACTGCCACACTGAGCCTTACTCTGCTATGACAAGCCAAAGTAAAGGCTATTGGAGTAATAAAGGGAAGTGCTAAGCAGCCAGCACTGCTGTAGTTCTGAATGATATCCCTAGGCAGTAAGACATGTCAAGATCTATGAAGTTTACCTGCTGTCAAACGATATTAATGGAGTAGGAAAGACAATTTTCAGGGAGATTACTTATAAGGTAACAAGCAAAAGGGTGAGCTGAACGCTAGCTTAAATTCCTGGCTCATAATAAAAGAGTATTGTGTAGCTGACAAAGTATCAGTTGTGTCTTTACTGCTGAAAGGCAGTCTTTATTAAAGGAGTAGTTCTACCTAATCTAACTTTAGAAGTGTGAAAGTGAGTTGCCTAGGTCTAAGTTAACTGGCTAGCCTCCCTTTATATTCAGTTGAGACAGGCACCTCCTAGGAGATAAGTCTCAAACGTTTTAGATAGTTGTCTTATGATGGGGTGAATCTGAAGATGCTTTGCCCCTCCTATAGGGGGTGCGCACAATTAACTTACGGTTAGATATCTATAAGTGAGATGTCTAAAGCTCAGTGAAATGAATCTTACGTTTCTAAGTAGATAGCTGTCATGGTTCAGCCCCAGTCGGCCAACTAAACACCACGCAGCAGCTCGCTCACTCCCCCCACACCTGTGGGATGGGGGAGAGAATCGGAAGAGCAAAAGCAAAAAAAAACCACTTGTGGGTTGAGATAAAAACAGTTTCATAATTTAAATAAAATAATAATGATAATGATGATTATTATTATAGTAATAACAACAATGATAATGTAATAAGAAGGAAAATGGAAACAGGAAAGAACACAAACAATACAACCCCTCACCACCTGCTGACCAACACCGCCGGTCCACCAGCCATGATTGCTGCCTCCCTCCCCTGGCCAGCTCCTCCCACTTAACATACTGGGCATGACATTACATGATATGAAATATCCCTTTGGCCAGTTTGAATCCGCTCTCTCAGCTGTGCCCCCTCCCCTCCCGGCTTCTTGTGCACCTGGCAGAGCACGGGAAGCTAGACAAGTCCTTGACTAGTATAACCATTACACAGCAACAACTAAAACATCAGTGTGTTATCAACATTGTTTTCATACTAAGTCCAAAGCACAGCACTATGCCAGCTGCAGTGAAGAAAATTAACTCTATCCCAGCTAAAACCATGACAATACCCACCCATATCATTTACGTCATGCTCAGGTCCCATACTATCCAATACAATGTCAATAACCCCTACCTGCCTTCTCATCCTTTAATAGAATATACAGATTTCATTTATCATTCCCCTAGTCTATGCACCACCCCTGTAAAATGTCCTTGACATGTCCATTGAGTTCATTTAGTCCATGACTTTGGGTTCCATCCATTGTATGAGTATGTCAGAGATGGTCTGTGTGTGATGCTGGATTGTTATATGATGAAGTCAGCCCTTGTTCTGTCAGCACTGCGCTTTGCTTGGTTCAATGACAGTTCAGTTTTTATATTAATTTGGGATTGGCAGATCCCCTCGTGTTGGTTAACCAGCTGGCCTTTGATAAATGTGTATCCCAGTGTTTGAATGTTCCTCCCCTCACTGCTCTTAGCGTAGTTTTTAATAGTCCATTGTACCGCTCCATTTTCCCAGAGGCTGGTGCGTGATAGGGGATGTGATACACCCACTCAATGCCGTGCTCTTTGGCCCAGGTGTCTATGAGGTTATTTCGGAAGTGAGTCCCGTTGTCTGACTTAGTTCCCTCTGGGGTGCCATGTCGCCACAGGACTTGTTTTTTGAGACCCAGGATAGTGTTCCGGGCAGTGGTATGGGACACGGGATATGTTTCCAGCCAGCTGATGGTTGCTTCCACCATTGCAAGCATATGGCGCTTGCCTTGGCAGGTTTGTAGGAGTGTGATATAATCAATCTGCCAAGCCTGCCCGTATTTATATTTCAGCCATCATCCCCCATACCACAGAGGCTTTACCCGCTTCGCTTGCTTGATTGCAGCACACGTTTCACATTCATGGATAACGTGCACAACAGAGTCCATGGTGAAGTGCACCCCTTGATCAAGAGCCCATCTGTATGTTGCATCTCTCCCTTGATGGCCTGAGGTGTCATGGGCCCACCGAGCTAGAAATAATTCACTCTTATGTTGTCAGTCTAGACCCACCTCAGCCTCTTCAATCTTAGCATCCTGATCCACCTGCTGGTTGTTTCGATGTTCTTCAGTGGCCCGGCTCTTGGGGACGTGAGCATCCACATGACGTACTTTCACAACCAGGTTCTCTACCCGGGCAGCAATATCTTGCCACAGTGTGGCAGCCCAGATGGGTTTGCCTCTACGCAGCCAGTTGTTCTGCTTCATCTGCTGTAGCCACCCCACAGGGCATTTGCCACCACCCAGGAGTCAGCGTAGAGATAGAGCACTGGCCACTTTTCCCGTTCAGCAATGTCTAAGGACAGCTGGATGGCCTTTACCTCTGCAAACTGGCTCGATTCACCTTCTCCTTCAGCAGTTTCTGCGACTTGTCGTATAGGACCCCATACAGCAGCCTTCCATCTCCGGTGCTTTCCCACAAGGCAACAGGACCCATCAGTGAACAGGGCATATTGCCTCTCATTTTCTAGCACTTTGTTACATAGCGGGGCTTCTTCAGAATGTGTCACCTCCTCTGCTGGTGATATTCTGAAATCGTTGCCTTCTGGCCAGTCCATGATCACTTCCAAGATTCCTGGGCAACTGGGGTTTCCCACTGGAGCCCGCTGGGTGATCAGTGTAACCCATTTACTCCACGTAGCATCAGTTGCATGGTGTGTAGAGGGGACGTTTCCCTTGAATATCCAACCCAGCACTGGCAGTCGGGGTGCCAGGAGCAACTGTGCTTCAGTACCAACCACTTCTGAAGCAGCTCAAACCCCTTCAAATGCTGCCAATATCTCTTTTTCAGTTGGAGTATAGCGGGCTTCAGACCCTCTCTATCCACGACTCCAAAACCCTAGGGCTCGACCTTGCGTCTCCCCTGGTGCTTTCTGCCAGAGGCTCCAGGTAGGGCCATTCTCCCCAGCTGCGGTGTAGAGCACATTCTTTACACCTTGTCCTGTCCGGACTGGCCCAAGGGCTACTGCATGAACTATCTCCTGTTGAATCTGTTCAAAGGCTTCTCGTTGCTCAGAGCTCCATTTGAAACCATTCTTCTTCCAGTTCATTTGATAGAGAGGGTTTACAATCAGACTGTAATGTGGAATATGCATTCTCCAAAAACCCACAACACCCAAGAAAGCTTGTGTTTCCTTTTTGCTAGTTGTTGGAGATATGGCTGCTATTTTGTTGATCGCATCCATTGATATCTGACAACGTCCACCTTGCCATTTGGTTCCTAAGAACTGGATCTCTTGTGTGGGTCCCTTCACCTTACTTTGTTCTATGGCAAAACCAGCTTTCAGAAGTATTTGGACTATTTTCTTTCCTTTCTCAAAAACTTCTTCTTCCACTGTGTTGTCCTACACGATGATGTCATCAGTGTATTGAAGGTGTTCTGGAGCTTCTCCCTGTTCCAGTACAGTCTGAATCTCTCCATGGCAAATGGTAGGCCTGTGTTTCCACCCCTGGTGCAGTCGATTCCAGGTGTACTGGACACCCCTCCAAGTGAAAGCAAACTGTGGCCTGATTCTGCTGCCAGAGGGATTGAGAAGAATGCATTAGCAATATCAGTTGTGCCATACCACTTGGCTGCCTTTGACTCCGGTTTGTATTGAATTTCTTGCATTTCTGGCACAGCAGCACTCAATGGTGGAGTGACTTCGTTCAGGCCAAAATAGTCTACTGTTAGCCTCCACTCTCTGTTAGATTTCCGCACTGGCCATATGGGACTGTTAAAGGGTGAGCAGGTCTTACTGATCACTCCTTGGCTCTTCAGTCGGTGAATGAACTCATGGATGGGAATCAGAGAGTCTCGGTTAGTGCGATATTGCCATCAATGCACTGTTGTGGTGGCGATTGGCACCTGCTGTTCTTTGACCTTCAGCAACCCCACAACAGCACTGGGCTGGTAGGGTGATAACATATAATAGATATATATTTAGACTGTATATAGAGATAATATATAATAGATATATTTAGACTATATATATAGATAATGTCTATATAATAGATAGTTATTATCAATGCACAGATCAACTCTATATTGTGTATGTAATGAGAACAGGCTATCTAGTGCATATATGCTTTGGGAATAGTGTGCTGTCAGACCCAGATGCACTAGGCTCCTACTGTGTTTTGTGTTTGATCTAGGGTCAATAGTGACCTATCCCTGTATTAAAAGCCTACTATTTAAGCTGTTACACCTGGAAAATCTCTGCCAAATTTGTGCAGAATGAATACGCAACGCACTCAAGTTCTGATCAGCTAGCTGCCCTTTAAGCCTTTAATGATGTTCTAGCTGCCCTAAACCCTTTAAATGTGAGATGTAGCTGTTGTGCGATTTCAGCTAAGGTTTGCTTCATTACATAATCCAGACTGACAGATACTCTGCAGGTTTCTGTACAAATTAGAGCTGTGCAGCTTCACACCGTGCTTTTACCTGGTTCTTTTCTTCAGACCCACAGCAGTCAAAAGAATAGTTTTGGTATTGCGGAGTGAACGCAGTCTACAGCAATTTGCTTTCAATACCCTGTGCCAGTAGTGGCATCACAATCCTGGTAATTGGAATCCTCTTAGCACTTTAAGGGGATTACACTAAAACCTGGTAGCACCATAAATATTGCCAGCTTGCTTGCTTATGGTCAAGGGAAAGGTGCAGCAGAAGCAAAACGATAGTGCATAGGAACCTTAACTCAAAGTGGTAAATGCCCACACAGTCATTACAGTTCTGGACTGGGACATGTATCAGAAGTTATAACCAAACATTACAAGCATCCCTAACCAGTGAGAGAACATGATAATGAAGTGGTCCCTGAAGCACTCTAAAGGATTCTAAGGGCCAGACTATGATGAATGACACTTTAGGTAGCTTTATCAAGTATTCTGTGTTCAAAGCTTTTAATTCTTTAGTCTTTTTTTTTTTTTTAATTACATAAAGGACTGCTGGTGTGTTGGGTGTATTTGATGTGAATTACACTTTTCATAGTAAACACTTTTTCATGACTGTATTTGCCTTGCTAATGGTGGGCAATGTATGAACAACTAAGTACTTGTAACCTTCCACCCTCTGGGCACTTCACTGGGAAAGACTCTGCAAACAGGACAAATATAAGTGAAAAGCACACAAAATATATTTATTGGCTTATACACAATAACTAGTTGGGACTAATGAGCTAGTTGGCTGAACATTAACACACTTATTACCCTAATGAGGTGCTGCAGTTTTGTTAGCCAGGCAGGCGGAGAAGGAGCAACCTTTCTTGATTCATGGAATGGTCTGATTCTTGATGTCACTCAACTGTTGTCTTCTAATTCTCTACTATTCCTTGGGGTTTATAACTTTTCAAGGTGGTATTTTTCATCTTCAAGCTGAATAACTAGCTGTTGACTAGCCCTGTCTCAGCAGTCACTCAGCGTTTTTGTGTTTCTTACCTTGTATGGCTTCAGTTCATGGTCTTTCGCACAACCTTAATGTTTCCTCTATAAATTTGAACCAAGTTCACACAGCTGCTCTGCACCAAAACAGGCCTTGATTCAGAGAGCTGAACCCTGGGTCAAGGGTGATGTTCTTAGTCTTTGAGAAAGTGAAGTTTTATGAAGTCTGAACTGGAACTCAGTGACATGCTAACGTAAGCCCAGTCTTTTTGTGTTTAAGATTTCTAGTACGTGCAGGCCAGAAAACTAAAATGACAAAGGCCTGTGACTCTACAGACATTGGGTTGCTTTCCAGTTCCACCTTTGAAAGGCTGAAAAAGGAGGCACACAGCTGTTCCTGGAAAGCAATGACTGGAAGTTTGTACATAATCACATACAATGGAAACAGGCAGAGGACAGTGTGCAGACTGGAATCACAAAACCCACCATCCTCTGCATATCCTCAGTAGCTTCCCCTTTCCTCACTATCCTGCAGACATCTCACTGTGGTTTTGTACAGCCATCTTTTGACTAGCCTCAACCCCACTAGAAAGAGGGAAAGCTTGACAAATTCCTTGCATCTACACCCCTGTCTTTTTCTGAACCGGCAGCAGAAAAGCAGCCCTCTGATGGACTTCCCAGTTTACTTTTGAAGACTTTCATATCAAGACTGCAAATTCTCCCTAGCATGCACATGCTGTGAGTTTGACCACAGTGTCTCATGCAGCTGCGTATTTCATGCAGTGACACAAAAACCAGTATTTCCATCTTCCACCTCAACAACCTGACTGTCAAGCTTCCATTAGGGTCAAAAGAACAAACCATATTGCCTTTCATTGTTGGTAAGCTGCAAAAAGTTCATTAAATTTAACTATGAGCTCAAAACTCCTGTTTATCCATTTTAACTTATCTGTACAGACTGTATGCTGTGTCTGATGTGATGAAGATTTTAATCTTTCATGTGCGGTTAGTCACTTCTTAGTCACAAGCTTAATGTACACCGAAACAGTTTCACTGTCAGTGAATAACAGCAGTCAAATGAAACAAAATACTGGTATGAAGATATTCATACAAGTATTATGTAGAAAATACATGTAGAATAGATGTTCTGTTCTATCAGCACAGACATATACTTTTACCACAAAGATGCCTATCATGTACAATTACTACATTTCCAACATTCTTCACAGTTGATTATCTATGGAAATGCCAACTGAGATGTTTTAGTTAACAAGATACAGTATGTTTATAAACTAGCTTAAAAAATTTATGCAAAATGGAGAATAATGCCTAGCTAGTGAATGCAGCCAAAGAATTTATAAGTCACCTTTAACATGTAAATGTAAATATTCTTTCCATTCCATTGTACTTAAACACATTTACCCTTCCGGATTTGGTGACTCTGAGTCATGGTGTTTTTTGAGGAAAAGATTAAACTATATATTCATCATTTAAGTAAAAATTCCATTGAATATGTGCTTAAATCATGCTGATACCATGTTCTTGGGTGCTGTGCTACCTAGGAAAAGACTTAGGGAATACTTTCTCACATTACGAACTTTGTGTCTTTTTAAATAAATTCTTCATCAAGACAGAAATTTTGCTTTTACTTGAAGAAATAGTTGCTTAAGTAGAGGGTGAAGAGGCTTGGGGGGTGCTTTTCTTTCAATTTTTGCTTTTGCTAATACTTAGATGATTTAGGAAAATCTTGAATGCATCTGCTAACAGCTTTAATGTAGAAGGGTCAAAAAAGTTGGGGGGAAAAAAAAGATAAATCCCTGAGGAAACATCCTCAACATGATTTTTTTGTGTTTTGTTTTGGTTTGCTTTAATGATTTGTTATGACAATCTATTACATATGGCACTGCTGGCTCATACAGAGCCTACCATCTCTCTGGAACATTTCAGGTGACTTCCTGGACATTTGTCAGGCATTGAGCAAACAGCCATGAGCTGACAGGTATTCTGGGAAAAACTGAAAGAGTTAGAATGCATAGACCTTGTAAGAATAATATCAGCCGTTCTCACATTGCTTAAAAAACACGTGCTATCTAATTGTAAGATTGTCTTCCTTATGAACACTGTGGAAAGCTGTCCTTGAAAATAATTTCAATTTACTAACCAGTGTTAGTTTTATTGCATGCATCTACACCATCATTTAAAAATAAGCAAACAGTCTTCTGAGCCTTCCTGAAACATACTGTTTTTTTCACACACAGCTGAGATCTGAGTAGGTAATGACAGGCTAAGTTGAGAAGAGGTGGGTTCATTTGTTTGGCTTATACATCAAAAGAGTCTAAAAGCGAAAGAAAAAAAGGAAGAAATATAGCTCTTCTATAATCAGTCAAAGGTATTTTTGTAGTTGAGTAGCAACTAGAAGATCTCCAAACCTATCTTCTCTTAGAAGACAAAAGGTTAATCTGAAACTGACCACAGGTATTCTCTGGGACTGGCTTTTGTACTCCAGCTGGTTTTGGCTATTCTTCCTCTCTGAAAGACAGAAGAAATACCAAGAACATTTATAAGTCTATGATGCTACCATCAAGTTGAGCCATCTTTAGGGTGGAATTAATTTTGTTCATCTTTGTCCACCTACAATGTAAACAATGAACTCTAAGATATTCTTAACCCTGGCTGTGGTCAGCAGGGACAACCAGACACCTCTGAGGGCCATTCTCCCAGTCTGTGGTAGGATGCCTGAGAGGTGGGATAAGCACAGTGTGCTCACATGAAAGAGGCTCTTTCCTCATCCTTCGTGCAGACTCAAAGCAGTGCTACTCTGTGTTTCTGGTAAATTTATTTTGTGGCCCTAGCAAGTATCACAGCTAGGAACTTACTCTAGTGTTTTACTGTAACATCCTATCTTTCCAGGATCAGGTCATAGAAATTTGTGCAATCATTTGTTATCACAGGACTTTCTTTTCCTGAGTAATGTGCAGAATGGAAAATAGAATCACAAAAAAACCCCTAACTCCTGAACATTCTGCATTTATTTAAGAGCACTATAGTATGATAACATAAGCAGAACCTGTCCACTAGTGGGCAACTCTTGGCATAACCTGAGACTCTAAGCACAACCCGAAGTTGAATTGCTGTATGTAAATAATAATAATATTTCTCAAGATAGCATGGGAAGGATTACTCTTCTTCAAGTGACAAAGAAACAAATATGACCAGAAAAGATGCAGCTAATAACAGACCCTGGGAAACGCAGGTCCTTCCCAAACTAGTGACAATTATTGATACATTCCTGCACTTTGTGTTTCCTGACTACTTTCCCTGTTTCAAATTTCAGCACTGTGGTTTCACAAATTTTTTGTAAAATCTGTCAATCTGTATCCACTGACCACATATTAATACACCTCCTTTATTAATTTTTAAAAATCAAAATCATAGGACATGGTAGAAAACACAAGTGCTGGTTTAAAAAGATTAAGTCATTAAGAGTGTCCATGAAAACTGCAGCATCATCTCATCCTACGGTCTTCTATACCTATCGTCCATTTTTAAGTGCAAATATACTCTAGAAGACAACTTAATTTATTATACCCCAAAGGAAACAAAAACCTTCTAGATTAGTCATCTCAAGACACAGTTCAGTTATCATAAGAAACATTCATCATATTGTGGTGGTAAAGGACACATACCGTGTGCATCTTCATCACAACTACTTAACTCAAAAAAAGTGATACAGGCTGCTAGTAAAAGCAACTTGTATATCTGTTTTAACAGCAGACTTTGGAGTAGGTTATTCCCTGAATACAACCATAGAATCATTAAGGTTGGAAAAGACCTCTAGGATCATCAAATCCAACCATCAGCCAAACACTACCATGCCTCCTAAACCACGTCCCAAAGTGCCACATCTACACATCTTTTAAATACCTCCAGGGATAGCAACCCTACCACCTCCCTGGGAAGCCTGTTCCAATGCCTGACCACCCTTACAATAAAGACATTTTCCATAATACCTAATCTAAACCTCCCTTGATGTAATTTGAAGCCGTTTCCACTCATTCTGTTGCTAGTGACCTGGGAGAAGAGACCAACATCCTCCTCACTACAACTTCCTTTCCGGTAGTTGTAGAAAGTGATAAGGTCTCCCCTCAGCCTCTTCTTCTCCAGACTAAACAACCCGAATTCCCTCAACCTCTCCTCTTAAGACTTGTTCTCTAAACCCTTCACCAGCTTTGTTGCCCTTCTTTGGACACGCTAGAATACCTATCAAGAAGCTTCTGTACATTCAATGAATGTATAAAACAGCAATTCACTTATCTCCTTGACACTCAATGCTCTTCTGTAATCATAGAATCATAGAATGTCCTGAGTTGGAAGGGACCCACAAGGATCACCAAGTCCAACTCCTGTCTCTGCACAGGACAACCCCAAATTCACACCACATCTCTGAGGGCGTTGTCCAAGTGCTCTTGAATATCGCCAGCCTTAGTGCCGTGAAGCCTCCCTGGGGAGCCTGTTCCAGTGCTCGACGACCCTCTGGGTGAAGAACCTTTTCCTAACACCCAGCCTAAACCTTCCCTGGCACATCTTCCTGCCATTCCCTTGGGTCCTATCATTGGTCACCAGAGAGAAGAGAGCAGTGCCTGCCCCTCCTCCTCACCTTGTGAGGAAGCTGCAGACTGTGATGAGGTCTCCCCTCAGTCTCCTCTTCTCCAGGCTGAGCAAAACAAGTGACCCCAGCCACTCCTTGTACAGTTTCTCCTCTAAACCTTTCACCAACTTCATGGCCCTCCTCTGGACACTCTGTAGGAGCTTTATATCCTTAATGTACTGTAGTGCCCAAAACTGCACCCAGCACTCGAGGTGACGCTGCACCAGCGCAGAGCAGAGCAGGACAATCCCCTCCCTTGATGGGCTGCAATGCAGGGCTTGATGCACCCCAGGACATGGTTGGCCTTCCTGGCTGCCAGGGCGTGGTGTTGGCTCATGTTCAACTTGCCGTTGATCAGAACCCCCAGGTCCCTCTCTGTGGGGTTGTTCTCCAGACTCATGTTATGCAAAATCCAGACCTTGCCCTTGTTAAAATTCATATGGTTGGTGATTGCCCAGCTCTCCACTCTGTCCATATCCCTCTGCAGGGCCTCTCTGCCCTTGAGAGTGTCAACAGCTCCTCACAGTTTTGTGTCATCAGCATACTTGATTAGTATTCTTTCAAGTCCTGCAATCCAAGTCATTTTCAAAGAGATTGAAGAGTAACGGCCCTAGGATGGATCGCTGCAGAACCCCACTAGCAACTGTCCATCAGCCCACCATAACCCCATTTACTATGACCCTTTGAGACCCACCCATCAGCCAATTGCTCACCCACTGCATTATGTGTTTATCCAGCTGTGTGCTGCATGTTTTCATAGAATCAAGTACATGCGTTGGATCCTGTCCTTAGTTTAGCAGATTTTTGTCAGACTGCTCTTATTAGCTTAAAATGTGGTCCAAAGAGGAATTTGAGAGCAATCATCCAGTGATTCCAGCTCTCCGTGCAATAACTGGGCTTCATTTACTTATAATGTGCCACCACCCCTGGATTCGGAACTCAAAAATGATACGCATCTGTTTTGACATCTGTTGTAATGTTCATCTGCCGAAATAGAGGCAGAACTTCATAGTTCAGGAATTAAAAATGGACCCTGCCCAAACTGAACAGATGATTAGTGTCTAGGACTGGCACACCACTCTCCACAGAACAAACGTACTGAAGAATAAATGAATGGATGACACATGGCTTATTTTCACACACTCATTTCACTTAGTACTCTGCACAGAGTTAAGCTGAGATCTCACCACCCAGTAGCATCATCCTACAACTTCAGCCAGCAACACAATCCTGGATGGGGAGCTTCAATGGCTTAGCCTATGGCATGAGCTACAAAAGAATGCCAAGTGAGTGTTTAACCATGAATCTCCTTTACTGTAAATAGAGGCATCCAAGATGTTGCCATTAGCACTGACAGCATTCACTGGGCTGATGTGGCAATTCTGCATCTGCTCTTATTCACAGATTGCAATATACAGTAGAAATCCAGCAAGGCACATTACAGTAATCCTACACTGCCTTTTCCAAATGCACATACAGTGCCCATTGCCTAGTATCTGTGCCCTGCCATAATCAGAGAATCATAGAATAGTTTGGGTTCTAAGGGACCTTTAAAGGTCATCTAGTCCAACCCCCCTGCAATGAGCAGGAACATCTTCAATAAAATGAAACTGTATAACTTCATGTTGCACAATGCAAACAAATTTTTTTTAACCTCCCTTGCAGCGTGCAGATCGTAGCTCAGAAAGACTAAGTGACATGGTTACAGTCCCAGAATGAACTTGTGGTAGAGCATGGAAATAAACGTGAATATTTCACAACTTGAACAAGAAAGTTGTCTGCTGTTAGAGATGGAATAATATCGTTCCCTGAGGAAGTACTTGGAGACAATCAGCTGCTTGGCTCTGAGGGTTCTAGACTCTGACCACTCTAACTTTTCCAATGTGGTGCTTCTTCACCAAATTCCTTGCCCTCATCAAAGCCTATGGAAGCTGTGAGGAGAAATTGATCAGTCCTCTAGCTTGGTCACAGATTTGTAAGGAAGCGTACTGTCCCATATGCTGGAAAGAGTAAAAATGTTGTATCTCAACAGCTTCTCAGGAAGATTATTGAGTGGCACTGACAGCAAATTTATGGGGGTAGCTGGCCATTACATTGGTTTTCTTCCCAACCTCTAATATTCTTATTTTCCCCTTTAAAATTTTCCCTCCAGCTCATTTTGACAAGAAATCCTCAGCGCAAGCACCATAGAAAATATTTTGGGGAAGAACCCTTCTTGGGCACTTACAAAATAGAAGACCATAGGATAAAAGAAGTTATTGGGTTTTTAAACCACAGTGTGGAACACCGTATTAGTATTTTTTCAACTGTAACCCTACCACCATCCCCTGTCTACAGAAACACAAGTTTACATCTTTTGATAATTTCCTGTTTTTCATTTATAGTTTTCAACTCTCTGCCTTTTCTGCACCATTTCCCTCTCTTTTCAAAGGAAAGAAAGAAGAAACATAAAAGAAAATGGCAAGTAGGTTTGCATATTAAAATACTGCAGCCAAAACTTTTCATAGAACTATTCAGCAACATTCATTTTACTCATCTTGAGCATTGTGGCAGCCTCTCTGGACATGGTGGCTGTTATTCACTGCCCGTGCTTTGCTATGTTTACTCAGGCCTGCCTGCTTGCTTTGTGCACCACCTTTGGGCATTTTTCATTATGCTGGCTTTCTAGATAGCAGTGAAGAGAAATCAAAACCTGGTTAACAGCAAGATACTCACTTGTGCACTTTGTGGATCCAGGGCTGTTCCTTCACTGACCAAAGTGCAAATCAAGGATGAACAATTTTCTTGTACTTTATACTGTAGGACTCTGTCGTAAAGAGTGCTGCTGTGAGGAAACCATCCTTGTGGCAATGTTCTCCCAGTGGATTCCAGCAACCTCTGTCCACCCCTGGGCCATCTGATCCCTGACTTGTGTACTAAAATTGTGTCCAGAATGTAAAATATTGACTAAAGCCAATCATCTCGATTTCAGCTCTCTGGGACTGCAGCAGGCTCTGTGGCCCTGTGTCTCCCCCTGGGCTGGGACACATCTCAGGGCAGATTTTGCAAGGATTGAAAGATCGTCTGCTGATGTTTCATGAGGATTAAAAGGCCTGATTTTGCGAGGTTTGCCAGCAGTGCACACTGGTGAATGCCAGGACATAAAAGTGAGTAATTTATGAAACTCATGAAAAGGGAACTGTTATTCATAGGTTAACCTTGGGGTGTGTGTGCAAGTGTACAATTTGGTTATATATATACATATATTAATCCTATTCACATAAACCGTTGAACAAGTCTGAGACTAAGATTGGACCTAGCCGCACCTAGACTTCTCTCTGCAAGAAGTTTAGAAAGCAAGGGGGTCTATTCTGAACCTCTTGACTCAACGGGAGGGTCCTCCTTATCCCCTGCATCCACAATCCCTCTGAATCATTCTAACTTGAGTATACCTCCATTTTCCTTTGTGCACTTCTTCTATGTAAGTAATAGAGTGAACCTTGCCATTCTTGAATTTTTAACTGTCTATCTTGACTGTAAAAAATTCCATCAGATTGAGGTTTCAAATTGTCTGATGCTGCTAAGAGTTATACAACCTAATACTGTGTTCTATGTCAAAAATATGAATAAATCTTAAATTGCTAACTAAAGCTGTGTAACAAAACGTATTCCCAACCATTCTGTGTAGTCGGCAGGATACACAAGGTTGTATTTGTGACAATTTGGTGTAGTCAGCCTGTGTAAGTTGCGTCTTGTTGCATATTGTGTTGTTGCCCACATACACAAGAATAAACCTTGGAAAAGGAAGTCAACTCATTTAGAAAGGGATGGTGAAGAACCAGGGCCATCAGGAGGAGAAAAGGAAGTCATACGTGAAAGGGAGACCACCTGATCCCTGTCGTTGAGTGAGTTGTGAGATATGCGAAAAGATTTTGGCTGTTGTTCAGGTGAGCACATTGTCACCTGTCTGCTCTGATGCTGGCATAATGGGGCCACTAGTCTGGAATTAGAGGGGAAAGAAGCCAAACAACTGGGATACCTTTCTGGGAGTTGTGTTTCGGCCTCAGTGGGGAACTAAATGTCACGCAGCTGCTAGCTCAATCCCCCCACCCCTGTGGGACAGGGGAGAGAATCGTAAAGGGCAAAATAACTTGTGGGTTGCGATAAGCACAGTTTAATCCATAATGTTTTGGAACAAGGTGGAGCTCCCAAACACCTACAGTACACTGATGACATCATCGTGTAGGACAACACAGTGGAAGAAGAAGTTTTTGAGAAAGGAAAGAAAATAGTCCAAATACTTCTGAAAGCTGGTTTTGCCATAGAACAAAG
Organism: Phalacrocorax aristotelis; assembly: GCF_949628215.1. NCBI lineage: Eukaryota > Metazoa > Chordata > Aves > Suliformes > Phalacrocoracidae > Phalacrocorax > Phalacrocorax aristotelis. Next base: position 21,325,092 of record NC_134279.1, read on the forward strand.
TAAGGTGAAGGGACCCGCACAAGAGATCCAGTTCTTAGGAATCAAATGGCAAGGTGGACGTTGTCAGATATCAATGGATGCGATCAACAAAATAGCAGCCATATCTCCAACAACTAGCAAAAAGGAAACACAAGCTTTCTTGGGTGTTGTGGGTTTTTGGAGAATGCATATTCCACATTACAGTCTGATTGTAAACCCTCTCTATCAAATGAACTGGAAGAAGAATGGTTTCAAATGGAGCTCTGAGCAACGAGAAGCCTTTGAACAGATTCAACAGGAGATAGTTCATGCAGTAGCCCTTGGGCCAGTCCGGACAGGACAAGGTGTAAAGAATGTGCTCTACACCGCAGCTGGGGAGAATGGCCCTACCTGGAGCCTCTGGCAGAAAGCACCAGGGGAGACGCAAGGTCGAGCCCTAGGGTTTTGGAGTCGTGGATAGAGAGGGTCTGAAGCCCGCTATACTCCAACTGAAAAAGAGATATTGGCAGCATTTGAAGGGGTTTGAGCTGCTTCAGAAGTGGTTGGTACTGAAGCACAGTTGCTCCTGGCACCCCGACTGCCAGTGCTGGGTTGGATATTCAAGGGAAACGTCCCCTCTACACACCATGCAACTGATGCTACGTGGAGTAAATGGGTTACACTGATCACCCAGCGGGCTCCAGTGGGAAACCCCAGTTGCCCAGGAATCTTGGAAGTGATCATGGACTGGCCAGAAGGCAACGATTTCAGAATATCACCAGCAGAGGAGGTGACACATTCTGAAGAAGCCCCGCTATGTAACAAAGTGCTAGAAAATGAGAGGCAATATGCCCTGTTCACTGATGGGTCCTGTTGCCTTGTGGGAAAGCACCGGAGATGGAAGGCTGCTGTATGGGGTCCTATACGACAAGTCGCAGAAACTGCTGAAGGAGAAGGTGAATCGAGCCAGTTTGCAGAGGTAAAGGCCATCCAGCTGTCCTTAGACATTGCTGAACGGGAAAAGTGGCCAGTGCTCTATCTCTACGCTGACTCCTGGGTGGTGGCAAATGCCCTGTGGGGTGGCTACAGCAGATGAAGCAGAACAACTGGCTGCGTAGAGGCAAACCCATCTGGGCTGCCACACTGTGGCAAGATATTGCTGCCCGGGTAGAGAACCTGGTTGTGAAAGTACGTCATGTGGATGCTCACGTCCCCAAGAGCCGGGCCACTGAAGAACATCGAAACAACCAGCAGGTGGATCAGGATGCTAAGATTGAAGAGGCTGAGGTGGGTCTAGACTGACAACATAAGAGTGAATTATTTCTAGCTCGGTGGGCCCATGACACCTCAGGCCATCAAGGGAGAGATGCAACATACAGATGGGCTCTTGATCAAGGGGTGGACTTCACCATGGACTCTGTTGTGCACGTTATCCATGAATGTGAAACGTGTGCTGCAATCAAGCAAGCGAAGCGGGTAAAGCCTCTGTGGTATGGGGGATGATGGCTGAAATATAAATACGGGCAGGCTTGGCAGATTGATTATATCACACTCCTACAAACCTGCCAAGGCAAGCGCCATATGCTTGCAATGGTGGAAGCAACCATCAGCTGGCTGGAAACATATCCCGTGTCCCATACCACTGCCCGGAACACTATCCTGGGTCTCAAAAAACAAGTCCTGTGGCGACATGGCACCCCAGAGGGAACTAAGTCAGACAACGGGACTCACTTCCGAAATAACCTCATAGACACCTGGGCCAAAGAGCACGGCATTGAGTGGGTGTATCACATCCCCTATCACGCACCAGCCTCTGGGAAAATGGAGCGGTACAATGGACTATTAAAAACTACGCTAAGAGCAGTGAGGGGAGGAACATTCAAACACTGGGATACACATTTAGCAAAAGCCAACTGGTTAACCAACACGAGGGGATCTGCCAATTGGGCTGGCGCTGCCCAATCAGAACCCTTACGTACTGTTGAAGGCGATAGAGTCCCTGTAGTGCATGGAAAAAATATGTTGGGGAAAACATTCTGGGTTATTCCTGCCTTGGGCAAAGGCAAACCTATTCGTGGGATTGCTTTTTGTTGAGGACCTGGGTACACTTGGTGGTTGATGCAGGAGGATTAAGTCCGATGTGTGCCTCAAGGTTATTTGGTCTTGGCTGAAAACAGCCAATGGATTGAATGGCATAATGCAAACTGCTATATAATATTGTATGTCATCTCTTCTGTGGTTGGTATATGACACATCAGTGATATCATAGTACAAATCTCCTAATCTGTGGAAGATGAACTCTGTTGAAATAAGCAAAATGCAGCAGTGATGGAACGAAGACTGACTTGGTATGCAGCAACCCAACACCACACACACCATCCCTCCTGCCCTGAAAGACTGGTAAGACAAAAGGAGCTGGAGTCATGGACTGGGTGAACTCAATGGACATTTTTATGGACATTTTACAGGGACGGTCAAAGGATGTCAAAGGATGGGACCTGGGCATGGCATAAATGTTATGGAATAAGGGGTGGAGAATGTGCTGGTTTGGGCTGAGAAAAAGTTAATTCTCTTTACTGTGGCACCTGTAGTAGTCAGGGACCTTTCCAGCTTCCCACGCTCTGCCACGTGGGCGGGGGGGTGGGAGGGGCGGGGCCACGGCCGGGGCAGCTGACCCTGACTGGCCAATGGGATGTTCATTCCATACCATGTGACACCATGGCCAGTATATTAACCGGGGGAGTTGGTGCATGGTGGGGTGGGGCAGTTGCATCTTGGGGATTGGCAACATTGGGTTGGTGGGTGGCTGCATCATGTGTGTTTTGTTTTGGTTGTTCATTTCCCGCCCCTGCCCCTGGGTTTCATGCCTCTCTCACTGTTTTCCTTTCCATTGACTTATTGTTACTGTTGTTGCTGTTGTTTTATTTTAATTATTAAACTGGTCTTATCTCAACCCACAAGCTTTACCCTTCTGATTCTCTCCCCCATCCCGCTGGTGGGGGATTGAGCGAGTGGCTGTGTGGGGCTGAGTTGCCAGCTAAACTACAACACAGACATATGTACAAACCTGCATTATCAACAGTCTGGAAGCATGTACTAAACAGAGGGGGCTCTTTGTGCTCAGTACAATAGAAAGGGAAGCATCCGAAATGATGGCTTTTTCCCTTCACTGAACACCAATTTACCTATTTATGTTCCCTGTCACAGTTCACAAGTCCACTGCAGCTCTGCACTTCTCTGTGATTGCTTTATCAAGAGCAGAACACCCAACTGAACTCCAAAATGAATAAATGACAGTTCCAAATTCAAATATGGACTCTGCACCTAACAGAATCCCAGTTTTTTTGGGGGGAACAAATGGATTTCTTGAACACTGTGGTTATTTCAAGGTCAGCCCCTGCCTAAATCAACTCAGAGTCCAAGTTCTGGACATAATTTTATCTTTGCACCAAAACAGGTTTGAGTTTTATAGATTCCCAATTCAGTTTCTCATTAAAAAAACCAAACCAAATAATAAAAAACCTTAGGCCTTCCTCTGCCTCTTCGTGTCATGACTTCTGCATCCATATCTGTGTACAGAACAGCACTTGTAAGACTGTAAATAATGAAATTCTGAAGGTTCATTTGCACTTGGACAGATACCTTCAGGCAAAATCAGGCTGATTTGTGCATATTTTAGCATACCAAGTTGCTTTATAACAGTTGCATACCATAATTTGTGAGAGGAGTTTTTCAAAGTGCTGTAAAAAGAAAGAAGCTACTTTAATGCTGGATCAGAAAGGAAACAGGCTGCAATAGGAACTTATCAAGGCATCTGCCACAATAACTATATCAGAGTCAAATACAGAGTGTAGGCAAACATCAAGGAAAGAAGACTGGAGTTGTAAAAAATCAGTTTGTTTCAGCAGCATCTGCAATAGCTAAAGCATGAATGTTAAGACTTTGACAAAGGATCAGAGGAGGAAAGGAAAAGCTTTTTGTCCTGATGCCATGAAAAGCTGAAATCAGGGCGAAACAGTCTGAGTGACTATTAAGCAGGTATTCTTTATTGCAGCACTGGACACACAAGGGATCACTCCTAATGTACGTGCCAAACAAGGGTAATTACATAGTTTATATAAAAGATTATATATACATATTAAGTTTCTGAGAAATTATTTATGTATTCATTATTTTTCTGGGAACTTCTTATCATAGGTTATCACCCACCCCCACATGCACACTATAGTCTCTTGGTGGTCTTCAGACGCATCTGGTGGTTGTTTATCCACACCTCCCATCACCATGTCCTTTTAGCTTTTACTTCCTGATCTTCCTGACAAAGCTGCAGAACTGGTTCTGCAGCCTTGAGGTATTCAGACATACTCTTCCTTTTATCTCATGACACCTTTACGTTCTGTTCTCAAAGATAAGTCCCACTTAAAGAGTTACACAGTTTATGTATACATTTCATAATACAACTATTACATAGTTCGTTGTTGCTGCTTGTTTAAAGGCTTTAGCTAGTAAATTTTTACTAGGCACTTGCTTCAGTCCTGAGAACTAAAGATCAGTCCAAGTATCTGAAGTATGAAGAAGGGCCTCCAAGCCAGTACCAGGAAAGTTCTGACTCAACCCTTAGCTGGACAGTTAGGTTACTATTAAGAGAAGTCCCTAAGCAACTATATCTATCATGCATTGGTTCTTGTGCAATTCATACATAGTTGACCTTGATAACTGTGATAAGCATGTGCAGTACCCAGAGAAAAAGTCCCTAAGCCAATGGCTTCATATTGTGTATATCAGGAAGGCTCTTCTGGAACTGCTGTATGTTTGTGGTTTACATCAGTCTTATCTAATGTAGCTCTTGAGGCTTGCTTGTATTCATACTAAAGTGTGTGGGTTTGGGTTTTTTTCATGCAATGGTTTGTACTATTCAACAGGAAATTGCACTGGCATACACCTATGTACGAAGGATGGCACAATGTAAGTAATTGTAGCATCTCTGTTATTTTCATAAAATAGATTAATTTATTTTCTTATTGGGGCTTCCTATTGTTTGCTTAAACCTAGAGGTAAAAGGCATTTTAAGCAATAGCTCTATCAGTTACTGTTCCATTTAACCTGTCAATTAGGCCAGCACTTGCTGTTTAGTGTTAGGGTAGCAAGTCTCTTTCTCTGACTCATTGCCATTTACTTTTGGGAGAGAGATAGCCCATATGGCTCCAATTGAGCCAAATAACCAGAAGGCTTCTTTTCTGAGTCATAAACAGCTTGTTGGCTGACTTTAGCAAGGACATGTTTTTGATCATTTGTGCAGTTAACAACAGGTAACTCACCAGCCAGCACACAAAGAAAGAAAAAAGAAAAGGGAGGTCATGAAAGGTAGAAAGCAGCTTGACCAGCCAGGAGATGGAAGAGTGGATTCTGCCCTCTGTAACTGTAAAATCAATGAGTATATAGCGGTAGTATATTGACAGTAAAATGAAACCAAATATACAGTGAACAGAACTCATCTAACAATAATAATCAAATTGTCCCTTTCCTCTCAACTTCCTGCCATGTCTGATTTTTCCTGTTTATGCCTCTTTGAACTATAAATTCCTTGAGGCGTAAATGCCCCTTCCATCATGGTTAATCAATTAATACCTGACTAATTGGCATTATGCTTGTTGACAGTTACAAAAAGCTCAGTGCTCTGTTCTTCTACTGAGTGATCATTTACCCATTTTATCATTTAAATATTACAGAGAGACAGGTGAGAATAGAAGAGGAGTTAAAAGAAACCAAATCTGCCTCTCTCCCAGAGAATACAGTAAGATACAGGTTTTGCAGTCTTGATTTTGACTAGCATTACCAGCTGCTGCAAAATGCAAGAACACTTCATCTGTCAGCATTCAACCTACAGATTTAAGACACTGGGAAGAAAAATTTTAACGTTCATCTATTTGCTCAGTAAACTGAATCTCAGGGACTCTCAAACTTCTTTCACAAAATGCTTCATCTCCACAGTGCCTGGAAGAATGCTAAAAATTTAAAAATCCCCTGGCCAGTCTATGTGAGTAAATAAGTCAAAGTAATTAATCACTTCCATTACAGGGCCTGTGACTATAGGTATAAATGTAGCAGATCCTACCAATGAACACACAGGTACCTCTCAGGACAAATTCTTTTCATGCTTTCATGCTAGCAACAAAGTCTCCGTAACAGTGTTGATGAGGGTGACATTATGGGATAGACATGCAAAAAAACACTGAACCAATCTTTTCCTTTCTCTCTAGTCAATATGCTTTAACCTAGGCAGAAAGGATCTCTTTGCAAGTTATGAAAGTTCAATCTGTGCAGCTTCTATGCTTCGCTGCGTATGTCAGCATGATGTATGCTGTGTATGACCTTACTTCAAACTTGTCACAGTGGCAAAAGAAGGCAGTACCTGGAGTAAGACTATCACAATTACTTCCCACTAAACATCATAGTTCCAGCTAATGCCACCTTGGGATAGAATGAAGACCAGCAGTGGGCAACTTTGACACTGGGATTTTTGCATCCCTTCCTCATCTGCAAGGTGTTTCTTGTTATTTACCTTGAGTGGTCCCAAGAGTGAGCTTGTCTCCTATTTTCACAACTCTGGTGGAGCTGTGAGTTTTTTCTTTTAGTTTTACTGCTGTTGTACACAATGGCAAGTTAACCCATTACAGACTTCCAAAGAAGAATGACAGATCTCTGCACAGACACTGCATAGAAAGGATTTTGACTCTACTGACTGTCAATTCAGGCTTGCTACACAAGTTACTACCCTTGCTTTTTAAGAGAGTATCTTATGAATTACAGAAGTGTTAAGAGAAGGAAACAATGGCCATGTTTTAGTTTGGGAGAGCTGTGACGTGACCATTTTGCTGGTTACAACTCAAAGCATTATTCAGTGCTCACACAATGGACTCAAGATTAATATGAGATTTTCAAACATATTTGGAAGAACAGTAGGAAAGTTTGATTAGTATTTTCTTGACAATAAATATGTGTGTATGAGAGAGAGAAGAAAGAACAGTATTAAAGCATTTAAGCTTTAAAAGAAAATATCTTTGTCCTTATGGCAGTATTTAAGTGGTTAGCAGACAAAAGTTGCAAGACTTACTTTTATACTGTTTTAGCTGCAAAAGAAGGTTCATAATTTAATGAAATCCATTCTTGACCTATCAAAACCAAGAATAAACTAGCCTGTTGAAAAGTAAAGAAATGCTTCCTGCAAAATCTATGATTTGGGAGAACACTTAACCCTCTGTTTAAATTTAAATACAACCCTAAAGTTAAGCCATTTATGTAAATTCTCTGCTGAATCAGGGCTATATATGTAATTAATGGATATATTTATGAAGTACATCAATGCCTGGACAGAAGAGACAAAGTCTGGTTTCTTGATGTAGATCTTGTAGAGTCATGAGGCAAGCTTCAGACAGTACAATTTTTCATTTAAATTTTGGTTTTTTTTTTGCACAGGCCTGTGAGGGTATTTTGTACCATTGTGGCATGTTTTGCAACATTATGGAATTAAGATTTCTACAAAGCTTAACTAAGCCATAAACAGAGGTGGGATAATCATGATTGTCACCATCCATGTTAAAATGAGGCTTTCTAAAAAAAATGGAGAGGGTTGGGAAGGGGATGTGCAACCTTGCAGGATATGGCCAAGCTTAGCACAGAAAAGATGGTGCTTTCAGCATGAACTGCAGTGCAGAAGTCTTTCTATATAATATTTCTACAGGCTCCAGCAAACACTGTGTCAGACCCTACCTATTGCTAGTTACTGCAGGCTTAAATTGAAGGGGCTGCAGAGTAATAACTGAAGCTGCCTTTTACTACATCATACTTATAGTCTCACATTTGCCTCATATTTGCCAAGCAAATTTTCAACCCAACATGGTCAAAATGAAGTCTCTTCCTTGCCTCAACACTCCTGCTGCTGGCTGATCTTTTGTTTCCTTGCAAGGCTGTTGTTTCTTGGGAAGAAGCAGAAGTCTTGTCTCTTGTCTCCCACTTTGTGCCTGAATTTAATTTGTACTTATTGGTAGAGGATTTGCCTTTCCAAATAACCCCAGAAAATCATTAAACTCAACAGTTATTTTTCCACTGCTGATTGTTAAACATTTGTCACTCTTGGCTTCTTACATACCAAACATTAACTAAATATGGTGAAGACTTCTGCTTGCTTTGGCACCAGAAGTTGGTCTTGCAAAGAAGTCAAAGAAGTCCTTAAATGTCCCTGAAAAGGAAAAAAATTCCAAGATGTATCAATATTTTCTGATGCATGCTGTTCAAGACAGGTAAAAAGTGAGCTCTGCTGTGCACTAAATATATTTTGCCACATGAAGAATGTGGAATCAGTCATGCAGTTGGTTGCCAAAGTGGGGATAAAACATAGGCAGGAAAAAGATACTGAGAAGCTTATATTCTGAAAATTTGCTTGAAAATACTTCGTTGCAAATCCCTCCCTCCCACTACCCCACTCATGTTCCTGCTGAGTTGAATGCCTGAGCAGATGGTTTATCATATTCCTCTGAGAATTGTTTTGCCACATTATTACCTAAGTTAGTTTCAACTTTTATGGCAATGGCACAACATTTTTATTAGAATTTTGGTGTAGGACTATTCCATAGCTGTGGAAATGGATGAAGCATTTGAAGATAAAATATATCTTGAGTGTTTATATTTGAAATATTTGTATTTTGCTAACACATGTGTCTGCTAGGGACTTGCCTGACTGAGATATAGAAGCAGAAATCTTTTTTTAAATTGTCCCTGTCTGTTGTGGCACCCTGTATCCTCCTTTTGATTAATGCATGAAGGCAGATCAAATGATGAATCCCTTTGCCACACAAGTCAGATTCCTTTTTCCTGTGCAAAGGCTTAAAATTTCAGCCGAACATTTTAACTAAAAGTTGTCTCCATATCTTGCCATGAAGTGACTTCTTCCACCACTTCCACCCACTGTAGAACTACTTGCCCAAAGCACAAGATCTCTCTCATCTTGCCTTTCTTTGGCTAGTCTGGCATATGTGTAACTTACAGAAGGCTTCCTCTGGGGAAAATGTGAAGTAGACGCCAAATCATTGCCATGGGACCTCTGGCCACAACCGAGAGAAAGTTCGTCATTTATGGACCATAGCTAGACTTGAACAACAGGGAAGAAAGAGAAGAAAAGAAAGCTGGGAGAAAGGAAACACCATGTCCCATAAGCCCCAGAAGTATTTTCTCATTAATCCATCATCTTTTCAACACTAAAATGTTTCTCTATCAGGGGGGAAATATTCCTCTTTTCCACTGCTTCTCCCACATAAAAATCACGCTGTGGTGCACAATCTGTGACACTGTTCAAGCAGACTTCACATATGTGTCCCTAAGATACACTTTCTGCCCTAAAATCTGCCACCAAGCAGCCTCCAGTTTACACACCATTCAACCTCCTGAATTTCTGGTGATTCTAGCTCTCCAAATTCATTGTTAAAGACATTTCCAGAGGGATAATGCCTATCAGGAATGTGAAAGCAACAGAACATGATCTCATGATATGCACCAGCCAGTGAAGTAAAATAACATAGTAAAGCTCTCCAAGGATGCTCTATTTTTTGTCTAGAAGATGGGGTATTTAAACATTTTTTCTAATCCCAGATTAAAAGAAATTCTTACTCTACTGCTTTAAAGTAGTGATCCTTGCTGCAATGCTATGATACAACTATCTTACAATTTTTTAGCTGTAAGAACCTACTGTAATTTAAGCCTACATTCTCACACACACAAACCCTAACATCCCCTTCAATTGAGCCTTACAATTTTTTAATTAATGTTTCAGTTAGCTGACTAGTTCTGTAGCCAGGAAGAACTGGGGAACACTTCCCCCAGATATTTTCAGGGAAGGCTTCCACCTATTTTTCATAGAAATTCAGATATTGGATGATGGGTTAATTTCAATTGTGAAGTTGCATAGCTGAGATTCTAAAGTAATCTAAAAAAATCCCAACCAAATGAAGAGCTGGATGCTAGTTTTTTATTTCTAAATCTCAGTAACAATTTTTCAAGCACTTAAAAAAATACTTCACGCACAGAAAAAAATATTTACACCATTTTCTGATTTTGGAAATTGATTGTTGCTCTGAAAGAAACTGAAATAATGACAAACTCAACAGCTCTAGCAAACTCATGCATCACAGACACAAT